>NC_086126.1:16616642-16989142 GCF_963921235.1 Mobula hypostoma | reverse complement strand
AATTGCCGTTAGTCGGGAATCTCCTTCCCTCAATCCGTGTCGCTGGGAACCTCTGAGAAGGCCATCCCAGCCCTGAGCAATGAGAGCCGCCCCCACCCGCCCTCTCCCCGGTATGGACACACCCTTGGTGTGGAGGGTGTGGAGGGGGACGGGGTTAGTGAAGGTGCGGTAGAGGGGAAGGGGACAGTGTGGAAGTGGCCGTGGTGGGTGAGGCAGTGGAGGGGGATGAAACTGTGGAGAATACGGGAGTGAAGAGGAATGGAGGGAGGGCGGTTTAGAGGGGAGGGGCGTGAGGAGTGGTGGAGGGGGTTGTAGGGGGAGAGGATGGGGATGGAGACGAAGGGGGATGGGGATGGAGTGGGGAGCGAAAGGAAAATACAGGGCAGTGAGGGGAAAGGCGGTAGGGGAGTGAGGTCGAGGGCGAGGGAGGGCAGTGAGGGGAAGGGAAAGGGAGGTGGAGCGGTGGCGAGGGAGGGAGGCCGGATGGGGTGAGGACAGGAAGTGTTGGGGGAGGGAACGGAGGGAGTGAGTGTGGAGTTGAAGTGAGTGCGTGTGGACGGTGGGGGATGAGTGGTTGTGTTGGGTGAAGGGAGGGAAAACGGACGCAGAGTTTGAAACGGGATGAAGAGGAACCGAGAGGAATGGGCGGTGCTGTTGGATGTGGGGGGGGTGGTCTCTGCAAGAGCGGGGCAGAGGTTTAGTTTGAGTGGTGAAAGGCTGAGCAGGAATCTGAGCGGTAAATTCTACACCCAGCGGGTGCTGAATGCATGGGACGTGATGCTGGGTGAAGTAAGGGTGAGCCGGATTATTCCCAGGGCAGCTCCATCCGTCCACATTCGGGAGGGACCGTGATGGGTCAGTACCGAACGCAGGGCGGGCACCGTGGTCGGCAGCGACTGGTTGGGCCGAATGGCCTGTCCGCTCCGAGACCCCGCAGCGGTGAGACTCTCCAGCACCACCGCTGTTCAGCAGCCGCCTCGGCTGTCTGGTGTCCCGGGTCGTAGACGAGCGGGTCCCCCAGGGTCCCGACGTCCCGCTACGAAACGGCCGAAGGGACCTCATGGTCAGCGCGCCTCGGCGCTCCCTCACTCACCATCGCCTCGTCCTCCTCATCTTCTGGCAGATCCGCCGGGGAGGAGCACCACGACGGGACGAGCTGGGTCGCCACCAGGCAGGCAACGAGAAGCCGGAACATTGCGATATCCGCACCCGATACCGAACAACAGAGCAGGACCTGGAGTCGGGGGTGAGAGTGATAAAACAATTTAGAACCGGTGGGCGGATCAGAGAATTGTACAAGGGTCGCGCCCTTCCGTGGGGTGGAGTTCACTCAGCACCCCACCACAGTGTGAACCTCCTCCTCACCGCCCCTCACAGCGCAGCCCTCCCTGACTCAGAATGGAGCACCGTCATCACTCTTCTGACCATTAGGAACCCCCTCCTCCCCACCTCCAGTCCCACTCGCCCCTCAACACGTATCCCTCAAACCCTTCCTACGGTGCGGAGTCGCCCCCTCACCAGCACTGCTCCCCGCCCCTCCGCTCACACTGTGTGGAGATCCTGCCTGATTTGCCCCTCCCGCAGTGCAGTGGTCCCACTCCCTGACTGTCCCGGAGCGCAGATTTCCCTCACACCCCACCTCGGTGAGGGATCCCTCCTCACCCGCGCCTCCCTCGGCACTGACACCAGGGGTGCCTCACTGCACTGAGCTGGGTGGGGGAGACGGTGACTGACTGAGAGGGAGATCGACATCCTCTGCCCCTCCCGTCAGACTGGCCCCGTTCCAGGAAGCCAGTCTCTCCAAGGACGAACACTGGCAATTCCTGACAACGTGCTCACTCACCACACTCGTTCGGACAACTCCAGCCGCTGTGGTGGACTGCAAGGACGTGTACCGTCTCTTATAGTCCCTGTCTGGCCCCTTCCCCCCCACCTATCTGATCCTATCACCCCCGTCCAACAGACAGCCCGCACTGATAAGGACCTGAACGATGTTACAATCCCACTTCCCCCTTCCACCAACGGTCGCCCACCATCGCCCACTTCCCCCCACCCTCCTGATCTACTCGGGACGTTAGTAATCCCCTCCTCAGCCCTCTCTACTGAAGCAGCATCCCTTGGCGCTCTGCCTCAGAATCTGAGGAATGCGTTGCCACAGTCGACTGTGGAGGCAAACTCACTGAGTGAATTTAGAGCGGGGGTCGATAAGCTCTTGGTTAGACAGGGCTTGAAAGGTTACAGGGAGAAGGCAGGAGAATTGGGTTGAGATGGATAATAAATCAGCCAGGATGGGATAGAGAGGCAGACTCGATGGGCTGAATGGCCTGTCACACCTCTACACACACACGCGCGCGCGCGCACACACACACACACGCGCGCGCACACACACACACACACACACACACACACACACACACTTCTCATTTGAATTTTCCCCCTCTCAACTTAAACACATTTCCTCTAGTTTTAGACATTACAATGCAGGTGATGAAAAGGTACCAGCTGCCTACTCCAACTTGCCCTCCCCGGGGTCCCGATATCTCTCTCTCCCACTCCAGAGAACCCACGGGGAGCTGGGGGGCAGCAGAGTGGAGTCAGCAGCCCTTGACACTCCCTCGCTCACTATCTCATTGTCCTCCACACAGTCCAAGTGGGAAGGGATAGAAGAGGTTGGCACCACATTGTGGGCCGAAGAGCCAGTCCTGCGCTGTGATGCTCTATGGCGTCTCCCCTCAGCTTCCGCAGCTCCAGAGAAGACCACCCAAGCTCGTCCAGCCTCTCGCGACAGCACGCCCTCTAATCCAGGCAGCATCTGGGTGGAACTCCTCTGCAGCCCTCCAAAGCCTCCTCACCCTTCCTGTGGAGGGGAGGCCAGAACTGAGGGAAATTTCTCCAGAAGTGGCTCAACTACAGTTGCAGAAAGCTGCAACGTTACTTCCTGACTCCTGAACTTAAGAAAGACGAGCTTGCCGTCGGCTTCCTGGACAGCCCTGCGGGCAAGGGTGGCCACTTTCAGAGAAGGTGGAATTGGATCTGCCATCAGCTACTGCCCTTTGGTCGAGCGGGGGAGTGGCATCATAGGTTCATACTTGTGTAAAAGTCCTGGCCACCTATATATGCTGAGACTTTCGCACAGTCCTGTAGTAACTTTATGCATCGCACTGTACTGCTGTCACACAAATAAACAAATTTCCTGACATGTGTGAGTGATGATAAACCTGATTCTGATATGGGTCTCTATTGTGGACTGAGAGTGGGAAGGGGGCAGGGAGAGGGGAATCATGGCTGGGAAAACGGGAAGGGAGAGGGGAGGGAATGGGAAGCACCAGAGAGACATTCTGTAATGATCAATAAACCAATTGTTTGGAATTAAATGACATAGCCTGGTGTCTCAGGGCTGAGTGTGTCTCTGTATTCCCAGATGCCTCGTTCTATCCTCAGTGCCCTACCATTCTCTGTGCAAGACCTACCCTGACTGGTCCTCCTAAAGTGCCTCCTTCCTGGCGGCAGTGGGTCGGAGGGATTGCGGGACAGGAGGTAGCGGTCCTCAACAATGCCTCGGGCCCTTTGTCTACAATGGTCGCAGTGAACGCCACAAGCCAGGAGAGCCTCTCGTCAACTTCTAAAGTTCCCCGTAAGGACTGTAAGGTCCCTTGCAGCTTCCGTAACACAATGATGGAGCCCGGCGGGACGCTGAGAGAACCTCTGGACCTGTTTGAATCGGGCCTCTGCCCCTTCTCTCTTCAGTCCTGACGAAGGGTTCCGGCCCGAAACGTTGACTCTTCGTTTCCACGGATGCTGCTGAGTCCCTCCAGCGTGTTGTGAGTGTTAATTCATCGGTTCTTGTACAAGGAGGCGTGAAAGGATCCACCAGAAACTTAGAGCCTCATTAGAAACATAAAAAACCTGAAAACATAGACACATGGAAAAATGCTGTGCCGAACATGTACTTACTTTCAAAATTATCTAGGGTTACCCATACCCTCTATTTTTCTAAGCTCCATGCACCTATTCAGGAGCCTCTTAAAAGACCCTATCGTATCCAGCTCCACCGCCGTCGCCGGCAGCCCATTCCACTCTCTGCGTAAAAGAACTTACCCCTGACATCCCCTCTGTACCTACTTCCAGGCACCTTAAAACTGTGCCCTCTCGTGCTCGCCAAAGTAAATTCATTATCTCAGCACAAGTCTGTGTCACCACATACAACCCCGAGATTCATTTTCTGGTGGGCATTCACAGTCAATACAAGAAACGCAATAGAACCAACAAAAGATCGCACCCCCCACCCCGCATCAGGACAAATGACTAATGTGCAAAAGAACAGCAAACTTTGCAAATATAGAAAGAGAGAAAAATGCTAATAATAATATTAATTGTCCGGAATAGGGAACAGAGTAACAGGATACCATACAGTCGAGGGGTGAATTTGAAACATTTCAATATCTGGGATATCAGCAAACAAAAGAAAATAGATCATACTGTGAGAAAGGAAAATCTTCTGACAGAATTTACTTCAAGGCTTAAGGAAATCTACCAAGCAGAGCTTAACAGTAAATATATACCAGAGGCAAAAAGCACTTTCGTTACACCCATGTAATGCTCTGGTTTGTATTTTTTTACTGTTCTGCATTTGGTTCTGTATAAACTGCCTGTTTGAGTTACTGTTGAAGATAAGAGACAGGGGAATTGTGTGTTGTCCAGTGAGGAACGTTTAAGGGGAGGTTTCTCTGGTGAGGGGCACTAATGTGGGGCTTGGGGTCCTTCGTTAAGGAGAGGAAGAGGGTAGACGCCGGGGAGAAGAGGTCGTCGGATTCGACCTGGAGCGGGGCCATGATTCGACGAAGCCCGGGGAGATCGAAGGAGGATCGGTGAAGGGGAAACCGTGAGCTCCAACTTGAGCACATTAGACTGCTCCATTAAAATGGGCCCTTTCTCGCTCTTTCTTTAATAACCCTACAGTCAAATGAAGAATTATAAAGTTAAATCCTTTAAGTGTAAGCTGTGTACTGTCTGTAATTTCGTGGGCACTTATTTATAACAGGGTAACGAATCACGCACCATCCACACAAACAAGTGGTTTGTGTGTGGGCTTGCGCCTCCATCTCAGAAGTTTGGTGGGGCCAGAGATTGTCTTCTCTGGACTTACACTGCTGACAGACTGGAGTCTTTCACCTGTATTAATATAATCTTTTGGCACAATATCGTGGTCTGGAAAATTCACAGGGAAAAATAAGGACTGGAATGACAAGTTTTAGAAAACACAATATGCACCCGAACACACGTAGGTTGGACAGAAGGAGGAAGAGAAATAACAGACACATAAAGATTTACCCAACAGTTAGATAAAACTTCCAAAGATATATTTTCATCAATGAAAACAGGAATCTGCGCGCGACACAAAGATATGCATTTGTGATATAAGAAGGACACATCACTAAACTTAGATGAAAGCACAACCCAAAAAACTGAAGAAATTATCTCTACAGAAGAAAGAGTTAACAAATGGAAGACCATGGCCCTCCACCGAAGGCATCTCCACGATCTGAGCAGCCTAGACGTCCACAAGGAAGCTGCTCAGAGTTGGAGACCACCTCCCCAGGAACAGAAAAGTTCCAGACAGGATCAGGTGGTTAACACAAAAAGATATCAAAAGCATGTATTCAAGATAATCGATGGAGAAAACTCCAGGAGAAACCTGGAGACAATCCAACATGCGACAGGATCCTGCAGCAGTTCACAATCAAGTGGCGAATATCATTGACCACAATCTTGCTTATAAATACTCTGATTCATTTTCTGGCAGGCATACTCAATAAATTCATCCTACAATGATAACCATAACAGAATCAATGAACTCCATGACTGAAGGAGCTCATTAAGTCAGTAACGTCAGAGGACTGACGATAAAAACAAGGATGTAATGCTGAGGCTTTATAGGTCACTGGTGAGGCCCCACTTGGAGTACTGTGGGCAGTTTTGGGCCCCTTATCTAAGAAAGAATGTGCTGACCTTGCAGAAGGTTCACGGGAATGATACTGGGTTTGAAAGGCTTGTCACATGAGGAGCATTTGATGGCTCTGGGCTGTTACCCACTGGAGTTTAGACGATGAGATTCGGCGGGGAGGGATCTCATAGAAACCTATCAAATGTTGAAAGGCCAAGTTAGAGTGGACATGAGAAGGATGTTTTCTATAGTTGGAGACCGATAGAGTGGATGTGGAGAAGATGTTTCCTATAGTGAGGGAGTCTAGGACCAGAGGACACAGACAGAGTGGACGTGGAGAGGATGTTTCCTATAGTGGGGGAGTCTAGGACCAGAGGACACAGATAGAGTGGATGTGGAGAGGATGTTTCCTGTAGTGAGAAATATATATATATATATATATATATGTTTCACTCTAGGATACATCCTCTCCACATCCACTCTATCCGTGTCCTCTGGTCTTAGCCTCCCTCACTATAGGATACATCCACTCTATCTTGACCTTTCAATATTTGCTCTCTTTCTATGCGTCTCCCCGTCCCCACCGACTCTTCCCACTGTCCACCCTTTCTTCTGAACTCTGCCTCGGGCAGACTCTCAGTTATCAAACATTTTTCAACTTTTTTATGTTGGAAAGGAAATTTATTCAGGGTTGGTAATAATACTAATTTTGGTAAGGAGGATGTGTTTGTTGGACATACAGTGCGGAGGTGTGTGGGTAGGGAGGGAAGGCCAGTCAAACTCCTGGTCTGTTTACCCCGGGCCTTGCCGAGAAGCCACTTGTCGCTCCAGGCAGCAGGATCCTGCACCTCTGCTCAGGGTTGATCACTGACTGAAGGTCCCTGGAGAAGAACCGGAGAGTGTCTGACCCCGGGAGTGTGTGATAGGACGGTGTGGAGGGAGCTTCACTCTGTGTCTGACCCCGGGAGTGTGTGATGGGACGGTGTGGAGGGAGCTTCACTCTGTGTCTGACCCCGGGAGTGTGTGATGGGACGGTGTGGAGGGAGCTTCACTCTGTGTCTGACCCTGGGAGTGTGTGATGGGACAGTGTGGAGGGAGCTTCACTCTGTGTCTGAGCCCGGGAGTGTGTGTTGGGACAGTGTGGAGAGAGCTTCACTCTGTGTCTGACTCCAGGAGTGTGTGATGGGACGGTGTGGAGGGAGATTCACTCTGTGTCTGACCCCGGGACTGTGTGATGGGACGGTGTGGAGGGAGATTCACTTTCTGTCTGACCCCGGGAGTCTATGATGGGACGGTGTGGAGGGAGCTTCACTCTGTGTCTGACTCCAGGAGTGTGTGATGGGACACTGTAGAGGGAGCTTCACTCTGTGTCTGACCCCGGGAGTGTGTGATGGGACGGTGTGGAGGGAGCTTCACTCTGTGTCTGACTCCAGGAGTGTGTGATGGGACAGTGTAGAGGGAGATTCACTCTGTGTCTGACCCCGGGAGTCTGTGATGGGATGGTGTGGAGGGAGCTTCATTCTGTGTCTGACCCATACAGACCCTGGACTGTGAGGTACTGTCCACACCCATCTCATCGCCATCCTCTCCCCCCTGCGGGGAAGAGGGTGAGGGAGGGTGGGAGAGGGAGGGAAACAGAGGGAGGGGAGAGGGTGAGGGAGGGAGGGAGAGAGGGAGGAAGAGAGAGAGGTTGAGGGAGGGAAAGAGAGATGGAGGGGGAGAGGCTGAGGGAGGGAGGAAGAGGGAGGGAGGGAGAGGGGGTAGAGAGATGGAGAGAGGGAGGGGGAGAGGGTGAGGGAGGGAGGGAGAGGGAGGGAGTGAGAGAGAGGGAGGGAGAGAGAGAGATGGAGAGAGAGGGAGGGAGAGAGATGGAGGGGGAGAGGATGAGGGAGGGAGGGAGATGGAAAGGGGAGAGGATGAGGGAGGGAGGGAGAGGGAAAGGGGAGAGGGTGAGGGAGGGAGGGAGAGGGAGGGAGGGAGAGGGAGGGAGAGAGGGAGGGAGAGGGGGAGAGGGTGAGGGAGGGAGGGAGAGAAAGGGAGAGAGGGAGAGAGGGAGGGAGAGGGAGAGAGGGAGAGAGCGAGGGAGAGGGAGAGAGGGAGGGAGAGAGAGGGAGAGGGGGAAGAGGGTGAGTCAGGGCGGGAGAGGGAGGGAAAGAGAGGGAGCGGAGAGGGTGCGTGAGGGAGGGAGAGAGAGAGGGAGGGGAGAGGGAGAGGGAGGGAGGGAGAGAGATGGAGGGGGAGAGGATGAGGGAGGGAGGGAGATGGAAAGGGGAGAGGGTGAGGGAGGGAGGGAGAGGGATAGGGGAGAGGGTGAGGGAGGGAGGGAGAGAGGGAGGGAGAGGCGGTAGAGAGATGGAGAGAGGGAGGGGAGAGGGAGAGGGAGGGAGGGAGAGGGAGGGGAGAAATGGAGCAAGAGGGAGTGGAGAGGGGGAGGGAGGGAAGGAGAGGGAGGGAGAGAGGGAGAGAGGCAGGGAGAAGGAGAGAGGGAGGGAAAGGGAGAGGGGAGAGGGTGAAGGAGGGAGAGGCGGAGAGAGGGAGGGAGAGGGAAGGGGAGAGGGTGAGGGAAGGAGGGAGAGGGAGGGGAGAGGGTGAGGGTGGGAGGGAGAGTGAAAGTGGGAGGGAGAGGGAGAGTGGCAGGGAGAGAGAGGGAGGGAGAGGGGGATAGGGTGAGAGAGGGAGGGAGAGGGGGGAGAGGGTGAGGAACGGGGAGAGGGAGGGAGAGAGGGAGAGAGGGAGGGAGAGGAAGAGGGGAGAGGGTGAGGGAGGGAGAGGGAGGGAGGGAGAGGGAGGGGGAGAAATGGAGAGAGAGGGGAGAGGGTGAGGGAGGGAGGGAGAGGGAGAGGGAGAGGGTGAGGGAGGGAGTGGAGGAGAGAGGGAGGGAGAGGGAAGGGGGAGAGGGTGAGGGAAGGAGGGAGAGGGAGGGGAGAGTGTAAGGGAGGGAAGGAGAGGGAGAGAGAGAGGGAGAGAGGCAGGGAGAAGGAGAGAGGGAGGGAAAGGGAGAGGGGAGAGGGTGAAGGAGGGAGAGGCGGAGAGAGGGAGGGAGAGGGAAGGGGAGAGGGTGAGGGAAGGAGGGAGAGGGAGGGGAGAGGGTGAGGGTGGGAGGGAGAGTGAAAGTGGGAGGGAGAGGGAGAGTGGCAGGGAGAGAGAGGGAGGGAGAGGGGGATAGGGTGAGGGAGGGAGGGAGAGGGAGAGGGGGGAGAGGGTGAGGAATGGGGAGAGGGAGGGAGAGAGGGAGAGAGGGAGGGAGAGGAAGAGGGGAGAGGGTGAGGGAGGGAGAGGGAGGGGGAGAAATGGAGAGAGAGGGGAGAGGGTGAGGGAGGGAGGGAGAGGGAGAGGGAGAGGGTGAGGGAGGGAGTGGAGGAGAGAGGGAGGGAGAGGGAAGGGGGAGAGGGTGAGGGAAGGAGGGAGAGGGAGGGGAGAGGGTAAGGGAGGGAGGGAGATGGAGAGGGGGAGAGGGTGAGGAAGAGGAGAGAGGGTGAGGAAGGGGGAGGGAGGGAGAGAGGGAGAGAGGGAGGGAGAGGGAGAGGGGAGAGGGTGAGGGAGGGAGAGGGAGGGAGAGAGGGAGGGAGGGAAGGGGAGAGGGTGAGAGAAGGAGGGAGAGGGATGGGAGAGGGTGAGGGAGGGAGGGAGAGGGAGAGGGGGAGAGGGTGAGGAAGGGGGGAGTGAGGGAGAGAGGGAGGGAGAGGGAGAGGGGAGAGGGTGAGGGAGGGAGAAGGAGAGAGAGAGGGAGAGAGGGAGGGAGAGGGAAGGGGAGAGGGTGAGGGAAGGAGGGAGAGGGAGAGTGGGAGGGAGAGAGAGGGGGGAGAGGTTGGATAGGGTGAGGGAGGGAAGAAGAGGGAGGGGGAGAAATGGAGTGAGAGGGAGGGGAGAGGGTGAGGGAGGGAGAGAGAGGGAGGGAGAGAGAGAGAGGGAGAGAGGGAGAGGGTGAGGGAAGGAGGGAGAGGGAGAGTGGGAGGGGAGAGAGGGGGAGAGGGGGATAGGGTGAGGGGGTGAGAGGGAGGGTACGAGTTGGAAAGAGAGGGGGAGTTTGAGAGAGAGAGAGAGGGACAGAGAGGGAGAGAGAGAGGGATGGGGCTGGGAATGGGAGGTGAAGAGGAGGGGAAGGGGAGGGTGAGGAGGGAGGGAAGGGGAGGGTGAGGAGGGAGGGAAAGAGAGAGTGAGGGAAGGGAAGTGGAAGAATGAAAGGAGGGGGATGAAGGGATGACTAGAAGGGAAGAAAGTGTTTGAAGTGTAAGGAGGAGAGAGGGAGAGAGGGAGGTAGGTGGGTGCAGATTACAAACTGGGTGAAAGGGAATGATCAAACCGGGGAAGGCCAGAGGTGCAGTTCTGTGCTTTCACTGAACTGAAGGAGCCACTGCGAGCGACCAGGACTTGTGCAAACTCGATAACCCCGTCGCCGCAACGCGGCAGACCGATGAGAGTGGGTTGCCACGGGGTAGGTCCTCAGGTTTGATTCCGAAGCCGCGGCTCCTCGGAGGCACCGCGGTCTCTCCTCCCGCAGCCCACAGCGAGAGTGCGGGGAACGAAAGCACTCCGGGTGGGCGTTTCAATGCCTGACACCGTGTGACTCGGCAGGACGAGCCCAGACCAGGCACGCCGAATCCTAATGGACCGAGCTGCCCCTCTGGGCTGCAAGCAGCAGTCAGGAGGATAACCCTGTCTGACCTGGCTCCACACGGTCTACCTGAGGCAGGTGTATCTGACCATCGTAGCCATGGATGCAGCGACCAGTTGTGTTGTACCGAGTGATCTGGGGCAGGGAAGTGATGCAGAGTGAATCAAAGTGTAAATTGCTTTCTAAATGTGGAGAGAATTCAGGCACAAACCAACATGGTTCAGGACTCTTTCAGGGTTAACTTCAAAGTTCAGGATAAAT
This sequence comes from Mobula hypostoma, assembly GCF_963921235.1. NCBI lineage: Eukaryota > Metazoa > Chordata > Chondrichthyes > Myliobatiformes > Myliobatidae > Mobula > Mobula hypostoma. The sequence continues at coordinate 16,978,322 of NC_086126.1, read as the reverse complement.
TTATTACCAAAGTACATACATGTCACCACATACAACCCTGAGGTTCATTTTGTTCCGGGCATACCCAATAAATGCAATGACCACAGATCAATGAAAGATTGCACCAACAGGGTAGACCACAAAGGTGCAAAAACAACAAAAGAAAGAAACTAAATAAATAAACAATAAATATCCAGAGCATCAGATGAAGAGACCTTGAAAGTGAGTCCATAGGTTGTGGGAGCTGCTCAGTGATGGGGTGAGTGAAGTTCAGTGAAGTTATCCCCTCTGGTTCAGGAGCCTGATGGTTGAGGGTAATAACTGTTCCTGAACCTGGTGGTGTGGGACCTGAGTCTCCTGTACCTCCTTCCCGATGGAATCAGTTCGGAGTTGAGGTTATACTCACTGGTTCAGGAGCCTGATGGTTGAGGGTAATAACTGTTCCTGAACCTGGTGGTGTGGGACCTGAGGCTCCTGTACCTCCTTCCCGATGGAATCAGTTCAGAGTTGAGGTTATACTCACTGGTTCAGGAGCCTGATGGTTGAGGGTAATAACTGTTCCTGAACCTGGTGGTGTGGGTCCTGAGGCTCCTGTACCTCCTTCCCGAGGGAATCAGTTCAGAGTTGAGGTTATCCTCACTGGTTCAGGAGCCTGATGGTTGAGGGTAATAACTGTTCCTGAACCTGGTGGTGTGGGACCTGAGGCTCCTGTACCTCCTTCCCGATGGCAATAGTGAGAAGAGAGCATGTCCTGGATAATAGAGGTCTTGGAGAACAGGCAAAATCCACACACACACAGCTCTAGACGTTGCAATCGAACCAGGGTCTCTGGAGTCAGGCGGCCACGGCTTAACACACTGCACCAATGCGCCTCGGGTCACTGTACCTGTCATACAAAGGATGCACCAGTTCCTTCTGCTACAGAATCCTGGTAGACAACACCCCTTCCTACCCTGGAGAATCCAGAGAATGAACCTCCACTTCAATCCATTGTAAACTTGTGTTACTGATAGCACGTTGTGTTTCAAGGTTCATGTGGAATTCAACTGTGAGAAATCACTTCTGTGCCACCCGCAAAGAATCGCCACTTTCCGGCCTCATCTTGACCGTAGGAGTCTTATCATTGAGGTCCCCGACACCCAGGACCTGCTACCATCAAAGGGGAGGTGCAAGAGCCTGAAGGCTCACCCTCAGCTTCTTCCCCTCCACCATTCCGATTTCTGAATTTACAATCAACTCACGAACACTTCTTCAATTTTTTTGCTCCCTTTTTGCACTACATATTAACTTTTAAAAATATAATTCTTATTATAATTTATTGTGTATTTTAGGTATACCACTGACCTGCAGCCTCAAAAGCAACAGATTTGATGACATTTGTCAGCAATAATAGACTTAATTCTGATGGTCAAGTCCTCTTCCCGCTCCCCTCACACCGCACTTCATTCCTCTCCAGAGTGCAGAGGAGCAGAGAGATCCTGGGGCCAACCAACCCCTCAAAGTCACCGTGCAAGTTGATAGGGTGGTGACAAAGGCGTATGGGGTGTTGGCCTTCATTAGTCGGGGATTGAGTTCGAGAGCCATGAGGTTAAGTTGCAGGTCTATGAAAGCCTGGTTAGACCACACCTGGAATATTCTGTTCCGTTCTGGTCGCGTCTTATTGGAAGGATGTGGAAGCTTTAGAGAATGTGCAGAGGAGGTTTACCACGATGCTGCCTGGATTAGAGAGGGTGCAGCAGAGATTCACCAGGATGCTGCCTGGATTAGAGGGAGTGCAGAGGAGATTTACCAAGATGCTGACTGGATTAGAGAGGGTGCAGAGGAGATTTACCAGGACGCAGCCTGGATTAGAGAGGGTGCAGAGGAGATTTACCAGGATGCTGCCTGAACTAGAGAGGATGCAGAGGAGATTTACCGGGATGCTGCCTGCATTAGAGAGGGGGCAGAGGAGGTTTACCAATACGCTGCCTGGTTTAGAGAGGGTGCAGAGGAAATTTACCAGGATGCCGCCTGGATTAGAGAGGGTGCAGAGGAGATTTACCAGGATGCTGCCTGGATTAGAGAGGGTGCAGAGGAGATTTACCAGGATGCTGCCTGAACTAGAGAGGATGCAGAGGAAATTTACCAGGATGCCGCCTGGATTAGAGAGGGTGTCTTATGAGGAAAGATTGAGTGAGCTTAGACTTTTCTCTTTGGAGAAAAGGTAATGAGAGGTGACAAGGTCCCGCACGGGAGATTGGTCAAGATCGTTCAGTCACTCGGCATTCAGGATGAGGTAGTAAATTGGATGAGACATTGGCTTTGAGGGAGAAGCCAGAGAGTGGTGGTAGATGGTTGTCTCACTGTCTGGACGCCTGTGACTAGTGGAGTGCTGCAGGGACCGGTGTTGGGTCTGTTGTTGTTTGTCATCTATATCAACGATCTGGATGAAAATGTGGTTAACTGAAGCAGCAAATTTGCGGATGACACCAAGATTGGGATGTTGTGGACAGTGAGGAAGGCTATCATGGCTTTCAGTGGGGTCTGGTCCAGCCAGAAAAATGCGCTGTAAAATGGCAGACGGAAGCTAATGCAGACAAGTGCAAGGTGTTGCACTTTGGTTGGACCAACCAGAGTAGGTCTTGACTGAAGAGTGTGGACAAAGGGATCTGGGAGTACAGGTCCCTAATTCATTGAAAGTGGCGTCACAGGTAGACAGGGTTGCAAAGAAAGGTTTTGGTACTTTGGTCTTTGTAAATCAATGTCTTGAGCACAGGAGAGATGGGACATAATGTTGAAGTTCTATACTTTGGAGTATCGTGTTTGGTTTTGGTCACCTATCTACAGGAAAGGTTGAAAGAGTGCAGAGAAAATTTGCAAGAATGTTGCCACATCTGAAGGACGTGAGTTCTAAGGAAAGATTGAATAGGTTAGGAATGAAGTCTTTAGAATGTAGAAGATTGAGAGGAGATTTTATGGAGGCATACAAAATTACAAGGAGTACAGAGAGACTATCTGCAAGCAGGCTTTTTCCACAGAGATTGGGTGGGACCACATCCAGAGTTCATGGGTTAAGGGAGAAAGGTGAAAAGTTTAAGGGGAACGTGAGGGAAACTTCTTCACTCAGAGGGTGGTGAGAGTGTGGAATGAGCTGCCAGCACAAGTGGTGCATGTGAGCTCGATTTCAATGTTTAAGGGAAGTTTGAGAAGTTTGGACAGGTACGTGGATGGGAGGGGTGTGGAGGGCTGAGGTCCCGGTGAAGAAGGCAGGTTAAGTGGTTTCAGCATAGACTAGATGGGCCGAAGGGCCTGCTGTTGTGCTATAGTTTTCTATGATTTTTTTTGTTGCGCAGTGAGGAGGGATTTGGGGTGGGGGTGGTTGATAATTGTGCTGCTGTTCTTTTTTTTCTTGGGTTTGTGACTATTTGGAGAAGGAGAATTTCATAGAAACATAGAAAATAGGTGCAGTAGTAGGCCATTCGGCCCTTCGAGCCTGCACCGCCATTTATTATGATCATGGCTGATCATCCAACTCAGATCCCCGCCCCAGCCTTCCCTCCATACCCCCTGATCCCCGTAGCCACAAGGGCCATATTCAGAGTTGTATACTCTGATAATAAATGAAACTATAATCTTTGACTCTATGACTTGATAGAGGTGTACAAGATGTTAAGAGGCATCGATCGAGTGGACAGCCAGCACTCTATTCCCATGTAGGCAATGGCTAATATGAGGTACATAATTTTGAGGTGATTGGAGGAAAGTATGGGGCGGGGGAATGTCAGAGATAAATTCTTTGCACAAACAGGTGTGGATGGTGGTAGAGGCAAATACATTAGGGACAAGTGGCAAGTAACTTTTGAGCTTCACAAGTGCCAGGCAACAACCATCTCCAACAAGAGAGGGCAAAGTCTTGGGTACATATATATTGCTAGGGTGCCTAGGAGTTTTACACAGTGCTGTATTTGTCAACGTGGAGCAGAGAGCGAGTTAGTGAATCTGGCGGGAGCAAAAGATGTGAGAGTGGAGCACCGTGGAAGGGGTGAGGGACAGGTGGCAGAGAAGGAGTGTCAGGGGTGGGTACAGACACACCCAGCCCTGAGACACCAGGCAAGGTCATTTGATTGTAAACAATTAGTTTATCGATTGTTACAGAATGTCTCTCTGGTGCTTCCCGCTCCCTCCCCTCTCCCTTCCCCTTTTCCCAACCATGATTCCCCTCTCTCTGCCCCCTTCCCACTCTCAGTCCACAATAGAGACCGATATCAGAATCGGGTGTAGCCCCCGTTAAGCCTCAGGCTCACTCAACTCGCTTCCGTCCGGGGGGAGCAGCCTTCAGTCCCACCAAACTGGGTAATCAAGTTTGTGTGGATGCTGTGTGATGTACCCCACCACGCCAAATAACAGACAATACACCATATGTGATTAAATGATTACACTTTATAGATCTTACTGGAACTATGTAATTAATAGAGATAAAATATAAAAGGAAAATAAAAGGCGCCAAACTTATCAAAGTTCAACCACTTCGTCACAACCATTGGAGCTCAATTAACGGAGTCTTCTTTCCACCATTCCATCCCCTCCGACCCCCTCGACCCACCGCCTGGGACCAGCCGCTTCACACCAGTCTGTCTTCATCTCCTGTCCTCGGCGAAGACCCTGGGCCTCGGACTCCCGCTCTGGGTCCGTTCCGTCGCCCAGCTTACAGCATCACATCTCCCCTCTCTGTCCCCATCCCGCCTTCTCCCCAAAGCCCGCGAAAACAATAGCTTACAGACACACAAGAAAGAATATCATATATATCCCAATTGGTTCGTTTACCCTCTTATCAATAATATAACCCAAACAAGCAGAGAGAGAGAGAACTCCTTACATCACAGTTACTATTACAGAAAAGCCATTTTAGTTATAACATAATTTGAATATAATTTTGATTAGTCCTACCAAAATGTATCACCTAACATTTTTCAGCATTAAACTCCATCTGCCATCTTTCAGCCCACTCTTCTAACTGGCCTAAATCTCTCTGCAAGCTTTGAAAACCTACTTCATTATCCACAATGCCAGCTATCTTAGTATCATCTGCATACTTAATAATCCAATTTACCACCCCATCATCCAGATCACTAATTACTAATCAAAATTTGAAATTATAACATAATGTTGAAATTGTATAAGGCCAAATTTGGAGTATTGTGTACAGTTCTGATCACCGAATTATAGGAAAGATGTCAATAAAATTGTGAGGTTTACTAAAATGTTGCCTGGGTTTCATCTCCTAAGTTACAGAGGAAGGTTGAACAAGCCTTTCAGTATTTACCCTACTTCACTCTTTTGGAGTTATTGAAGGTGCTTCAACCCTAGACCTAACCTTAACTCCAACCCCCTTCCATCCCCTCCCTCCCCTCCGGCCTCTAATCCTACCCAACCCTATCCCTAACCATAACTCCCTCCCTCTTCCACTCCCTCTCACCTCCAGCTCCTAATCTTACCCTGAACCCTAGGCCTAACCTTAACTCCCTCCCTTTTCCATCCTCCCTCCTCTCCAGCTCCTAATCCTACCCCAACCTTAGCCCTAACCATAATTCCTTCCCTTCTCCTCTCTAGCCCCTAGTCCTACCCTGAACCCTAACCCTAACCTTAACTCCCTCCCTCTACATCCTCCTCTCCTCTCCAGCCCCTAATCCTTCCCATCCCTAGTGCTAACCATAATTCCTCCCCTTCTCCTCTCCAGCCCCTAATCCTACCCTGAACCCCAGCCTTAACCTTAACTCCCTCCCTCTACATCCCCCTCTCCCCTCAAGCCCCTAACCCTGTCCAGAGCAGTGTAAATTTAAAGCAGGGAAGATGAACATCACTTGGAGGTAAACCCTGATAACTAGGCCTCAGGACATTCCACTCCCCAAATGATCAAAAATAAAGCCAAGTAACAAGTTCTAAAACACCCATAACACACAGAATTAGATGCCTCTCATGATCTTGGCCCATGGGATAAACACAAGCCGGGCCTGATCAACCCTGGCTGGTAGGGTTGCCAACTTTCTCACTCCCAAATAAGGGTCAAAAGTAGCAGTCAAATACGGGACACTTGTCTTTACCCCGAGAAAGACTACCATGACCATGAAACCTTGCGCAGGCACCTGTGTGCACACGCATGACTTGCGTATACGTGACGTGCGCATGCGTGTGTGTGCCGATTTTTTTTCGACAAATCGGTTTTGGCTTAATCTTCCCGATTCTGTTCAGTGAAACTGCACTGTAGATACATTATTTCTACTTTATATAGGCTGTGTATTTATCATAGCATTCCTGCTTTTACTATATGTTCGGTTATATGTTCGAGTATTTCAGGTTTTATGTGTTATTTGGTAGGTTATTGTTTGGGTCAAGGAACACTCAAAAATTTTCCCATATGAATTAATGATAATTGCTTCTGCGTTTTACACCATTTCTGCTTACGAACGGTTTCATCGGAATGCTCTACCTTAGCGGGGGAAATACGGGACAAGGGCAGTCCCATATGGGACAAATCAATTTGGCCCAGTATACGGGATGCCCTGGCGAATACGGAACAGTTGGCAACCATACTGGCTGGGTCGCCTGAGTGATGATTAAAGACCCGAAAGAGCCAGTGACCCCAGGTTGCATTACTGATGATGTGTCCCTTTGCACACCCGGTTCGTTAAGCCAAGTGGTGTCAGGCCACGTTAATGAAAGGCATGGGCCGGATTAAAGTGGCCGCCCTACGCTACGCTATCCACCACAGCCCCACATATCTCGCCAGGCTAAACTCCACAACCTGATCTCTCCCAGCCCCAGCCTCAAACATCCTAATGTCCAAGGGGAACACACTCCCCACTAACCCCAACCGCACCCCGATTAACCCTGGCCACACCCCCACAAACCCGCTGACTTGCATAAGGAGGAGGAAGATCCGATAAAGGCCAGTTCTGGACCTGGTTAGGGAAGGCGTGGGCCAGGGTTGTGGGACAGCAAATCTCAGGCACAAGGGGGATGATTTCCCCACTGCCTGCACAATCTCATCCGAACCGCGAGTCCGTCCCTCGCCCCTGCAGCCTGTAATCCTACCCCAACCCTAGCCTTAACCATAACTCCCTCCCTCTTCCATTCCCCCGCCCCCATCCGGCCCCTAATCCTACCCCAACCCTTAACAGAAAGGCCACTGGGCAAAGCCCCGATCAGCACTGGGCCTCCGAGCGGACACACCTAACTGTCTCCCGAGCCGCTGCCCCTCCCACACATGCACGGTCCGCCGCCGGGGGGATAACTGGCCCCTCCCTCACACACACAAGCAGAAGAGAAGACTGACTCCTCGTAAGGTCAGGAAGGCCAAGCGCAGCGGATCGAGGGTCACTCCAAGGGAGCAGGGGTAGTGACACTGCCACGATCGAGGTTTGGGAAGGAAAAAAAAAGAGGGATGTTTTTTTCCCACTGCCGCACACAATAATCTTTCCCGGTAACTCAGGCTCTCAACTCCTTGCAAACGGTCCCCTGAAATCAATCGCTTGATGCAGCTGAGAGAGCAGAATTGTGCATAACCACAGCCCATCCGACACAGGAGCAGGACAAGCAGTTCAACCCATCCAGTCTCCACCTATCCATCACGGCTGATCAATTCCCTTCTCAGCCCCAATCTCCTGCATTCTCCCCGTAACCCCTCAGACCCTGGCTAATCGAGAACCGATCAACGTCCACTTTAAATGCACTCAGGGACCCGGCTTCCACAGTCGTCTGTGACAACAAATTCCACAGATTCACCACCCTCTGGCTAAAGAAATTTCCATTTGAAATGAACGTCACTGTAGTCCGAGGCTTAGACCCCCCCACTATAGGAAACATCCTCTCCACATCCACTCTATCTGTGTCCTCTGATTCCAGACTCCCCCACTATAGGAAACATCTTCTCCACATCCACTCTATCCGTGTCCTCTGGTCCTAGACTCCCCCACTATAGGAAACATCCTCTCCACATCCACTCTATCTGTGTCCTCTGGTCCTAGACTCCCCCACTATAGGAAACATCCTCTCCACATCCACTCTATCCGTGTCCTCTGATTCCAGACTCCCCCACTATAGGAAACATCTTCTCCACATCCACTCTATCCGTGTCCTCTGGTCCTAGACTCCCCCACTATAGGAAACATCCTCTCCACATCCACTCTATCCGTGTCCTCTGATCCCAGACTCCCCCACTATAGGAAACATCCTCTCCACATCCACTCTATCTGTGTCCTCTGGTCCTAGACTCCCCCACTATAGGAAACATCCTCTCCACATCCACTCTATCTGTGTCCTCTGGTCCTAGACTCCCCCACTATAGGAAACATCCTCTCCACATCCACTCTATCCGTGTCCTCTGATCCTAGACTCCCCCACTATAGGAAACATCCTCTCCACAGCCACTCTATCCGTGTCCTCTGGTCCCAGACTCCCCCACTATAGGAAACATCCTCTCCACATCCACCCTATCTGTGTCCTCTGGTCCCAGACTCCCCCACTATAGGAAACATCCTCTCCACATCCACTCTATCTGTGTCCTCTGGTCCTAGACTCCCCCACCATAGGAAACATCCTCTCCACATCCACTCTATCTGTGTCCTCTGGTCCCAGACTCCCCCACTATAGGAAACATCCTCTCCACATCCACTCTATCTGTGCCCTCTGGTCCCAGACTCCCCCACCATAGGAAACATCCTCTCCACATCCACTCTATCTGTGTCCTCTGGTCCTAGACTCCCCCACTATAGGAAACATCCTCTCCACATCCACCCTATCTGTGTCCTCTGGTCCCAGACTCCCCCACTATAGGAAACATCCTCTCCACATCCACTCTATCTGTGTCCTCTGGTCCCAGACTCCCCCACTATAGGAAACATCCTCTCCACATCCACTCTATCTGTGTCCTCTGGTCCCAGACTCCCCCACTATAGGAAACATCCTCTCCACATCCACTCTATCTGTGTCCTCTGGTCCTAGACTCCCCCAGTACAGGAAACATCCTCTCCACATCCACTCTATCTGTGTCCTCTGGTCCTAGACTCCCCCAGTACAGGAAACATCCTCTCCACACTCCCCCACTATAGGAAACATCCTCTCCACATCCACTCTATCTGTGTCCTCTGGTCCTAGACTCCCCCAGTACAGGAAACATCCTCTCCACATCCACTCTATCTGTGTCCTCTGGTCCTAGACTCCCCCAGTACAGGAAACATCCTCTCCACATCCACTCTATCTGTGTCCTCTGGTCCCAGACTCCTCCACTATAGGAAACATCCTCTCCACATCCACTCTATCTGTGTCCTCTGGTCCTAGACTCCCCCACTATAGGAAACATCCTCTCCACATCCACTCTATCTGTGTCCTCTAGTCCCAGACTCCCCCACTATAGGAAACATCCTCTCCACATCCACTCTATCTGTGTCCTCTGGTCCTAGACTCCCCCAGTACAGGAAACATCCTCTCCACATCCACTCTATCTGTGTCCTCTGGTCCCAGACTCCTCCACTATAGGAAACATCCTCTCCACATCCACTCTATCTGTGTCCTCTGGTCCTAGACTCCCCCACTATAGGAAACATCCTCTCCACATCCACTCTATCTGTGTCCTCTGGTCCTAGACTCCCCCACTACAGGAAACATCCTCTCCACATCCACTCTATCTGTGTCCTCTGGTCCTAGACTCCCCCACTATAGGAAACATCCTCTCCACATCCACTCTATCTGTGTCCTCTGGTCCCAGACTCCTCCACTATAGGAAACATCCTCTCCACATCCACTCTATCTGTGTCCTCTGGTCCTAGACTCCCCCACTATAGGAAACATCCTCTCCACATCCACTCTATCTGTGTCCTCTGGTCCCAGACTCCCCCACTATAGGAAACATCCTCTCCACATCCACTCTATCTGTGTCCTCTGGTCCTAGACTCCCCCACTATAGGAAACATCCTCTCCACATCCACTCTATCTGTGTCCTCTGGTCCTAGACTCCCCCACTATAGGAAACATCCTCTCCACAGCCACTCTATCCGTGTCCTCTGGTCCCAGACTCCCCCACTATAGGAAACATCCTCTCCACATCCACCCTATCTGTGTCCTCTGGTCCCAGACTCCCCCACTATAGGAAACATCCTCTCCACATCCACTCTATCTGTGTCCTCTGGTCCTAGACTCCCCCACCATAGGAAACATCCTCTCCACATCCACTCTATCTGTGTCCTCTGGTCCCAGACTCCCCCACTATAGGAAACATCCTCTCCACATCCACTCTATCTGTGCCCTCTGGTCCCAGACTCCCCCACCATAGGAAACATCCTCTCCACATCCACTCTATCTGTGTCCTCTGGTCCTAGACTCCCCCACTATAGGAAACATCCTCTCCACATCCACCCTATCTGTGTCCTCTGGTCCCAGACTCCCCCACTATAGGAAACATCCTCTCCACATCCACTCTATCTGTGTCCTCTGGTCCCAGACTCCCCCACTATAGGAAATATCCTCTCCACATCCACTCTATCTGTGTCCTCTGGTCCCAGACTCCCCCACTACAGGAAACATCCTCTCCACATCCACTCTATCTGTGTCCTCTGGTCCTAGACTCCCCCAGTACAGGAAACATCCTCTCCACATCCACTCTATCTGTGTCCTCTGGTCCTAGACTCCCCCAGTACAGGAAACATCCTCTCCACACTCCCCCACTATAGGAAACATCCTCTCCACATCCACTCTATCTGTGTCCTCTGGTCCTAGACTCCCCCAGTACAGGAAACATCCTCTCCACATCCACTCTATCTGTGTCCTCTGGTCCTAGACTCCCCCAGTACAGGAAACATCCTCTCCACATCCACTCTATCTGTGTCCTCTGGTCCCAGACTCCTCCACTATAGGAAACATCCTCTCCACATCCACTCTATCTGTGTCCTCTGGTCCTAGACTCCCCCACTATAGGAAACATCCTCTCCACATCCACTCTATCTGTGTCCTCTAGTCCCAGACTCCCCCACTATAGGAAACATCCTCTCCACATCCACTCTATCTGTGTCCTCTGGTCCTAGACTCCCCCAGTACAGGAAACATCCTCTCCACATCCACTCTATCTGTGTCCTCTGGTCCCAGACTCCTCCACTATAGGAAACATCCTCTCCACATCCACTCTATCTGTGTCCTCTGGTCCTAGACTCCCCCACTATAGGAAACATCCTCTCCACATCCACTCTATCTGTGTCCTCTGGTCCTAGACTCCCCCACTACAGGAAACATCCTCCCCACATCCACTCTATCTGTGTCCTCTGGTCCTAGACTCCCCCACTATAGGAAACATCCTCTCCACATCCACTCTATCTGTGTCCTCTGGTCCCAGACTCCTCCACTATAGGAAACATCCTCTCCACATCCACTCTATCTGTGTCCTCTGGTCCTAGACTCCCCCACTATAGGAAACATCCTCTCCACATCCACTCTATCTGTGTCCTCTGGTCCCAGACTCCCCCACTATAGAAAACATCCTCTCCACATCCACTCTATCTGTGTCCTCTGGTCCTAGACTCCCCCACTATAGGAAACATCCTCTCCACATCCACTCTATCTGTGTCCTCTGGTCCTAGACTCCCCCACTATAGGAAACATCCTCTCCACATCCACTCTATCTGTGTCCTCTGGTCCTAGACTCCCCCACTATAGGAAACATCCTCTCCACATCCACTCTATCTGTGTCCTCTGGTCCCAGACTCCCCCACTATAGGAAACATCCTCTCCACATCCACTCTATCTGTGTCCTCTGGTCCCAGACTCCCCCACTATAGGAAACATCCTCTCCACATCCACTCTATCTGTGCCCTCTGGTCCTAGACTCCCCCACTATAGGAAACATCCTCTCCACATCCACTCTATCTGTGCCCTCTGGTCCTAGACTCCCCCACTATAGGAAACATCCTCACCACATCCACTCTATCTGTGTCCTCTGGTCCTAGACTCTCCCACTATAGGAAACATCCTCTCCACATCCACTCTATCTGTGTCCTCTGGTCCTAGACTCTCCCACTATAGGAAACATCCTCTCCACATCCACTCTATCTGTGTCCTCTGGTCCTAGACTCCCCCACTATAGGAAACATCCTCTCCACACCCACTCTATCTGTGCCCTCTGGTCCTAGACTCCCCCACTGTAGGAAACATCCCCTCCACATCCACTCTATCTGTGTCCTCTGGTCCTAGAGTCCCCCACTATAGGAAACATCCTCTCCACACCCACTCTATCTGTGCCCTCTGGTCCTAGACTCCCCCACTATAGGAAACATCCTCTCCACATCCACTCTATCTGTGCCCTCTGGTCCTTGACTCCCTCACTATAGGAAACATCCCCTCCACACCCACTCTATCTGTGCCCTCTGGTCCTAGACTCCCCCACTATAGGAAACATCCCCTCCACATCCACTCTATCTGTGTCCTCTGGTCCTAGACTCCCCTACTATAGGAAGCATCCTCTCCACATCCACTCTATCTGTGTCCTCTGGTCCTAGTCTCCCCCACTATAGGAAATATCCTCTCCACATCCACTCTGTCTGTGCCCTCTGGGCTGAGACTCCCCCACTATAGGAAACATCCTCTCCGCATCCAGTCTATCTGTGCCCTCTGGTCCTAGACTCCCCCACTATAGGAAACATCCTCTCCACATCCACTCTATCTGTGTCCTCTGGTCCTAGACTCCCCCACTATAGGAAACATCCGCTCCACATCCACTCTATCAAGGTCTTTCAATATTCAATCAGTTTCAAAGAGATCCTCCCTCATTCTTCTGAACTCCAATGGGTACAGGCCCAGAGGCATCAAATACTCCTCATGCGATAAACCTTTCAATCCCAGAGTCATTATCTTTTCTGGACTCTCTCCAAAGCCAGCACCTCTTTTCTTAGAAAGAGGGCCTAAAACTCACAAAACTCCAAGTGATGCCTCGCCATTGCCTTATAAAGCCTCAGCCTTACATCCTTTGTTTTTATAGTCTAGTCCTCTCGAAATAAATGCTAACCTATTTGCTTCCATAAAAGGAGTGTGTCTCGGTGACGAAACCTGAGATTGTGCCAGGAATGTTTAGATCTTCAGTCTAACACTGTCCCAACTGAGCTGGTTCACCTACCACCATTTATCTCAGTTTTATCCCTAATTATAGCAACTTCTGTGTCTTGCAACTGTACTCCTGCCACAAAACAACAAATTTTATGACATTTATCAGTTATGACAAGCCCAATTTGATCATTAAATATGAATTTGATTCTGACCCAGAAGTTTCTGGAAAAATGCCAAAGTCAAGTTTATTGACCCCCCCCCCCGCCCTTCCAGTCCGAGGAACATGGTTGGCAGGACCCTCTGAAGTCGGAGAAGGCTGAAGGAAGATTTGACGGAGGGATACAACCTTTCTGAAGGGTATAGACAGGGTAAATACAAGCAGGCTTTTTCCACTGAGGTTGGGTCACAGGACTACAACCAGAGGTCATGGGTGAAGGGTGAAAGGTGAAATGTTTGAGGGGAACATGAGGAGGGAACTTCTTCACTCAGAGGGTGGTGAGAGTGTGGGATCAGCTGCCAGTGGTGGATGTGGGGGCGCTTTCAAAACTTAAGGGATGTTTGGGGGGTGGGGGTGTAGAGGGCTACGGTCCAGGTGCCCATTGGGAGGGGGGAATGATGAGGACACCAGAGGATCCTGTCCTCCATGTTCCCAGGACTGGCAAGGGGGGGAGAGGGGGGAGGGGCAGGGAGGGAGTGATGAGGACACCAGGAGGTCCTGCCCTCCATGTTCCCAGGACTGGCGAGGGGGGAGGTGGAAGGGGGGAAGGGGGGAGGGGGAGAGAGGGGGAGGGCGGAGGGGGGAGGGGGAGAGAGGCGAGAGAGGGGCGATGGGGAGGGAGGGAGTGATGAGGACACCAAGGGGTCCTGCCCTCCATGTTCCCAGGACTGGCGAGGGGGGAGGGGGAAGGGGGGAGGGGGAGAGAGGGGGAGGGCAGAGGGGGGAGGGGGAGAGAGGGGAGAGAGGGGCAAGGGGGAGGGAGGGAGTGATGAGGACACTAGGGGGTCCTGCCCTCCATGTTCCCAGGACTGGCGAGGGGGGAGGGGGAGAGAGGGGGAGGGAGGAAGGGGAAGGGAGGGAGTGATGAGGACACCAGGGGGTCCTGCCCTCCATGTTCCCAGGACTGGCGAGGGGGGAGGGGGAGAGAGGGGGAGGGAGGAAGGGGAAGGGAGGGAGTGATGAGGACACCAGGGGGTCCTGCCCTCCATGTTCCCAGGACTGGCGAGGGGGAAGGGGGGAGGGGGAGAGAGGGGGAGGGGAGGGGGAGAGAGGGAGAGGGGGAAGGGGAGAGAGGGGCGAGGGGAAGGGAGGGAGTGATGAGGACACTAGGGGGTCCTGCCCTCCATGTTCCCAGGACTGGCAAGGGGGGAAGGGGAAGGGAGGGGGGAAGGGAGGGGGAGAGAGGGAGGAGGGGAGAGGGGGAGGGGGGGTGAGGGGTAGGGAGGGAGTGATGAGGACACCAGGGTGTCCTGCCCTCCATGTTCCCAGGACTGGCGAGGGGGGAGGGGGAGAGAGGGGGAGGGGGAAGGGGAGAGAGGGGCGAGGGGAAGGGAGGGAGTGATGAGGACACCAGGGGGTCCTGCCCTCCCTGTTCCCAGGACTGGCGAGGGGGAAGGGGGGAGGGGGAGAGAGGGGGAGGGGGAAAGGGAGAGAGGGGCGAGGGGAAGGGAGGGAGTGATGAGGACACTAGGGGGTCCTGCCCTCCATGTTCCCAGAACTGGCAAGGGTGGAAGGGGAAGGGAGGGGGGGAGAGAGGGGGGAGAGAGGGGGAGGGGAGGGGGAGGGGAGGGAGAGGGGGAGAGGGAGAGGGGGGAGAGGGGGGAGAGGGGGGAGAGGGAGAGGGGGGAGGGGGAGGGGGAGAGGGGGGAGGGGGAGGGGGAGAGGGGGGAGGGGGAGGGGAGAGGGGGGAGGGGGAGGGGGGAGGGGGAGAGGGAGAGGGGGGAGGGGGAGAGGGAGAGGGGGGAGGGGGAGAGGGAGAGGGGGAGAGGAAGAGAGGGGGGAGGGGGAGAGAGGGGGAGAGGGGGAGAGGGGGGAGAGGGAGAGAGGAGGGAGAGGGAGAGAGGGGGAGAGGGGGAGAGGGAGAGAGGGGGGAGGGGGAGGGGGAGAGGGAGAGAGGGGGGAGGGGGAGAGGGAGAGAGGGGGAGGGGGAGGGGGAGGGAGAGAGGGGGAGGGGGAGGGGGAGAGGGAGGGGGAGGGGGAGGGGGAGGGGAAGGGGAAGAGAGGGAGTGATGAGAACACCAGAGGGTCCTGCCTTCAGGCTCAGTCTTAAGAATAAATTGGATAGGTACATGGATGGGAGAGGTCAGGAGGGTTATGGACTGGGTGCAGATCAATGGGACTAGCGGAATCAAGTTTCGGCACAGACTAGAAGAGCCGAATGGCCTGTTTTCTGTGCGGTAGGGTTCTATGGTTCCATGTTGGCAGGACTGGGGGGGGGTGGGGAGAGGGTGAGCCGGAGAGGTGAGGCGGGTGAGAGATGCGGGCACCAGAACAGAGGGAAAAGAGACTCAGGTCACAGACTACCGAGAGAAAAGGGTGAGGGAGCCGTAGGGGCGGTGAGGATGGAGCGCCACGCTGCGGGAGGGGGAATGAGGGAGCGCAGCACCGTGGAAGCGCCACGGGAGGGGGCGGCGAAGCAGCGGGAGCCGCCGATGAACCTTCAGCTCATGAGGGCGGAATCTCGCCGTGCCTTGGGTCGGCCGGCTGCCCTGCGATGCAGGCTGCGGGGGGCTGGAGGGCGCTCACGCTCCGGGACGGGGCCGGCGGCTGCACACGGGAAACACCCCGACACCAGGGAGGGGGAGGATCCCGGTCTCCGCCTCCTGACCACATTTATGTAACGCGGGGGGAGGAAAGTCGTAACGCCGTCGTCACGGACACTCAGCTCCTCCGCCGCTACTCCGGCCAGAGGGATCTCCCTCCCGCGGCCCGCCAATGGAGCGCCCGGCTCTGCCTGCCGCCCCCGGGACGGTCCGCAGAAAGACTCTGGGAGCCAGCCGCCCGCTCTGAGCGCCCGGGGAGGCGGCATCAAACCGCCGGGCTGCACAGCGCCGAGCGGTTTCAGAGCGCTTCGCGTCGAGATCGGGCGATTTCAAAGTTTGCAGTGCAGACTGGCGTTCTGAAAAAACTTTTACCGAAAGTTCTGGCCTTCTGAACGACGTTGTGTTGTGAAGATTGTGCTGTGTATGAGATAGCCCGTCAGTCAGAGAACGACGTCCAAGCGACCATTTGCAAGGAGTTCCCTCGCAAAGCCTTGGGTCCTCTTGCTTTGTAGCCGGTCCCTTTGCAGCAGCGGCCGGATGGAGCCTGACAACCCCGGCATGGAGACCCCAGGTTGCCCGGAAGGCGGACCCGAATGCCAGGACCGGCTCGGGGGCTCCCCGGGTGAGGAGGACCCGTCCTCGCCGCCGGAGCCCGGCTCCGGTGCTCCCCGCGGCCAAGGGGGCGAGGTCCCGGGCGGCGAGGAGGCGAGGAAGGGAAGGAAGGACACCTCGAAGGTGAGGTCCTCCACCTCGTCCACCTCCTCCCTCAGCTACTCGTCCCTCGAGTCGGACGACGATGTGTTCAGCGACGAGGAGCCGAGGCGGCGGGGCATTCTGAGGAAGGTGAGAGCGCTCTGCAGATGTCCCCGGTCCCCCCGTCCCCTCTGTTCCCCCCCCGGTCCCCCCGTCCCCTCTGTTCCCCCCCCCGGTCCCCCCGTCCCCTCTTCCCCCCCCGGTCCCCCCGTCCCCTCTGTTCCCCCCCCGGACCCCCGTCCCCTCTGTTCCCCCCCCCGGTCCCCCCGTCCCCTCTTCCCCCCCCCGGTCCCCCCGTCCCCTCTGTTCCCCCCCCCGGTCCCCCCGTCCCCTCTTCCCCCCCCGGTCCCCCCGTCCCCCCTGTCCCTCCCGGTTCCCCCGATCCCCCCGTCCCCTCTGTTCCCCCCCCCCGGTCCCCCCGTCCCCTCTGTTCCCCCCCCCCGGGCCCCCCGTCCCCTCTGTTCCCCCCCCCCGGTCCCCCCGTCCCCTCTGTTCCCCCCCCCGGTCCCCCCGTCCCCTCTGTCCCTCCCGGTTCCCCCGTCCCCCCATCCCCTCTCCCCCCAAGTGGTGTTCTGGTTCTCTCTCCCTCTACAGTGGAGATTCTGCCTGGGTGACCTGGTGGAGGGGTGAAGATGCGGGGTAGTTAGCAGAGAGGGTTACTGGAACACTCACAGGAGTGACCTCAGATTTCGGGAAAGATTCACTTTGGTCCCGAGAACGTAGAAGACCGAGAGGAGATCTGATGGAGGGGTTCAGACAGGGTGAATGCAAGCAGGTTGGGTGGGGCTACAACTGGGGGTCATGGGTTAAGGGTGAAAAGTTTGAGGCGCGTGGTGGGGGAGAGGGTAAACTACTTCACTCTGAGGATGGTGAGGGTGTGGAAGGAGCTGTCAGTGCGGGTAGTGCTTGGGAACTCAATATCAAGTCTAAGAGAAGTTTGGCTAGGTGCGTGGCTGGGAGGGGAGTGGTAGCAGGGCCATGGGAGTGGACAGAGTTGGACGTGGGCCTGTTTCAGTCACTTTGATTTTACAACATGTGTTGTGAAATACCCAGTTTTGGGGCAGCAGGACAATAAAGGGTGGATACCAGACTCCATGCTAAGGGGCAATTGCCCAGCTCGTGCCTCCTCCACTCGGTAAGATGCCCTGCCTTCCCCAAGTGCTGGCCAATGAGATGAGCGCAGTGGGCTACCCACTGGCCAGTGGGCCGAAAGGCCTGCTGAGGGGCTGTGGCTGTACAACAGCAGTAACTGCCATGCCCTGCCCAGATCCTCGCTGGCCTGTTAGGACACCCTGGGGTTGTACCACCCTTCCAAACCATGGCCTCTGCCTGACCCAGTGCCGTGCCCACATTAGGAAACCATCCAGCAGGAGGCTGTTCAACCATTCCTTCCAGGGGGATCCCAATCCCTGACCTTTCACCTTGCTGCTTCTCTTCCTGCAGCCCCCCCCCCAAAATCTCCAACTCTCAGTGGCTGTCCCTCCGTATCTGTGTGATTGGGAATTTCGGATGTTGGGAGAAGTTCCTAAACCCCACCCCCTCCCTGTCTCATTACCCCTCCTCCTTGGACTGTGTCCATCTCCCTCCCCACCCACCCAGGGACAACGCCCAGTGCATACTGGAGTGCTCGCGCGGACTCTCGCTGCGAGATTGGGGTTTCCCGTGTGGATAACGGGGTGTGCTGGGGGCGCGGTAGTCAGCCAGTTAGAGGGCTGGTAACTCACTCCTAATCCCACACCCTCAGGGCTACCGCACGTCACATCGCGCTGGAGTCGTAGGGAACTGCGGCTCAGAGGCAGGCCCTGAGTCCAGTCAGTGAATCCACCTCATCCAGTAACCACACCCCTCCTGCCTCCTGTCCACGTACCGATCCAGATTTCTCTGGAGCGCTGAAATCGAGCCCACAGCCCCACTCTCGCCACCCTGTGAACGAAGACCTTCCTCCTCGTGCTCCTCTGAAGCATTTCACCTTTCAGCCTTGACCCATGACCTCTGGTTGTCGTGTCACCCAACCTCAGTGGGGGAAAAGAAACCCATCTATGCACCTCATAATTTTTATACATCTGTCGAATCTCCCTTCAATATTCTACATTCCAGGGAATGAAATCCGAACCTGTTCAAGCCTTCCTTCCAGCTCAGGACCCCCAGTCCTGACGGCATCCTTGTACGTTGTCTCTGTACTCTTTCCACCTTGTTTCAATTGCCTGCCTCTCCTGTACGTAGGTGACCAGAGCTGCGGACAATGCACCAAAACGGGCCTCGCCAGCATCTTACACAACTTCAACATAACACCCCATCTCCCCTAGTCGATTCTTTGATCGAAATTGGGTTTATTGTCACTGGTATGTGTCATGAAATTTGTTAACTTAGCACCAGCTCAATGCAATACATAATACAGAAGAAAAAAAATAATAAATCAATTTCCAGTATACACATATTGAATAAAAATTGTGCAAAAAACAAATAATTATATATTACAAAAGTGAGGTAGTGTCCAAGGGTTCAATGTCCATTTAGGAATCAGATGTCAGAGGGGAAGAAGCTGTTCCTGAATCGCTGAGTGAGTGCCTTCAGGCTTCTGTACCTCCTCCCTGATGGTAACAGTGAGAAAAGGACATGTCCTGGGTGCTGGAGGTCCTTAATAATGGATGCTGCCTTTCTGAGACACTGCTCCCTGAAGATGTCCTGGGTACTTTGTAGGCTGGTACCCAAGATGGAGCTGACTAGATTTACAACCCTCTGCAGCTTCCTCTGGTCCTGTGCAGTAGCCCCTCCATACTAGACAGTGAAGGCCAATCTGCCAAAAGTTTCCACCAGCATTTTTTGTGTGTCCCCCATTTCTTTCTTTTTTCTTCTTCTCTCTCTGTCCCTCTCACAATCACTCCTTGCCTGCTCTCCATCTTCCTCTGGGCTCCCCTCCCTCTTTCTTTCTCCCTAGGCCTCCCGTCCCATGATTTTCCCCCTTCTCCAACTCTGTATCGTTTTTGCCAATCACCTGTCCAGCTCTTGGCTCCATCCCTCCCCCTCCTGTCTTCTCCTATCATTTCGGATCTCCCCCTCCCCCTCCCACTTTCAAATCTCTTACTAGCTCTTCCTTCAGTTAGTCCTGACGAAGGGTCTCAGCCCGAAACGCCGACTGTACCTCTTCCTGGAGATGCTGCCTGGCCTGCTGCGTTCCACCGGTGTTTTGTGTGTGTTGCCAACACTTGTTTGTGCATTTGCAGTTGTCCCAGATCTTTCCCAGTGAATTTAAAGGCAGTTGTTCCAGATCCTGGTTCCCATTCCCGACCAGCAGATGCACCAGATTTTGGAATATCAGGATTCCCAAACTGCCAGAATGTCGTAGTTTTCTTTCGGAGCACCGACGCTTCCGAAAACTCCTGACCTGCTGGGTTCCTCCGTGGATTGTCTCCTGCTTGGTGTTTGTGTGTAGAATGGAAAAAAACTTAAGACAGGTCTTTCAGCTCACCATGGTCATTAAGTACCCCCATCACCCAGGACATGCCCTCTTCTCATTGTTACCGTCCGGGAGGAGGTACAGGAGCCTGAAGACACACACTCAACGATTCAGGAACAGCTTCTTCCCCTCGGTCATCAGATTTCTGAAGGGACATTAAACCCATAAACACTACCTCACTACTTTTTATATTTAATTTTGAACTACTTATTTAACTACTTGATATCTCTACTTGCTGTAATTCAATTTTTATTGTGCATTGCATTGTACCGCTGTCGCAAGGACTACAAATTTCGCAACGGTTGCTGGTGACGTTAAACCTGATTGTGATGACACAGAGTCCTGTCTGCCTGCACACGGTCCCATGTTCCCCCGTCCCCCACACATTCGTGTGCCTCTCAAACTCCTCTGCGATCCCCTGTGACCGTCGCACTATATTCCGGAACGGCTCAGGAACGCCGGCCTGCGCCGGACCCACTAAACCAGCAAGCAGGAACACCAGATTCTGCAGATGCTGGAGATCCAGGTCAGGCAGCATCTACAGAAATAAATCAATGTTTTGGGCTGAGACCCGGCACCAGTCCTTCAAGACTGCTGCTTTAAAGAGGGAACATCGACTCAGACTATGAGAGGCCTGCATTGGGCATTTTCATGGCTTACAAGGGGCACCACTAGACACTAGAGCAATGTGTGGTTAAGTGCCTTGCTCAAGGACACAAACACGCTGCCACAGCTGAGGCTCGAGCTAGCGACCTTCAGATCACTAGGCGAGCGCCTTAACCACTTGGCCACGTGCCCAACACAAACTTACATCCGTAATTAAACTAACTTCTACCTCCATTCTCTGCGTGCTGAGCGCCTCTGGCGTTGGCCTCCATCGCCACTCCTAGCAGCACATCTCCTGCACTCCACCTCTCTGTGTGTAAAAAGACTTGGCCCGCACACCAGCTTTGAGCCCACCTCCTCTCCACTGAAATGCATGCCCTCTGGTATCAGCCGTTTTGACCCTGGGGAAAAGGCTCCATCTGCTCCCTATCCTTGCCTCTCGTAACCTAGTGTACTCAGAGGTCACTTTATTAGGTACCCCTGTACACCTGCTCTTTAATGCAAACATCTAATCTGTCAGTCGCGTCAGATGCATAAAACCATGCAGGCATGGTCAAGAGGTTCAGTTGTTGTTCAGACCGAACGTCAGAATCGGGGAGAAATGTGATCCAACTGACTTTGATTGTTGGTGCCAGACAGGGTGGTTTGAGTATCTCAGAAACTGCTGACCTCCTGGGGTTTCCACGCACAACAGTCTCTAGACCTTACAGAGAATGGTGTGAAAACACCCAGTGGGTGGCAGTTCTGTGGGTGGAAATGCCTTGTTAATGAGAGAGGTCAGAGGAGAATGGCCAGACTGGTTCAAGCTGACAGTAACTCGGATAACCACACGTTACAACAGTGATGTGCAGAGGAGCAACTCTGAACACACAACATGTCGAATCTTGAAGTGGTCGGGCTACTGCAG
Source organism: Mobula hypostoma (assembly GCF_963921235.1). Lineage (NCBI taxonomy): Eukaryota > Metazoa > Chordata > Chondrichthyes > Myliobatiformes > Myliobatidae > Mobula > Mobula hypostoma. The sequence continues at coordinate 16,956,798 of NC_086126.1, read as the reverse complement.
CAGAAGACCACAGACTCAGTGGCCACTTTATTAGGTACAGGAGGAGTGAATGACGTGGCTACTGGGGGTAAACCCCTATCAGATCCCAGTGGTTGAATGCGCTGTAATGGTCGTGACGTGGGTGGCTGTAGGAAGATCTGTAACCTTGAGGCTGGTCGGGTTTTGTCGGAGGGGGTGAGGGAAGCTGGATTTACCTCGGACCGAAGGGAAGCAGATTTCCTTGGCCTGTGCCTGCAGCAGCTCCCTTAAGCTATAAGAAGGGAACAGATAAAATATGGGGGCAAGCTAGCCAATAGAATAAAGCAGGATTTTAAAAGTTTCTCTCAGTTATGGTAAAAAAAAAATAAAAGGGAGGTGGGAGTTGATATTGGACCACTGGAAAATGATGCTGGGGAGGTAGCAATGGGGGACAAAGAGATGGCAGATGAACTTAATGGGTACCTTGCTTCAGTCCTCACTGTGGAAGACACGAGCAGTGTGCCAGAGGGCCGTGAGTGTTGGGGAGCAGAAGTGAGTGCAAAGGAAAAAGTGGTGGGCAAACTGAAAGGTCTTAAGTTGGATAAGTCACCTGGACCAGATAGACTACATCCCAGAGTCCTGAGAGAGGTTGCTGAAGAGATCGTGGATGCTTTGGTCATGATCTTTCAAGAATCATTTGATTCTGGCAAGGTCCCAGAGGACTGGAAAATTGCAAATGTCACTCCGCTCTTTAAGAAGGGAGGAAGGCAAAAGAAAGGAAAATATAGGGCAGTTAGCCTAACCTCAGTGGTTGGGAAAGTTTTGGAGTCCATTAAGGATGAGGTTTCAGGTACTTGGAGACTAATGATAAAATAAGTCAAAGTCAGCATGATTTCTGTAAAAGGAAATCTTGCCTGACAAATCTGTTAGAGTTCTTCGAGGAAGTAACAAGCAGGGCGGAGAAAGGAGAGGCAGTGGATGTCATTTACTTGGATTTTCAGAAGGTATTTGATAAGGTGCCACACATGAGGCTGCTTAACAATATAAAATCCTGCCGCGTTACAGGAAAGATACTGGCCTGGATAAGGGGACGGCTGACAGGCAGGAGGCAGCGAGTGGGAATAAAGGGGGGGGTGGGCTTTACTGGTTGGCTGCCAGTGACTGATGGTGTTCCTCAGGGGTCAGTATTGGGACCGCTACTTTTCACATTGTTTGTCAATGATTTAGATAATGGAATTGATGGCTTTGTGGCAAAGTGTGCAGATGATATGAAGATAGGTGGAGGGGTAGGTAGTGCTGAGGAAGCAATGCGATTGCAGCAGGACTTGGACAAATTGAAAGAATGGGCAAAAAAGTGGCAGATGGAATACAGTATTGGGAAATGTATGATAATGTATTTTGGTAAAAGGAACAAAAGTGCGGACTATTATCTAAATGGGGAGAAGGTTCAAACATCAGAGGTGCAGAGGGACTTAGGAGTCCTCGTGCAAGACACCCAGAAGGTTAACTTACAGGTTGAGTCTATGGTAAAGAAGGCAAATGCAATATTGGCATTTATTTCAAGGGGAATAGAATATAAAAGTGAGGAGATAATGCTGAGCCTTTATATGACACTAGTCAGGCTGCACTTGGAGTATTGTCAACAGTTTTGGGCCCCATATCTCAGAAAGAATGTGTTGTTATTGGAGAGAGTCCAGAGAAGGCTCAGAAGAATGCTTCTGGGATTGAAGGGGTTAACATATGAGGAGTGTTTGGCAGCTTTGGGCCTGTACTCACTGGAATTTAGAAGAATGCAGGGGATCTTATTGTAACCTACCGAATGTTGAAAGAACTGGTTAGGGTGGATGTGGAGAGGATGTTTCCTGTGGTGGGGGTATCCGGAACAAGAGGGCACAGCCTCAAAACTGAGGGGTGACCTTTTAGAACAGAGGTAAGGAGGAATTATTTTTAGCCAGAGAGTGGTGAATCTGTGGAATGCTTCACCACAGACTGCGGTGGAGGGCAAGTCCGTGGGTATATTTAGAGTGGAAGTTGATAGTTTCCTGATTGGTCAGGGCATCAAAGGATATGGTGAGAAAGTAGGTATTTGGGGTTGAATGGGCTGTGCAGAGGACATTGAGCAGGGTGTTGCTGGATTTCGAGAGCCTGAGTTACGGGCACAGGTTTGGCAAGTTGTTTAATTCATTGGAGTGTAAAAGACAGGAGAAATCTGAGAGGTGTATGCGGTATAAATGGGATAAAGGTGCACAGTTTCGTTCTCAGGATAGGGGTATCCAAAATTAGATCCAAGTACAAAGATCCCTCAAAGTTACCCGGCAAGTTGATCGGGTGGTGAAGCAGGCGTATGGGGTGTTGGAGTTCATTAATCGGGGGATTGAGTTCGAGAGCATGAGGTAACATTATGGCTCTATAAAACTCTAGTTAGACCACGCTTGGAGTTTTGTGTTGAGTTCAGGAAAGATGTGGAAGCTTTAGACAGGGTGCAGAGGAGATTTACCAGGATGCTGCCTGGATTAGAGAGGGTGCAGAGGAGGTTTACCACGATGCTGCCTGGATTAGAGAGGGTGCAGAGGAGATTCACCAGGATGCTGCCTGGATTAGAGAGGGTGCAGAGGAGATTTACCAGGATGCTGCCTGGATTGGAGAGGGTGCAGAGGAGATTCACCAGGATGCTGCCTGGATTAGAGAGGGTGCAGAGGAGATTTACCAGGATGCTGCCTGGATTAGAGAGGGTGCAGAGGAGATTCACCAGGATGCTGCCTGGATTGGAGAGGGTGCAGAGGAGATTCACCAGGATGCTGCCTGGATTAGAGAGGGTGCAGAGGAGATTTGCCAGGAGGCTGCCTGGATTAGAGAGGGTGCAGAGGAGATTTACCAGGATGCTCCCTGGATTAGAGAGGCTGCAGAGGAGATTTACCAGGATAATGCCTGGATTAGAGAGGGTGCAGAGGAGATTTACCAGGATGCTGCCTGGATTAGAGAGGGTGCAGAGGAGATTCACCAGGACGCTGCCTGGATTAGAGAGGGTGCAGAGGAGATTTACCAGGATGCTGCCTGGATTAGAGAGCATGTCTGATGAGGATAGGTTGAGCGAGCTAAGTCTTTTCTCTGGAGTGAAGGAGGATGAGAGGTGACTTGATAGAAATGTACAAGATGATACAAGGCACAGATCAAGTGGACAGCTAAAGATTTTATCCTAGGGCAGAAATGGCTAATATGGAGGGGGCAGAATTTTAAGGTGATTGGAGGAAAAAGTCTCGGGGGGGGGGTGGGGGAGATGTCAGAGGTAGGTTCTTCACACAAAGAGTGGTGGGTGTGTGGGACGTCCTGCCGGGGTGGTGTAGAGACAGATACATTAGGGACATTTAAGGTGATCGGGGGTAAGTGGTGGGTGTGTGGGACGTCCTGCCAGGGGTGGTGTAGAGACAGATACATTAGGGACATTTAAGGTGATCGGGGGTAAGTGGTGGGTGTGTGGGACGTCCTGCCGGGGTGGTGTAGAGACGGATACATTAGGGACATTTAAGGTGATCGGGGGTAAGTGGTGGGTGTGTGGAACGTCCTGCCAGGGGTGGTGTGGAGACAGATACATTAGGGACGTTTAAGGTGATGGGGGGTAAGTGGTGGGTGTGTGGAACGTCCTGCCAGGGGTGGTGTAGAGACAGATACATTAGGGACATTTAAGGTGATGGGGTGGGTGTGTGGAATGTCCTGCCAGGGGTGGTGTAGAGACAGATACATTAGGGACATTTTAGAGACTCTTAAGATTGGTGCATGGATGATAGAAAAATGGAGGGCAGTGTTGGAGGGAAGGGTTAGATTGACCTTAGAGTGGGTTAAAGGGTTAGCACAACATTGTGGGCCGAATGGCCTGAACTGTTCAATGTTGTACACTTTATTCTGCATTCTGTTATTGTTTTACCTTGTTCCACCTCCGCACACTGTGTAATGATCTGGTCTGTATGAGCAATGAATGACAAGCTCCTCAATCTATCTCCGGTGTGACAATAATACATTGGTTCCAAAGCCTATCCTTCCCCCCCCCCCCCGCCTCTGTCACTATTTCCCCTCCTCCATTTCTCAACCCCCACCCTCCACCCGTGCCTCTGTCACTATTTCCCCTCCTCCCAATTGGGAAACCATCCAATTCCGGTTCAGGAGGGTGGAAACTTCCTTGTTTTAGAGTGAGGTTTCCCGGGGGGTGTGGACGGGACGGCAGAGGGATTCCTGATTTCATCATTGGGGGACTCCCCGCTCCACCCTGCTCCTTCTGGAGATGATTGACACCATGCCCCACTTCCCCTGTAGGAGAGGAACCCTTCGGCACCCACCAGTAAAACCGAAACCAAGAAGTAGCTCTTGTAGAAGAGAGTGAGACCTCCAGACGGCTATGGCGGCTGGGATATCTCACCACCACCGAGACGTACGGCCTGCTTGTTCTCCTGGGTTGGGGCGAGGAAGTCACATTCCAGCTGTTCAGACTTGTTGGGTCACAAAAGACATCGGAGCAGAACCGGCCCATTCAGCCCATCGAGTCTGCTCTGACATTCCTACATGGCTGATCGATTTCCCTCGCAACCCCAGTCTCCTGCCTCCTCCCCGTAACCTTTCACACCCTGACTTACCAAGAATCCGTCAACCAAATACGCCCAGTGACTCAGCCTGCACAGCTGCCTGTGGTAACGAATTCCACAGATTCGCCACTGTCAAGGCAAAAGAAATTTCTCCTCTTCTCCGTTCTAAGTGGACATCCCTCTATTCTGAGGCTGTGCCCTCTGAACCTTGACTCCCCCACTTTTGAGGCCTTTCAATATTCAACAGGCTTCAATGAGCTCTCTCTCATTCAGCAAATACAGTCCAGAGCCACCTAATGCTCCTCATACGACAAGCCTTTAAACCTTCTGGAATAATCTTCGTGAGCCTTCTCCAATGTCAGCTCACCCTTTCTTCGGTTAGGAACAAAACTGCTCTCAGTGAGGCCTCACCAACGCCTTATAAAGTCTCAGCATTACTTCCTTGCTTTTGTATTCTAGTCCTCGTGAAATGAATGCTAACATTGCATTTGCCTTCCTCACCACCGACTCAACCTGCAAGTTAACCTTCAGGGAATCCTGCACAAGGACTCCCACGTCCCTTTGCACCTTCAGATTTTTGAATTTTCTCCCCATTTAGGAAACAGTCTACACTTTCATTCCTTTTGCCAAAGTGTATGCCCACACATTTCCCAACATCGTATTCCATCTGCCACTTCTTTGTCCATTCTCCTAATCTGTCTGAGTCCTTCTATAATCTCCCTGCTTCCTCAGCACTACCTGCCCCACCACATATTTTCGTATCGTCTGCAAACTTTGCAACAAAGCCATCAATTCCATCATCCAAATCATTGACATATAAAATAAAAATAATTGGTCCCAACACAGACCCCTGTGGAACTCCAACCAGAAAAGGCTCCCTTTATTCCCACTCCTGGCCTCCTGCCCATCAGCCACTTTATCCATGCTAGAATCTTTCCTGTAATATCATGGGCTCGTAACTTAAGCAGCCTCACGTGTGGCACCTTGTCAAAGGCCTTCTGAAAGTCCAACTCCACAACACCAACTGATTCTCCTTTGTCTCTCCCGCTTGTTATTTCTTCAAAGAATTCCGACAGATTTGTCAGGCAAGATTTTCCCTTGAGGAGACCATGCTGACAATGGCCTATTTTATCGTGTGCCTCCAAGAACCCCAAAAATTCATTCCTCAACAATCATCTCCCACATTTTCCCAACTGCTGAGGTCAGGCTAACTGGCCTATAATTTGCTTCGTTCTGCCTCCCTCCCTTCTTGAAGAGTGGGGCGATATTTGTAATTTTCCAGTCCTTTGGAACCATTCCAGAAGCGAGTGATTCTTGAAAGATCATTACTAATGCCTCCACGATCCCTTCGGAACCCCGGGTCCTGGTGACGTATCTACCGTCAGCTTCCCAAGCACCTTTTCCTTTGTAACGGTAACTTCGCACTCTTCTGACTCCTGTAGCTCGTAAAGCTATGGCGGACTGCTGGTGTCTTCCACAGTGAAGCCTGATGCGAAATACTTCCTCAGCTCGTCCAAGGCTGTCTCCTTGTTGGATCCTGACGTCAGGCGGGGTTTGTGCCTGGAGTCTGGCCATCTGGGTGCTCCGGTGCCTTCCCACACCCCAATGACGAGCCATATCAGTGCCTCTCGGTGTGTGGGTGGGGGGTAGTGTATGGGAACGTGGGGAGAATGGCTGATGGACGATCTGCACAGACCGAAGAGCCCCGTTCTGCTTTGTGCTTCTCGACAACTTCCCGAATGTTTCCCCAGCTTCACGCCAATGCACTTTCCCGACCGTCCCTCTCACCCCACCCCACCACTCCCCTCTCTCCGGGCAGGAAAACTAGCAGGGGTAACTTCTAAACAAGTTCCAAGTAAATTTATTATCAAAGTACATGTACGTCACCATCTGCCATCGCCAGGTCAGTTTTCTCGCGGGCATTCTCAATAAATCCAATCACCATAACAGAATCAATGCCAGATCGCACCAGCCAAATAACAAACTGTGGAAATTTTAAAAGAGAAAGAAAGAATAGTAAATAGGGAAAAAGTACTGAGAAATTGAGCTCGGGAGTCCTTGAGAGTGAGTCCATAGTTTGAGGGGGAAGTTGGATTGTCCTGTGGGCTAGCACAGGTCGAGGGGCTGAGTAGTTCTGGTCAAGGGAGCAGTGTGGATGGAGCATTACCCGCCCACGGGGGAGATGGCGAGAATGGGTGAGGGGGGGGAGAGAGAACACGCGAGAGGGGGAGAGAGGATGTATAAGAGAGGGACAGAGTTCTACATGGGGGAGAGAGAGAGAGAGAGAGAGAGAGAGACACAGAGAGAGACTGAGTCGTCCCCAGCTAGGGTGTGTGTTTGTGTGTGAGAGAGGGAGACTGACTGTGTGTGTTTGTGTGTGTGCATGTATGTGAGAGAGACTGTGTCCGAGAAGCTGTGTGTGTGTGTGTGTGTGTGTGTGTGTGTGTGTGTGTGTGTGTTTGAGAGAGAGATTGTTTTATCACGGCCATCCTATTGTCGAAACGTCTGGAAGGAATTTTAAATACTATTGTCTGTGCGGGCTCTGACCTGAATCCAGGTTCATTCGTTTGAATAACATACTGTCTAGATTACTCCCCAGATTGTCACTTTGTCGGGCTGGTATTTACATACAGGGATAAGCCAGTCTTGTTGGATTTGCTCGGGTCTGCTGAGCTGTTGTTCTTAATCCCGGATACAGAACCACCTCCTCCCCCTCCCCAGCGGCCGATGGTGTTGGAGGGGGCCGGTTGGTGAGGGCAGGCTTTTAGGCCCAGAGTAGGCCTCGCTGAGTCCCTGAAATCTCCACTGTACTGCCACCCTCCGAGTTTGACCCCTTGCATTAACCCCAGCACAGGAACAGGCCATTCAGCCCAATGGCTCCATGCTATCCAAGACGTCTTCTTGAGCTGGTCCCATTATCCACTAATCATCTAAATCAAGGGTTCCAAGCCATTTCTATACCATTTAACAGGGGATCCTTGGACTCCAAACTTCCAACTCCAAATGTTGCCCCTCAGCTCCCCTCTAACCTGAGGTTTGGAGTCCCTAACCCTGGGGAAATAACTGTGGCCCTGATGATATTGTACTCTGAGATCACCTTGTCTCCTACACTCCAAAAAAAAAATAACGTGCCAGCCTGCTCTGTCTCTCCCCTCGAGTCCTGGCAACATCCTCACAAACCTCCCCTGCAGTCTTCGCCCACAGAACTGCTGCTCGCTGGATGTTTTTGTTTGCATCATTCTTTGTAAACTCAACACTCTTGCGTGTGAAAATCCACCACATAAAGCGGCCACTGAGTGTATGTTCATGGCCTTCTGCTGCTGTAGCCCAATCACATCAGGGTTCAACGTGTTGTGTGTTCAGAGATGCTCTTCTGCACACCACTGTTGTAATGTGTGGTTATCTGAGTTACTTTATTTTACTTTATTGTCGCCAAACAATTGATACTAGAGCGTACAATCATCACAGCGATATTTGATTCTGCGCTTCCCGCTCCCTGGAGTACAAATTGATAGTGCATATTAAAATTTTAAATTATAAATCACAAATAGAAAATAGAAAAATGGGAAGTAAGGTCGTGCAAAAAAAACCGAGAGGCAGGTCCGGATATTCGGAGGGTACGGCCCAGATCCGGATCAGGATCCGTTCAGCAGTCTTATCACAGTTGGAAAGAAGCTGTTCCCAAATCTGGCCGTACCAGTCTTCAAGCTCCTGAGCCTTCTCCCGGAGGGAAGAGGGACGACAAGTGTGTTGGCTGGGTGGGTCGTGTCCTTGATTATCCTGGCAGCACTGCTCCGACAGCGTGCGGTGTAAAGCGAGTCCACAGTCACCTTCCTGTCAGTTTGGCCATTCTCCTCTGACCTCTGTCATTAACAAGGTGTTTTCACCCACAGAACTGCCGCTCACTCGATGTCTTTGGTTCCTCGTACCATTCTCTGTTTTATTCCCCCCAGTTCCTACCTACGTCCATGACACTTCACAGGCTCTGAATCTTTTCAAGGATTTCAAATTCACTGGCCCCCGTCATCTTATTTTCACGATGGGGTGTCCATCCCCCATACACCTCCATCCCCCACCAGGAAGGCCTCAAAGACACCAGGTCCAGCCCATTCCCCTCCACCACCACTCTCCTCCACCTAGCGGAACTTGTCCTCGCTCTAAACAATTTCTCCTTTGGCTCCTCCCACTTCCTTCAAACCAAAGGGGTAGCCATGGGCACTGGCTTGGGTCCCAGCCGTACCTGCCTGTTCGTCGGCTACGTGGAACAGTCCATGTTCCAAGCCTGCACTGGTGACTGTCCTGCACCTTTCCTACGCTACATCAACGACTGCATTGGTGCTGCTTCCTGCACCCATGCTGAACTCGTCCACTTCATCCACTTTGCCTCCAACTTCCACCCTGCCCTCAAATTCACCTGGTCCATTTCCGACACCTCCCTTCCCTTTCTCGATCTCTCTGTCTCTTTCTGGAGACAGCTTAGCTACTGATGTCTATTATAAACCTGGACTATACCTCATCCCACCCTGTTACTTGTAAAAACGCCATCCCCTTCTCTCAATTCCTCTGTTATCTCCACGTCTGCTCTGTGGAAGAGACTTTTCATTCTGAAACAAAGGAGATCTCCTTGTTCAAAGAAAGGGGCTTCCTTTCCTCCACCGTCAACGCTGCCCTCAACCGCATCTTTTCCATTTCACGCACGTCTGCTCTCACCACATCCTCCTACCACCCTACCACGGATAGGGTTCCTCTTGTCCTCACCTACCAGCCCGCCAGCCTCCAGGTGCGGTATATAATTCTCCGCAATGTCCGCCATCTCCAACGGGATCCCACCACCAAGTACATCTTCTTCCCCACCTCACTTCCGGCTTTCTGCTTTCCTCCGGGATCGCTCCCTCCATGATTCCCTTGTCCATTCGTCCCTCCCCACTGATCTCCCACCCGGCACTTATCCTTGCAAGTGGAACAAGTGCTACCCCTGACCCTACACCTCCACCCTCGCTACCATTCAGGGCCGCAAACCGTCCTTCCAGGTGGCGTGACACTTCTGCCGTGAGTCTGTTGGGGTCATATTCTGCGTGCGGTGCTCAAGCTGTGGCCTCCTGAGACCGGAGTAGGTTGGGAGACCGCTTCGCTGAGCACCTCTGCTCTAGAAGTGGGATCTCCCAGTGGCCACCCTTTTTAATTCCCCTTCCCATTCCGATATGTCAATCCACTGTCATGATGAGGCTACATTCAGGCTGGAGGAACAACACCTTGTATTCTGCATGAACCGATTTCTTGAATTTCCAGTAATGCCCCCCCTCCTTCACTGTTCCCCATTCCCTTGTCCCTCTCTCATCTTATCTCCTTGCCCACCCATCACCTCCCTCTGGTGCTCCCCCTCCTCTTTTTTTTCTTCCATGGCCTTCTGTCGTCTTCTGTCAGATGTCCCCTCTTCGCCAGCCCTGTGTCGCTCTCACCCATCGAATTCCCAGATCTTTACCTCACTCCTCCCATTCCTGGTCTCACCTATCACCTTGTGTTTCTCCCTCGCCTCCCCCGCCCACCTTCTAACTTTGACTCCTCATCTTTTTTTCTCTCTCTGCTGCCCAAAACGTCGACTGTATTCTTTTCCGTAGACGCTGCCTGACCTGCTGAGTTCCTCCAGCATTTTGTGTGTGTTGCCTTGGATTTCCAGCATCTGCAGATCTTTAGATTAGATTATGAGGACACTCAGTCCTCGTTTATTGTCATTTAGAAATGCATGCATTAAAAAATGATACAACGTTCCTCCAGAAAGATATCACAGAAACACAGGACAAACCAAGACTAAAACTGACAGAACCACATAATTATAACATATAGTTACAACAGTGCAAAGCAATACTGTAATTTGATAAAGAGCAGACCATGGGCACGGTAAAAAAGTCTCAAGTCCCGATAGCCCCATCATCCCACGCAGACGGTAGAAGGGAGAAACTCTCCCTGCCATGAACCTCCAAACGCCGCAAACTTGCCGATGTGCCTGACCACAGCTGACTCTCTTGTATCTGTAAACTCTAGAGACTGTTGTGTGAGAAAATCCCAGGAGATCAGTTTCTGAGATACTCAAACCACCCCGTCTGGCACCAACAATCATTCCACGGTCAAAGTCACTTAGATCACGTTTCTTCCCCATTCTGATGTTTGGTCTGAACAACAACTGAACCTCCTGACCATGTCTGCATGCTTTTATGCATTGAGTTGCTGCCACGTGATTGGCCGATTGTTGAATCCTCCATTGGCCAAAGTCGATGATGGGTGCGGTGTCCTAGCTGTCTACGTGATACGCAAGCCAGGACAGTCCGATGTGGAGAGCAGACTGTTGCCCAAGTAGCAGGCTCCCGCTCTCCACGCAGCCGATTGAACTCAAAGGAACGGCAGAGACCAACTCAGTTTGGCACCAGCAATTCCCAGTCTGCGTTGAACCCAACAGGGGCCTTGGGGACTCCAGCTCCAGAGTTTTCCTCAGGATTTGCTCCCAAAATGGGTATCGCCACAAGGCAGCGGAGGTTTGAGATCAGAGTCTTCATTCCTCTTGATGAGCTGCCAGCCACTCCATCTGCCTGAGTGACTGGTTGTAAGGTGCCAGTAACCCACCTTTGCCTCTTGTCCTGTCGGTGGAAACGGATCCACCGGGCTTAGTGGCTAAGCCACACGTGAAGGCCAGGAGCTGGACCTGGCAGTCAGAGGCTGTTTGAGACGCACGCCACTGGGAGCATTTAATAGGTAGTGGGAGCTCGTCCCCCTTCCCCCCCCTCTTCCCCCCCTCCCCCCTCCCCCCCCCCCCCCCCCCCTCTTCTCCCCCTCTCTCCCCCTCCCCCCCCTCCCCCCTCTTCTTCCCCCCTCTTCTCCCCCCTCCCCCCCCCCCCTCTCCCCCCCCCCCCCCCCTCCCTCCCCCTCTCTCCCCCTCTCTCCCCCCTCTTCTCCCCCCTCTTCTCCCCCCCTCTTCTCCCCCCCCCTCTCCCCCTCTTCTCCCCCCCCTCTCCCCCCCCTCCCCCCCTCTCCCCCCCTCTTCTCCCCCCCCCTCTTCTCCCCCCCTCTTCTCCCCCCCCCTCTCTCCCCCCCCTCTTCTCCCCCCTCTTCTCCCCCCCCCCTCCCCCCCCCCCTCTCCCCCCCCCCTTCTCCCCCCTTCTCCCCCTCTTCTCCCCCCGCCTCCTCCGCAATAACAGCCTTAAGGAATGAATCCCAAGGTCATGAGAGAATTATGACAACCTTAAAGACATCATTAATAAATCCAACATATAATTCTCCGTAACTTCCGCCACCTCCAACGGGATCCCACCACTAAGCATATCTTTCCCTCCCCCCCCCCACCACTTTCCGCAGGGATCGCTTCCTATGCGACTCCCTTGTCCATTCGTACCCCCCCCATCCCTCCCCACTGATCTCCCTCCTGGCACTTATCCGTGTAAGCGGAACAAGTGCTACACATGCCCTTACACTTCCTCCCTTACCACCGTTCAGGGCCCCAGACAGTCCTTCCAGGTGAGGCGACACTTCACCTGCGAGTGGGCTGGGGTGATATACTGCGTCCGGTGCTCCCGATGTGGCCTTTTATATATTGGCGAGACCCGACGCAGACTGGTAGACCGCTTTGCTGAACACCTACGCTCTGTCCGCCAGAGAAAGCAGGATCTCCCAGTGGCCACAAACGTATTTTAATTCCACGTCCCATTCCCATTCTAACATGTCTATCCACGGCCTCCTCTACTATAAAGATGAAGCCACACTCAGGTTGGAGGAACAACACCTTATATTCCGTCTGGGTAGCCTCCAACTTGATGGCATGAACATTGACTTCTCAAACTTCCGCTAATGCCCCACCTCCCCTTTGTACCCCATCCGTTATTTATTTATATACACACATTCTTTCTCCCTCTGTCCCTCTGACTATACCCCTTGCCCATCCTCTGGGTTTCGCCCCCCCACCCTTTCCTTCTCCCTGGGCCTCCCGTCCCATGATCCTCTCATATCCCTTTTGCCAATCACCTGTCCAGCTCTTGGCTCCATCCCTCCCCCTCCTGTCTTCTCCTATCATTTTGGATCTCCCCCTCCCCCTCCAACTTTCAAATCTCTTACTAACTCTTCCTTCAGTTAGTCCTGACGAAGGGTCTCGGCCCGAAACGTTGACTGTACCTCTTCCTAGAGATGCTGCCTGGCCTGCTGCGTTCACAGCATTTTGTGTGTGTTGCTTGAATTTCCAGCATCTGCAGATTTCCTCGTGTCTGCATTAATAAGTCTGATTCTGATTATAAACCATTTCTGCACACTTCCAGCTTAAGGACTAATGTATAGGAGCACAATTAGGCCATTTGGCCCATCGAGTCTGCTGCTCCATTTCACCACGGCTAATCTATTTTCCTCTCAGCCCCAATCTCCTGCCTTCTCCCCGTATCCCTTCACGCCCTGAGCAGTCAAGAACCTATCAACCTCTGCTTTAAATACACCCAGTGACTTGGCCTTCACAACTGCCTGTGGCAACAACTTTCACAGATTCACCATCCTCTGGCTAAAGAAATTCCTCCTCATCTCCGTTCCAATCAAAGGTCCCTCTGTTCTGAGGTTGTGCCTTCTGGTCTCAGACTCCCCCAACACAGGAAACATCCTCTCCACATCCACTCAGTCTAGGCCTTTCGAAATTCGATGGATTTCAATGAGGTTTCCTCCCTCTTCCCCACCCCTCGACCGTCATTCTTCTGAATTCCAGATAATACAGGCCCAGAGCCATCGAACACTCCTTGTCTGAAAAGCCTTTCAATCCCAGAATACTGTGATCTGCCATTCAACTCTCTCCAATGCCAGCACATCTTTTCAAAGATAAGGGGCCCAAACCTGCTCACAGTACTCCCAGTGAGGCCCCACCAGGGCTTTATAAAGCCTCAACATTACCTCCATGTCGTCCTCTTGAAAGGAACATTGCATTTGCCTTCCTCACCACCAAATCCACCGGCAAATTAACCTTCAGGGATCCTGCACGGGGACTCCCGAGTCCCTTTGCACCTCGAGCTTTCGAGCTTTCTCCCTGTTTAGAAAATAGTCTTTTTTCATTATTTCTTCTACCAAAGTGCATGCCCATACACTACCTGACGCTGTATTCCATCTGCCGTGTCTTAGCCCGTTCTCCTGATCCGTCTATGGAGACTCAGTGCGCTGACTAAAGGAGACCAGTGCGCCAAGCATCACACTTGGGGAACCACGTACTCCTCGGAGCTCCCATCGTCCCCCCAATGCTGCCTGCGGGGTGGGGGGGGGGTCCCACCGCTGATCAGTATTACCCCACCCCACCCCTGGTAAACCCAGAGAAGCATCTTCGCTATCCGCGGCTGTGTCTCTTTGTGCATCCCACAATACCCATCCCAGCCCCCTCCATTGCTTCCTCAAGACCAACGACCCCAACTCCCGGGGCCATTGCGTGCATCCTGGATCCTGGGTGGGTTTGAGCAGCCTGAAGTGACCCTGACCGTGGGCCCATCGAGGGAAGCGAGAGGGAGAGAGAGGCAGGGGTGGGTTGTAATGTCTCATTTACCAATGCCAGAGACCTAGGATTGATCCCAAATGCCAGCATTGTGTGTGTGTGTCTGTCTGTGTGTGGGTGTGTGTCTGTGGGTGGGTGTGAGTGTGTGTCTGTGTGTGTCTGGTTGTGGGTGTGTGTGTGTGTGTGGGTGTGCAGTTGGCTCGTTCTCCCTGTGGCCCCAATTCTGTCACACATCCCAACGATGTGTGGTGTCAGTGGGTTCATCGAGCAGAGCAAATTGCCCCATTAGTGTGGGGCGGAGGGGGAAATGGACGGGAGCATGGGGAGCGGGGTTTCCCAGCAGATGAAATGGGGACTGGTGTTGCTGTGAGAGCTAGCAGCAGCTTGACGGGCCGACTGACCTTCAGCATCAAAAAACATGTTGAGAGAGAGTGAGGAGAGAAAGGGGAGGGGGGAGAAGGGGAGGGGGTGAGGGGGAGAGAAGGGGAGGGGGTGAGGGGGAGAGAAGGGGAGGGGGTGAGGGGGAGAGAAGGGGAGGGGGAGAGAAGGTGAGGGGGAGAGAAGGGGGAGGGTGTGAGAGGGGAGAGAAGGGGGAGGGTGTGAGAGGGGAGAGAAGGGGGAGGGTGTGAGAGGGGAGAGAAGGGGAGGGTGTGAGGGGGAGAGAAGGGGAGGGGGTGAGAGGGGAGAGAAGGGGGAGGGTGTGAGAGGGGAGAGAAGGGGGAGGGTGTGAGGGGGAGAGAAGGGGAGGGTGTGAGGGGGAGAGAAGGGAAGGGGGAGGAATGAGTGGGGAGAGAAGGGGGAGGGGGTGAGGGAGGGGGGGAGGGAGGGGGGAGGGGGTGAGGGAAAGAGGAAGGTGAGGGGGAGAGGAAGGGGAGGGTGTGAGGGGGGGGCGAGAAGGGGAGGGTTGAGGAGGAGAGTGAGTGAGGTAAAAAGATAGAGAGCATATGAACAGTTGTCCATGGCTGCTCCTCTCCCCTCTCCTCTGTTTTTCTCACTCCATTTCACCCCACCCTCCCCTCCCCTCCTATGTTCTCTCCCCTCCCCCTATTGTTTTTCTTCCCCTCTCTCAGCCCCCTCCCTCCCTACTTTTCTCTCCCTATTTTTGACTCGCCCTGTGGCCTCGGACACGTGCTCCTCGCCCTCCGCCTCCCTCCCTTGCCTCTTCTCTGCCCTCTGCCCTCTGCTGAAAGCAGTGCTGTGGCCCCACCCTGTGTGTTTCCCTGGACCCGGCCCAGCCCTCTGCGGTGTGTGGTTCACAGACACCAGTTCTGTGTATTCCGAGCTTGCTGACGCTCCTGGCCAGGGAAATTTGGCTGCAGTCCCAGGTGAACAGTGCCAGGAGGAATCCCACATTCAAACCCCATCATCGAGACAGCAGCTCAGTCCAGGCAGTGTTCCAGCAAATTCTGCTGCTTCAACAATCAGAGAGTGGTTTTAATTCTACAAGGGAGTGCGTTAATCCAGCTCCCTCACACCGTCCCTCAGTGACCCCTCTCCCGCATCGTCCTGTGTCACTGACGTTAATCCAGCTCCCTCACTGTCCCTCAGTGACCCCTCTCCCCCAGCGTCTCATGTCACTGACGTTAATCCAGCTCCCTCACTGTCCCTCAGTGACCCCTCTCCCCCAGCGTCTCATGTCACTGACGTTAATCCAGCTCCCTCACACTGTCCCTCCGTGACCCCTCTCCCCCAGCGTCTCATGTCATTGACGTTAATCCAGCTCCCTCACACCGTCCCTCAGTGACCCCTCTCCCCCAGACGAGAACCGCACGCAGTACCCCAGGTGTGGTCTCACCAGTACCCTGTACAGTTACAGCATGACCTCCCTGCTCTTAAATTCAGTCACTCTGGCAATGAAGGCCAACGTTCCATTTGCCGCCGTGATCGCCTGCAGACCGTGCACGAGCACTCCCATGGACCGTGAAAGCGGTACCAGTGACCGTGTGAGAAGATGGGAGTTTACCGGTTGTCCATGGGTGGTGATGTGTGTTTGGTGAATCCACTCTCCCCGCTCCCAGTAAAATGCTGGAGGAACTCAGCATCCATGGAAAAGAGTACAGTCGACGTTTCAGGCCGAGTCCCTCCTGTGTCCCACCCGCGGTGTGGAGCTCCGTCTTGTCACCAAGGGCTTTGGGCGCAGGAGAGCACGACCACCTGCAGATTCCCTACCCACAACATGATGTTCCCTCCTCACCGTCCCTCGCACAGCGCTCCCTCCTCCCCTCACCACCTCGGGTAAAACATTCCCTCACCGACCCTCCCACAGCGTTCCCTCCTCACCATCCCTCACCACCTCGGGTAAAATATTCCCTCACCATCCCTCACCACCTCGGGCAAAATATTCCCTCCTCACCGTCCCTCCCACAGTGCTCCCTCCTCACCATCCCTCACCACCTCGGGTAAAACATTCCCTCCTCACCATCCCTCACCACCTCAGGTAAAACATTCCCTCACCACCTCGGGTAAAACATTCGCTCCTCACCATCCCTCACCACCTCGGGTAAAATATTCCCTCCTCACCGTCCCTCCCACAGCACTCCCTCCTCCCCACTCCTCCACTCAGCACCTGGCACCAAACACTCCCTCCCACGGCGCTCCCTCCTCGCCTCGCCCAACCACTGCTCTCCCCGCAGTGTGCGCCATCTACAAACGCTCAGTGCCTGCTCCCCTGGTCCACTCCAACAGCCCCTCCTGAACCCACTTCCTCCCCCACCCAGAGCAGTGGGCACAGGGGGCCACCACCACCCTCCGGTTCCCCTCCCGGTCACACGGTCCCGAATTGGAAACGTGTCCCTGTTCCTTCGCCGTCACTGGGTCGGAACACCACAGCTCGCTCCCCAGCAGCAGCTTGAGAGCCCCGTCACCAGAGGGGCTGTAGCTGTTGAAGAGGCAGCTTGGCCAAACACCCCCCACCCACCCCCGGGGGCTGTTAAGGACGATGATAAATGCCGGCCTCTGTCTGTGAGGTTAATATTGCCTAAAACAGAATTTTATAGTTGCTGCTTGGGTTGTGACTTACACACGTGGAGCAGGAATGTAAAACCAAGGATATAGTGTCAAGCTTTTATCAGGCACTGGTGAGGCCTCACTTGGAGTATTGTGAGCGGTTTTGGGCCCCCTGTCTAAAAAAGGATGCGCTGACCTTGGCGATGCTTCGCAAGAATGGTTCTGAGATTAACAAGCTTGTCATCTGAGGACCGTGTCTCTGGGCCTGTGTTCATAAAAATGAGGGAGAACCTTACTGAAACCTGTCAAATGTTGAAAGGCCTCGACAGAGTGGATGTGGAGAGGATGTTTCCTATAGTGGGGGAGTCCAGGACCAGAGGACACAGATAGAGTGGATGTGGGGAGGATGTTTCCTATAGTGGGGGAGTCCAGGACCAGAGGACACAGATACAGTGGATGTGGAGAGGATGTTTCCTGTAGTGGGGGAGTCTAGGACCAGAGGACACATAGAGTGGATGTGGAGAGGATGTTTCCTATAGTGGGGGAGTCCAGGACCAGAGGACACAGAGAGAGTGGATGTGGAGAGGATGTTTCCTGTAGTGGGGGAGTCTAGGACCAGAGGACACATAGAGTGGATGTGGAGAGGATGTTTCCTGTAGTGGGGGAGTCCAGGACCAGAGGACACATAGAGTGGATGTGGAGAGGATGTTTCCTGTAGTGGGGGAGTCTAGGACCAGAGGACACATAGAGTGGATGTGGAGAGGATGTTTCCTGTAGTGGGGGAGTCCAGGACCAGAGGACACAGATAGAGTGGATGTGGAGAGGATGTTTCCTATAGTGGGGGAGTCAAGGACCAGAGGACACAGATAGAGTGGATGTGGGGAGGATGTTTCCTATAGTGGGGGAGTCTAGGACCAGAGGACACAGATAGAGTGGATGTGGAGAGGATGTTTCCTATAGTGGGGGAGTCTATGACCAGAGGACACAGATAGAGTGGATGTGGAGAGGATGTTTCCTATAGTGGGGGAGTCTAAGACCAGAGGGCACAGATAGAGTGGATGTGGAGAGGATGTTTCCTATAGTGGGAAGTCTAGGACCAGAGGACACAGATAGAGTGGATGTGGAGAGGATGTTTCCTATAGTGGGGGAGTCTAAGACCAGAGGACACAGATAGAGTGGCTGTGGAGAGGATGTTTCCTATAGTGGGAAGTCTAGGACCAGAGGACACAGATAGAGTGGATGTGGAGAGGATGTTTCCTATAGTTGGGGAGTCTTGGACCAGAGGGCACAGATAGAGTGGATGTGGAGAGGATGTTTCCTTTCGTGGGGGAGTCTAGGACCAGAAGACACAGATAGAGTGGATGTGGAGAGGATGTTTCCTATAGTGGGGGAGTCAAGGACCAGAGGACACAGATAGAGTGGATGTGGGGAGGATGTTTCCTATAGTGGGGGAGTCTAGGACCAGAGGACACAGATAGAGTGGATGTGGAGAGGATGTTTCCTTTCGTGGGGGAGTCTAGGACCAGAAGACACAGATAGAGTGGATGTGGAGAGGATGTTTCCTATAGTGGGGGCGTCTAGGACCAGAGGACACAGATAGAGTGGATGTGGAGAGGATGTTTCCTTTCGTGGGGGAGTCTAGGACCAGAAGACACAGATAGAGTGGATGTGGAGAGGATGTTTCCTATGGTGGAGGAAGTAACACATGGTTTTTTTGAGTTACTGTCACCTTCCTGTCAGCTTGAACCAGTCTGGCCATTCTCCTCTGACCTCTCTCATTAACAAAGTGTTTTCACCCACAGTGTTGCCACTCACTGGATGGTCTTTTTTGTTTCTCGCACAGCGTATTGTGGGAAAGGCAGATGAGCTCAGGCCCTGGATCAACACTAGGAATTATGATATTGTAGCCATCAGTGAGAGTTGGTTGCAGGAGGGGTGCGACTGGCAGCTCTGCCTTCTGGGGTTCTGTTGTTTTAGACATGACGGAGTGAGAGGGATTCATGGAGGAGGGATGGGGTTACTGGTCAGGGAAAATGTCACAGAGTGCTCAGTCAGGACAGAGTGGAGAACTGGTCCAGTGAGGTGTCGTGGCTGGAATTGTGGAGTAAGAAAGGTACGACCACTTTAATGGGGCTGTATTCCCCACCACCCAACAGTCTGCGGGATGTAGTCGAACAAATTCGTAGAAAGATCGCTGACTGTGTAAGAAACATAAGGTTGTTTAGAAGGTGATTTTGACTTTCCACACATTAACCGGGGCTCCCATACTGTAAAAGGACGAGATGGGACAGAGTTTGTCAAATGTGTTCAGGAAGTTTCCTTATGTAGAAGTCCCAATGAGAAAGTGTGCAATACTCGATCTGCTGTTGGGGAATGAGTCAGGGCAGGTGGCAGAAATTTGTTCAAGGGAACACTTTGCATCCTCTGTATCCAAGTGCCATTAAACTCAAAGTAAATATTTAAAAAGATAGGCCTGGTCTGCGGGTTGAGATTCTAAATTGGTGAGAGGCCAAGTTTGATGGTATCAGAAATGATCTAGCAAGTGTAGATTGGGACAGCCTGTTGTGTACTCAGTAAGTGGGAGGCCTTCAAAAGTGAAATTCTGAGATGACAAAGCTTGTATGCGCCTGTCAGAATAGAAGTAAAGATGTCAGTGTATGGAATTTTGGTTTTCAAGCGATATTGAGACCTTGGATAAAAAAGTTAGGAGGTGCATAGCAGATATAGGCAGGTAGGAGCAAATGATGTGTTTGTGGTGCATAAGAAATGCCAGAGAACACTTAAGAAAAAAATCAGGAGGGCTAAAAGAGGACATGAGGTTGTCCAGCAGGCAAGGAGCAGGAGAATCCTAAGGGATTCTACAGATACGTTAAGAGCAGAAGGATTGTAAGGGAAAAGATTGGTTCTCTGGAAAATCAGAATTGGAATTTATGTGTGGAGCCAAAAGGGATGGGGGAAATCTTCAGTGATTTTGTTGTATTTGCTCAGGAGACAGACACAGTTGATAGCAGGAAGGCAAATCGGCATCAACTTCATGAACCCTGTACAGATTACAGAGGAGGAGATTTAGATTAGATTAGATTTAGATTATGAGAACACTCAGTCCTCTTATTGTCATTTAGAAATGATACAATGTTTCTCCAGAGTGATATCACAGAAAACAGGACAGACCAAAGACAGAACCACATAATTATAACATATAGTTACAGCAGTGCACAGCAATACCATAATTTGATGAAGAACAGACCATGGGCACAGTAAAAAAAAAAGTCTCAAAGTCCCCGTGTCGATCGACTCCCGAGTCCCCGATAGCAGGCGGCAAAAGGGAGAAACTCCCTGCCATAAACCTCCAGGCACCGTCAACTTGCCGATACCTTGGAAGCAGCCGACCCCAGCCAACCCTGAGTCCATCCGTCCAAAAATTTCGAGCCTCCGACCAGCCCCTCCGATACAGCCTCCCGAGCGCCATCCTCTGCCGAGCGCCTTTGACCTCTCCCCGGCCGCTGAAACACACAAAGCCGAGGATTTCGGGGCCTTCCGCTCCAGAGATTCTGGTTACCACTCAGTAGCAGTGGCAGCGAAACAGGCATTTCAGGAATTTTCCAGATGTTTCTCTGTACTCTCACATCCGTCTCCATCAAACCAGGATTGTGCACAGTCCCCTACTTGACAGGTAACAAATGTTCATCACCAGAAAGGCTGCGCACACTGCCATCTTCTCTGCCGCCTTCTTCAAACATGTTTGCTGTCTTGAGGCAAATTGGGGTGGATAAATCCCCAGGGCCTAACAAGGTGTCCCTTGGACCCTGTTGGAGGCTAGTGCAGAAATTGCCGGGACCCTAGCGGAGATATTTAAATCATTCCAGATGTTATGTTGAAGTTGTCCAAGATATTGGTGAGGCCTAATTTGGAATATTGTGTGCAGTTTTGGTCACCTACCTACAGGAAAGATGTAAACAAAATTGAAAGAATACGAGAAAATTTACAAGGATGTCGCTGGGTCTGGAGGACCTGAGTTATCAGGAAAGATTGAATAGGGTAGGACTGTATTCCTTGGCATGTGGAAGAATGAGAGGAGATTTGATAGAGGTATACAGAATTATGAGGGGTATAGATAGAGTAAATGCAAGCAGGCTTTTTCCACTGAGGTTAGATGGGGCTATAGCTAGAGGTCATGGGTTAAGGGTGAAAGGTGAAATGTTCGAGGGGAAACTTCTTCACTCAGAGAGTGGTGAGAGCGTGGAACGAGCTGCCAGAGCAAGTGCTTGCGAGCTCGATGTCACCATTTAGGAGAAGTTTGGATGGGTACAGGGAATGAGAGGGGTGTGAAGGGCTCTGGTCCCGGGGCAGGTCAATGGGAGTGGGCAGTTTAAATGGTTCAGCATAGACCAGATGGGCTGAAGGGCCTGCTTCTGTGCTGTACGTCTCCGTAAACTCTGCTGTGTGTGTGTAAGTGTAAAAATCCCAGGAGATCAGCAGTTTCCGAGACAGTCACTCCACCCCATCTGGTGCCAACAGTCTGAGACAAAGTCGCCCATTTCTTCCCCATTTGGCCCGAACCACAACTGAACCTCTAGACCGTGTCTGCGTGCTTTAATGCGCTGAGCTGCTGCCGCGTGATTGGTTGGTTTAACAAGCGGGTGTGCAGGTGTGCCCGGTGGCCTGGCCACGGAGGGTGCCTCATTGCATTTGTGACTTTGTGCCACGCTCTAATTTGCTGTAATGTAGTTGCAGACGTTGTGTTTAAATTAATAACGAGTGTAAGAAGGGTGAGAATACTGAGGAGGTGTCGGTGACAGTCCGGAAAGCCGGCGGCGGCGGGGAAGGGGTTTGTTCGGGAGTCGGGGACACTGGGATAGACACTACCCCCAGCAGCAGTGTCAGCGAGAGCCCTGCGGCCGCCGAGGGGTTAACTCAGCGCAGTTGGTGCAGAACCGCAGCTCTCGAAGCCCTGGGTTTGACGCATCGCTCAACCGCAGTGGAAACTCTGAACGCGGCCGGCACCGGGGGGGTTTCCTCTCCCAGCTGCCGGAAGCAGGAGGCGTGCGAGTCCCCCGCCCCCACCCAACCTCCTGCTCTGTCGCCCGCCCCACCCAGGGGCCAGTCTGTCTCCGGGGAGCCGCTCGTTTCCCCTCCATCCCACCCCCCGGCGGCTTCCGGGGTGACCCGGGCTGACGCAGTGTTAGCGAGTGTGACCTCGTTGTGACGTGCGCGGAGCCAGACTGGGTGGGGAGTGTGGGGGTTGGGTACGAGGGTGCTTCCCCCTGCTTTGAGCCGTGGGGGAAGTTTTACCCTCAGCGTAGAGACGGGGAGGGTGCTTCCTCCTGTCCGTCCCCCCACCCACCCACCCGCGGCGAGGCGCTTCCCCAAGCCGCTCCCTCCCTGCCCGCCGCCCGAACCCCCCACCCCCCGACTGACAGCCGCCGCCCGCAGGTCCCCCCCACCCACCCTTCCGCTCGCATGCCGTTCCGAAGTCAAAGCTCAGGGTGAATTTACCATCATAGTGCAAACGTGTCACCGTCTCCCAACCCGGGGACTCATTTCCTTGCGGGCATTCCCAGTAACTCCGCAGCGTGACAGAATCGGTAAAAGACTGCATCGACCTGCTTGCAAAACACAGCAGACTGCAAATGCAGAAAGAAAGAAATACTGTAATAGTAAATAAATATGGAGAAGATGAGATGAACAGTCTGTCGGTTGCAGGAGCATTTCAGTGGATCAGATTCTCAGCTGGGATCTCCTCACCCATAAACATCACTGTCCAGGCCCAAGCTCCCATCCCCGTACCCGCCCAAGCTCATCTGAAATGTTGAAATCGAGGCTCCGTCCCTCACTTCCACTGGCAGCTCGTTCCTCACCCCCACCACCCTCCGAGTGAAGAAGCTCCCCCTCGATATTTCACCTTTCACCTCTCACCCCTGACCTCAGTGGAGAAAGCCTGCTTGCATTTACCCCATCTGTAGCCCTGGTCATTTTGTTTGGCTCCATCAAATCTCCCTGTGGAACACGGGGTCTGAGGGGATTGGGTACGTGGTGGTGGTGCGATGGTGTGGCGGATACTGCAGTGAAGGACCTCCGCTGGTGTGCTCGGTGATCGACGGTCTGCGCTCCCACAGCGCCGACCGCCAGCAGCCGTGTCCGTGACGTTGAATGTGACTCACCGTCTGCTTTCCTCCCGTCCTGCCTCTTCCAGACCAAATCATGGAAGACCTTCTTCACGGCCATGCACTGGACTTTCCGAAGATCAAACTCCTGGGTACAGCTAGCGGGACACGAGGGTGAGAACACTGGAGTGAATGCACTCGGGGTAGGGTGTAGGTGTCCCTGGGGAGGATGTTTCCTATAGTGGGGGAGTGTAGGACCAGAGGACACAGATAGAGTGGATGTGGAGAGGTTGTTTCCTATAGTGGGGGAGTCTCGGACCAGAGGACACAGATAGAGTGGATGTGGAGAGGATGTTTCCTATAGTGGGGGAGTCTCGGACCAGAGGGCACAGCCTCAGAATAGAGGGACATCTATTTAAAACAGAGATGACGAGAATGAATGTCTGGAATTCTCTCCCGTGACCAGCTGCGGAGTGGGTGGAAGGTCCATGCTGTGTCTTTCTGCGCCCATCGTGCCTGGCACGCCTCTCTCACCTCTCCTTCCTCTTTACCTTTCCCTCTCCCCGTCTACCCCTTACCCCCCTCCATCCTGCCCCCCCCATACCACACCAGGGGTGGTCGAGGATCTGGTCATTGCTACGGGCTCCTGCTGTGCCTTTCTACCATGGGCGGGCCGAGGTCACTTCACTGATCGCGGAGGGGCAGAGGGAACGTGGGCGTTGTTTCTGCCTCTGATGTTTTTCTCTCCCCCCCCCCCCCAGGGCACTTCCGGCCGAGCGAAGGGGGCCTGATCCTGAAGAAGTTCAGCGGGACGGAGAGTGCCTGCCTGGAGACGCTGATGGGTGATGTGCTGAAGCCCTTCGTGCCGGCCTACCACGGCGTGGTGGAGAAGCAGGGAGAGCGGTTTACCCAGATGGAGGACCTCCTGTCCGGCCTCTCCGCCCCCTGCATCATGGACTGCAAGATGGGTGTGCGGTGAGCCGGGGGAGCAGGAGGGGCCGAGAGAGGGCGCTCAATCATCGGGAGGACCTGACAGAGTAGAATTGGGCCTTCCCCCACCCCACAGGCCCTAGGTCTGGGTTTGGCCTTTGACTGAGGCCTGGCTCAATCAGGCCCGGTGAACACCAGACCTGGGTCAGACTGTCAGCCCTTGCCCGTTGTGCTTGCCCCCTCCCCCACCTGTGCTGCTTTATTCAGTCCTTAAACAACTCTGGGATTCATAGAAACACAGAAAACCTACAGCACAATACAGGCCCTTTGACCCACAAAGCTGTGCCGAGCTTACTTTACAGATTACCTAAGCTCACACATAGCCCGCCATTTTTCTAAGCTCCGTGTACCTGTCCAGGAGTCTCTTAAAAGACCCCATCGTATCCACCTCCACCACCACCATCGCCGGCAGCCCATTCCACACACTCACCACTCCCTGTGTAAAAAAAACTTACTCCTGACGTCTCCTCTGTACCTACTTCCAAGCACCTTAAAACTGTGCCCTCTCGTGCTAGCCATTCCATCCCTGGGAAAAAGCCTCTGACTATCCACACAATCAATGCCTCTCGTTATCTTATCCACCTCTATCAGGTCACCTCTCATCCACCGTCACTCCAAGGAGAAAAGGCCAAGTTCACTCAACCTTTTCTCATAAGGCATGCTCCCCAATCCAGGCAGCATCCTTGTAAATCTCCTCTGCACCTGTTCTATAGTTCCACGTCCTTCCTGTAGTGAGGTGACCAGAACTGAGCATTGCCAGCCGGGCCGAACTGAGTTTTATTTATTGTGGCCTCATCCTAACCGACTAAATTACAATTCACCTCGCAACCGGTATGACTTTGAGGAAACCCCTGCGGTCACGGGGAGAACGTACAAACTCCTTGCAGGCAGCGATGGGAATCGAACCCAGGTCGCCAGCACTGTAAACCGATGTGCTAACCACTACACTAGGGTGCTACGCCAATGTTTGGCCTGTATCTCCCTGACCCTGTTCTGTTCATGAAGCTGTTGAAATTCCCCCAGCTCTGTGTGGAAGGAGCTGCCTGTGAATGATTTCCCTCTGTTCCCTGTACCCTCAGGTTTTAGACTCCTCTACCTTGGGGAAAAGGATGACAACGTCCACGTTATCCCCACCGGCCGTGATTTTATAAACCTCTCTAAGGTCACCCCTCGTCCCCCTTCGCCCCCCGGGAAAACAGGCCCAGCCTGTCCCCGTCTCTCGAGATGATACCGTGCTCGTGAATCTTCTCTGCCTCTCTCCCCCACGATTTAATGACGTCCCTCTGGCAGCCGGGCGACCAGAATACCACACAGTACTCCGTGTGCGGTCTGCTCGCTGTCAAGTTGGTAACGTGACGTCCCCAGTCACGGTCCTGACTTCACCACTCTGTCTCCTGCCTCAGGTCACTGTGCAGGCCCCTGACTTTTCACCGTCCATTTCTGCCCTGGTTTAACTTCGCAGAATTGATCATTTGGCACTTAGCTGAGCTGAAGTCCATCTGACATTCCTTGCCATACTTCCACGGTTGAACTCAGTCTGAGACCTCTCCCAGCAGATCGAGGGGAGTCAGAATTTGAACCCTCACCCCCGCCCCCCACCCTGGGGTGGCAGGGGCAGCCTGGAGCAGGTGTAGCACTGGAAATCCTTCTAATCCTCGATCCCCCTGTTACGTCCACTTCCACAAGTCACAGAAATGAAGGGCTCCCATTGGCCACGGCCCACTAACCAATCACGTTGCTGTTATGCCCGCTACGAGAAGTTAAAGAAATTAAGGGCTCCTATTGGCCACAGCCCACTAACCAATCATGTCACTGTTATGCTCGCCATGAGAAGTTAAAGAAATGGAGGGCTGCCATTGGCCACAGCCCACTAACCAATCATGTCGCAGTTGTGGAAGTTCCTGTCCGTTATTGGCTCCCATGTCAGAAAACAGAACAGAACAGGAACAGGCCCTTTGCCCCATGATGATTTGCCCCACTAATTAAACTAGTAAGTAAACTAGTAACCTAACTAAAGTAATCTCTTCTGCCCCAGTCTCCTCATGACTTAGTGTCCAACCAAGAGCTGTTTGGACACCTCTGTGGTGTCTACCTCCTCTATCACCCCAGCAACACCCACACACTGAACAATCTCTGTGTTTTGTTTTTAAAAGTTCACTTTACTCACACATCTCCTTTCAACTTTATCCTTCTCACCTTCTCACCTGCCCTTTAGTACTGGAGATTTCAACTCTGGAGGGAAACGAATGCCGCCCGTAACCTTATGACCCTCTGCCAGATCTGCCCTCGGTCTCTGGCGCTCCGGAAGAAGCAGCCCGTGTTTCCGCAGTGTCCGCTTACCGCTCGGGCCCTCGGGTCCAGGCAGCATCCCAATGAACGTATGCGCCACCCTCTCCAAAGCCTCCAGCCCGCTCCCTGCAGAGCGGTGGCCAGATCTCTGCACAGTTTCGGAGAGCGGAGGCACGGCCTCCCGCCGGCTCTGCCCGGTGACCACGCGCACGCCCTTGTCGCCGTCCTGCCGAAGCTCTCTCTGTCTACCTCAGTGCCGTTGGCTGTCAGCTGTCTCCTCGTACTCGACTTGCCGATCTCCCGCTCCCCGAGCCACATCCGCCATTTCCCCACCCAGATCCAGTTACCTGCCGCTAACCGTTTCTCCCCGGGTTCCCATCAACCCACCCACTCCCGGTTCCACACCCTGGTGGGGGGAGGGAGGGAGGCAATTTACGGCTGCCGATCAGCCCAATGACACCACACGTCGTTGGGATGTGGGGGGGGGGGGTGAGGTCGGAGAAGCTGGGGGGGGGAGGGGGAACGCACAAATTCCGTACGCGGATACGCTTCCCGTCCCAGATCGGGCCTCCTGATCTTCCCTGGGATCCAGCTCACTGACGGGAACCTCTCCCCCCTCCCCCCCAGGACCTACCTGGAGGAGGAGCTGACGAAAGCCCGGATGAAGCTGACCCTCCGCGAGGACATGTACCAGAAGATGACCAAGGTTGACCCGTCGGCCCCCACCCAGGAGGAGCACCGGCAGGGAGCTGTCACCAAGCCCCGCTACATGCAGTGGAGGGAGACCCTGAGCTCCACGGCCACCCTCGGCTTCCGCATCGAAGGCATCACGGTACGCAGCCTGGGGCGGTGGAAACAGAGACACCGGCCATTCCAGTTGAGCACATGCTGGTCGTGAGGCCGGTCTGCGCTGACGCCACCGCCGTCTCCCTCTGCACCATTCCTTCCGGGATTGGCATTAGTGTGGATTTATTGGACTGTACGGCATGAATACAGGCCCTTCGGCCCCAGTCTTCTATGCTGACCCAGATCTCCGCCTGAGCTGGTCCCATTTGACTGTACACCTCCAAACCTTTGTTATCCATTCACCCGTCCAAGTATTTTATAAACGTTACTGTACCACTTCCTTTATACCCACCTTCCATATACCCCTCCAGATACCCCCTTATGGAGGGAAAAAGATTCAGACCACCTCTATCTATAGAACATTACTGCACAGTGCAGGCCTTCTGGCCCACAATGTTGTGTTGGCCTCTTGACCTGCTCCAAGATTAATCCAACCCTTCCCTCCTACACAGCCCTCTGTCATCCACGTACCTGTCTAAGAGTTTCTTAAACACCCCCGAAGGATCTGCCTCGCACCCCACCCCTGGCAGGGTGTTCCATGCACCCACGGCCCTCTGTGTGAAGAACTTGGCTCTGACATCCCCCCTCTACTTTCTTCCATTCACCTTAAAACTATGCTCCCTTGTAGTGGTCATCCCTGCCCTAGGGGGAAGGTGCTCTCTGACTAAGCCTCTTGTCAGGAACACCTCAATCAGATCATCCCTCGTCCTCCGAGGAGGAAAGAGCTCTGGAGAGGAAAAGGCCGAGCTCACTCAGCCAATCTTCAGAAGACATGCTGTCCGGTCCAGGCAGCTCCTGGTCAACCTCTGCACCCTCTCCAAAGCTGCCACGTCCTTCCTATAATGAAGCGACCGGAGCTGAGCACAATCTGGTCTATTATAGAGCTGCAACGTTACCTCACGGCTCTTGAACCCAATCCCCGGAATAATGAAGACCAACGCACCACCTTCTTAACCACCCTGTTAACTTGTGCGGTACCCTGTTCCTCTACACTGTTAAAATCCTGTCATTAACTCAGTGTTCTGCCTTCAGATTTGTATAATCTCCTTTGTAGTTTTATGAATTCTAGAACTATGCCCCTCATAATTTTATAAATTTGAGGACTATGTCCCTCATAGTTTTATAAATTCTAGAACTATGCCCCCCGTAATTTTATAGATTTGAGAACTCTGTCCCTCATACTTTTATAAATTCGAGAACTATGCCCCCCCTCGTAATTTCATAAATTCTAGAACTGTGCCCCTTGTAATTTTATAGATTTGAGAACTCTGTCCCTCATAATTTTATAAATTCCACAACTCCCTCCTCGTAATTTTCTAAATTCTAGAATTATGCCCCCATACTATTATGAATTCTAGGATTCCAACCCTCATAATTTTACAGATTCTAGAATTCTGTCCCTGATAGTTGTATAAATTCCAGGGGTGTTCCCGGCAACTTCTTGGTGAATCCCTCCCACACTGTCTCTATCGCTGAAACACCCTCCCTGTGGCAAGACGATTTGTACAGTTCGCCTGCAAACTTTGCGGCAGAGCCATTAGTTCCATCGTCGGAATCATTGACATTGACAGACGAGCAGACGTTAATGTCTCCATCAGATGATGGGTGGACAATCACGGCACTAGCGTGGGCCATGAGGCTCTTCGGCCCATTTAGCCTGGTCTATCTCCTCACCGGCCAACCGCCCACAGCCCCAGTGACAATGCACGCTCCGGTGCTCTTTACACCCACCCCTCTGCCCTGGGGCAGTGAGCTTCCACACAGGCCCGGAGGGGCAGGTAGGGAGGGAGGAGCAGACGAGAAGGAGACACATCCCCAAGGGTGTGCGGAGGATTAATGGAACCGACAGCACCTAAACCACCCCCCTCCCCGTGCCTATGCCAAGTGGAGGGGAGCAGTTGGTGTGTTGCCCGTCCGCGTGCTGGTGCGCGGTTCCGCGGGGGGGGTCAGGGGCTGCAGCAGCACGCTGGCGATGGGCCGAATGGTGTTGATGGGACTGTCGCAATCCCCTTGCAGATGGAGAGCGGGACGGTTCTCAAGGACTTCAAGAAGACCAAGACGAGGGAGCAGATCATCGCCACGTTGACCCGTTTCACCGAGGGACATCTGGGTGTGCTGGTGGGTCTGGCCACTTCCCGTTCCTGGGAACGCCGACGTCCCGGAACTTCCGGTGGGGACTGGGTGGGGCGCAGGACGCCCGGTGCCGGCGGGGGAGACAAGCCATTCGGCACGTCGTGGCTGTGCTGCCCATGGGCGCCAATCTCATTTACCCACACCTCCTGATCTAAGGGCTTGTGTAGATCTCGCCACTGTACTGAGAGTCTGCCACCAGATTCCCAACCCCTCCCCACCCGAGGGGAGAAACATCTTTCCCAGATCATCTGCCCCTGGAACACTCTGCTGATAGATAAATGATGAGGGCTTCTCGGCAGTTCTCCGATAGATCCCATTCACCATTTTGTAGATCTGCACAGCTTCTCGAAACCATCTGTCCCTGCTCTGGGAGTGTGTGATGGGACAGTGTGGAGGGAGCTTCACTCTGTGTCTGACCCTGGGAGAGTGTGATGGGACGGTGTGGAGGGAGCTTCACTCTGTGTCTGACCCTGGGAGTGTGTGATGGGACGGTGTAGAGGGAGTTTCACTCTGTGTCTGACCCTGGGAGTGTGTGATGGGACGGTGCGGAGGGAGATTCACTCTGTGTCTGACCCTGGGAGTGTGTGATGGGATGGTGTAGAGGGAGTTTCACTCTGTGTCTGACCCTGGGAGTGTGTGATGGGACGGTGTGGAGGGAGTTTCACTCTGTTTCTGACCCCGGGAGTGTGTGATGGGACGGTGTAGAGGGAGATTCACTCTGTGTCTGACCCCGGGAGAGGGTGATGGGACAGTGTGGAGGGAGTTTCACTCTGTGGCTCACCCCGGGAGTGTGTGATGGGACGGTGTGGAGAGAGTTTCACTCTGTTTCTGACCCTAGGAGTGTGTGATGGGACGGTGTGGAGGGAGCTTCACTCTGTGTCTGACCCCGGGAGTGTGTGATGGGATGGTGTAGAGGGAGATTCACTCTGTGTCTGACCCTGGGAGTGTGTGATGGGACGGTGTGGAGGGAGCTTCACTCTGTGTCTGACCCCGGGAGTGTGTGATGGGATGGTGTAGAGGGAGATTCACTCTGTGTCTGACCCCGGGAGTGTGTGATGGGACGGTGTGGAGGGAGCTTCACTCTGTGTCTGACCCCGGGAGAGGGTGATGGGACAGTGTGGAGGGAGCTTCACTCTGTGTCTGACCCCAGGAGTGTGTGATGGGACGGTGTAGAGGGAGCTTCACTCTGTGGCTGACCCCGGGAGTGTGTGATGGGACGGTGTGGAGAGAGTTACACAGTTTGAACAGTTCAGTTTCATACTGTTCCCATGTTCGAGCAGGGGAGGGGACACGCCCTGGTAATGACTTGCCGGAAGAGATTAGGTACTCTGCTCTGGGGATATACCTGTAAGTACTTGCCATGTGCTTTGTCAGCAGAGCAAGCCCAGGCAGTCCTGGTATCCCAAGCTGCGTCAGTAATCCCAGTTCTGGCAACTTTCCCAGCCTCACTTGGCTCCCATCCTGGCATCTGACAAATTCATTTTGGCCCCGCTGTTAATTTCATCTGGCAAGGGCGGTGGGGGAGGCTGACAGGAAAGAATTTACAGCTTTGATCCAATCCCCTCCGGTAGGAATACACTCACTCATCTGCCCACCACAGCCCGTGTCCCCACACAACTCCGGGTGCCTAGGACAGGGCACGGAGTGGAATTGTCATCGTAGAGTTTTGCAATGGTGAGCCTCTATGCTGTCCCAGCTGGCCCCCTCTCCCTTTCAGGCTTTCCTGCCCCTGTGCATTTAAAAACACAGAAAACCTACAGCACAATACAGGCCCTTCGGCCCACAAAGCTGTACCGAACATGTCCTTACCTTAGAACTGCCTCGGCTTACCCGTAGCCCTCTATTTTTCTAAGCTCCATGTAGCCATCCAGGAGTCTATTAAAAAACCATGTCGTTTCCACCTCCACCACCGTTGCCGGCAGCCCATTCCACACACTCACCACTCTCTGCGTAAAAGAACTTACCCCTGACATCTCCTCTGTACCTACTTCCAAGCACCTTAAAACTGTGCCCTCGCGTGCTAGCCATTTCAGCCCTGGGAAAAAGCCTCTGACTACCCACTTGATCAATATCTCTCATCATCTTATACACCTCTATCGGGTCACCTCTCATCCTCTGTTGCTCCAAGGAGAAAAGCCCGAGTTCACTCAACCTATTCTCATAAGGCACGCTCCCCAATCCAGGTAACATCCTTGTAAATCTCCTCTGCACCCTTTCTATGGTTTCCACGTCCTTCCTGTAGTGAGCACAGTACTCCAAGTGGGGTCTGACCAGACTCCTATATAGCTGCAACATTACCTCTCATCTCCTAAACTCAATCCCATGATTGATGAAGGGCAATACACCGTATGCCTTCTTAACCACAGAGTCAACCTGCGTAGCAGCTTTGAGTGTCCTATGGATTTGGACCCCAATCCTGCTGATCCTCCACACCACCAAGAGTCTTACCATTAATGCTATATTCTGCCATAATATTTGACCTACCAAAATGAACCACCTCCCACTTATCTGGGTTGAACTCCATCTGCCACTTCTCAGCCCAGTTTTGCATCCTATCGATGTCCCGTTGTAACCTCTGACAGCCCTCCACACTATCCACAACACCCCCAACCTTTGTGTCATCAGCAAACTTACTAACCCATCCCTCCACTTCCTCATCCAGGTCATTTATAAAAATCACGGAGAGAACAGATCCCTGAGGCACACCATTTCTTTCAAATGTTGTGATTTGCCTGGAGTTGTAGAACACGACAGTTCAGAAGCAGGCCCTTCAGCCCCTCTAATCTGTTGTTCTGCCTCGTCCCTTCAACCTGCACCCACCAAACCCCTCCTGTCCATGTACCGATCTGTAACATGGACTCTACAGGGTGGAGACTCGTACAACCCCCCCCCCCACCCACTGTTTCCCCTCAGGTTCCCTTTAAATCTCTCCGCTCGGTGTGCCCTGTAGCCCGTGGGGAGAGAGTGCAACCAGCCACCTTGTTTGTGCCCCATGTCGACTCTGGTCAAAGACTCTCTGAGCCTGACCTGATTTTATCTCAGATTTCCGGCATCTGCAGGACTGTGATTTGCCTGCCGCAGAGGCCAGGCCCCCACTTCCTTGGGGTCTGACCACTCCGCAATGAGCTGGTCTCCACTGATGCTGCCCACTCCTCCCTACTGGTCAAGAGGGTCAGCAACAGGCCCTTCAGCCCATCTAGCTTGTGCTCAGCCTTGCCCCATTGACCTGTGGCTGGACCGTACCTTCCCCGTGTGTGTGCATGCGTGTTTGTAAGACCGTACTACTCCAGCATTCCACCGCGGCTGATCCATTTTCCCTCAGTCCCCATCAGAATCAGGTTTATTATCACCGGCATCTGTCATGAAATTTGTTAACTTAGCAGCAGCAGTTCAATGTAATACATAATATTGAAGGAAAAAAATAATAATAATGAATAAATAAGTAAATCAATTACATTATATATTGAATAGATTGAAAATCTTGCAAAAAACAGAATTAATATATATTAAAAAGTGAGGTAGTGTCCAAGGGTTCAATGTCCATTTGGGAATCGGATGGCAGAGGGGAAGAAGCTGTTCCTGAATCGCTGAG
Organism: Mobula hypostoma; assembly: GCF_963921235.1. Classification (NCBI taxonomy): domain Eukaryota; kingdom Metazoa; phylum Chordata; class Chondrichthyes; order Myliobatiformes; family Myliobatidae; genus Mobula; species Mobula hypostoma. The sequence goes on along the minus strand of NC_086126.1, from coordinate 16,923,870 downwards.
TGTGTGCCTTCAGGCTTCTGTATCTCCTCCCTGATGGTAACAGTGAGAAAAGGACATGCCCTGGGTGCTGGACATCCTTAATAATGGATGCTGCCTTTCTGAGACACCGCTCCCTGAAGATGTCCTGGGTACTTTGTAGACTAGTGCCCAAGATGGAGCTGACTAGATTTACAACCCTCTTTCTGCCTTCATGCCCTGACGAATCAAGCATCTATCAACCTCTGCTTTGAATACATCCAACGACCTGACCTCCACAGCCGTCTGTGGCAATGAATTCCACAGATTCAGCACCCTCTGGCTAAAGAAATTCCTCCTCACCTCTATTCGAAAGGGACGTCCTAACGTCCTATTCTGAGGCTAGATGTTGGGGGGGGGTGGGTGTTGTGTGTGTGTGCGCGCGCGCAGTTTGAGATGTTGGGGGGGTGGGTGTTTTGTGTGTGTGTGTGTGTGTGTGTGCGCGCGCGCAGTTTGAGATGCTTTCTGTCCCCGTGTGTGTGTTACATGCCTGTCCGTGGAGAGTCTGTCTACTGCACTGTTACTTTTCCAGATCGCGTTCACTGTGTCTGTAACTGAGGACGTAGGGGCCTCCCACGAGGTCAGCAGCACTGGGAGGAGGTCCCACAACCCGTCCCACCAGAGCTCGGAGGGAGGGTGCAGACACTGCGTTCGTCTTCCAGCCGGTGTCCGGGTTAAAGTCGTGGAGATTAGCTTCATTAGTCAAACGTACAATGGAAACGAGCGCTGGAGACCGGCACGGGGGCAGCCCGTGAGGGTCGCCCGCTTCCAGCACCAACGCAGCATCCTATCCCGTACGGCATGGGGATCCGGGATGAAACACGCGGTCACAGAGAGAACGTGCAAACTGCTAACGCACGGCGGCGGGAATTGAGCCCGGGGTCGCTGATTTGCCATGGGGCATGAGGGTCCCCTGAGCTGCCCTCCCCTCCTCTGAGACCCACGTCCTTGGCATTCGGGTGGGCGCGGGACAGCTGGGCCCAGACTGGGAAACTGGAGTTTCTGACAGGGGCTCTCTCGTGTGTTTTCTCCCCCAGAGTGGATACCTGGAGCGGCTGCAAACAATAAAGGAGGCACTGCTGCAGTCCCAGTTCTTCAGGTCCCACGAGGTACGTTAGCAAGGTAGCTTCCACCTGGAGATACAACTGCTGTGGGTCATTCTGTGATCAAGACACACTTGTCCTCAAACCAGGCTCCGCCTTTCCCCTCTGCCCGAAACTCCCACTGGGAGCGTTCACATTCCCAGCCGGCTAACGCCACTCCCTCTGGGGAAACTCGTCCCGTTCCTGGACATCTCTTCCTGCCCTGTTACCCTGAGATAACGTCAGAAGCTATCGGAGCAGAGTCCGGCCATTCGGCCCATCGAAACTGCTCCACCGTTCCCTCTGCTGATTTATTATTCCTCTCAACCCCATTCCCCTGCCGTCTCCCTTTAACCTCTGACACCCTGACTATTCAAGAACCTACCAACCTCTGTCTCTGGCAGTGAATTCCACAGATTCACCACTTTCTGGCTCAAGAAATTCCTCCTCATCTTTGTTCTAAAGGGACATTATTCTATTCTGAGGCTGTGATCCCTGGTCCTAGACTCCCCCACTGTAGGGAACATCCTCTCCACATCCACTCTATCTGTGCCCTCTGGTCCTAGACTCCCCCACTATAGGAAACATCCTCTCCACATCCACTCTATCTGTGTCCTCTGGTCCTAGACTCCCCCACTATAGGAAACATCCTCTCCACATCCACTCTATCTGTGTCCTCTGGTCCTAGACTCCCCACTATAGGAAACATCCTCTCCACATCCACTCTATCTGTGTCCTGTGGTCCTAGACTCCCCCACTATAGGAAACAACCTCTCCACATCCACTCTATCTGTGTCCTGTGGTCCTAGACTCCCCCACTATACAGTGGCATGCAAAAATTTCGGCACCCTGGTCAAAATTTCTGTTACTGTGAATAGCTAAGCAAGTAAAAGATGAATTGATTTCTAAAAGGTATAAAGTTAAAGTTGACACAGTTCTTTAATATTTTAAGCAAGAAAACTTTTTTATTTCCATCTTTTACTGTTTCAAAATAACAAAAAAGGAAAAGGGTCCGAAGCAAAAGTTTGGGCACCCTGCGTGGCAATACTTAGTAACACCCCCTTTGGCAAGTATCAGAGCTTGTAAACGCCTTTTGTAGCCAGCTAAGAGTCTTGCACTTAAATTAAATACCAGCAAATTCTGGAAGCAAACATCACACTGTCTGTAAAAAAAGCTGAAGATGAAAAGAGGACGGCTTCTACAACAGGATAATGATCCTAAACACACCTCAAAATCCACAATGGACTATCTCAAGAGGTGCAAGCTGAAGGTTTTGCCATGTCCCTCACAGTCCCCCGACCTAAACATCATCGAGAATCTGTGGATAGACGTCAAAAGAGCAGTGCATGCAAGACGGCCCAAGAATCTCACAGAACTAGAAGCCTTTTGCAAGGAAGAATGGGCGAAAATCCCCCAAACAAGAATTGAAAGACTCTAAACTGGCTACAAAAAGCGTTTACAAGCTGTGATACTTCAAAGGGGGTGTTACTAAGTACTGCCAGGCAGGGTGCCCAAACTTTTGCTTTGGGCCCTTTTCCGTTTTTGTTATTTTGAAACTGCAAAAGATGGAAATAAAAAAGTTTTCTTAATAAAATATTGAAGAAATGCGTCATCTTTAACTTTGTCTTTTGGAAATCAGTTCATCGTTTACTCGCTTAGCTATTCACAGTAACAGGAATTTTGACCAGGGGTGCCCAGACTTTTGCATACCACTATAGGAAACATCCTCTCCACGTCCACTCTACCTAGGCCTTTGATATCTGGTAGGTTTTGATGAGAAGCCCCCTCATTCTTCTAAACTCCGTCGAGTACAGACGTAGTTAAAATCAAACAAACCTCGTACGTTGGGTCTTTAATTCCCGGAATCATTCTTGTGAGTCTCCTCTGGTTGCCCGTCAATGCCAGCATGTCCTTCTGATAGCCCAAATCTGCTCACAGAACTCCCAAGTGCGGTCTGACCAATGCCTTATAAAGCCTCAACATCACAATCTCGATTTTGTATTCTCGTCCTCTCGAAATGCATGCCAACTTTGCATTTGCCTCCCTCACCACTGACTGAACCTGCAAATTAACCTGCAGGGAATCCTGCAGGAGGACTCCCAAATCTCCGAGGCGAGACGAGGAGAGGGGAAGGTGCGGGAGAGGGAAGTGACAGGTGAGACGGGCAGAGGGGAAAGGTGGGGGAGAGGGAAGTGACAGGTGAGATGACAAATGACCAGTGGATGTGGTATATTTGGATTTTCAAAAGGCTTTTGACAAGGTCCCACACAGGAGATTAGTGTGCAAACTTGAAGCACACGGTATTGGGGGTAAGGTATTGGTGTGGGTGGAGAATTGGTTAGCAGACAGGAAGCAAAGAGTGGGAATAAACGGGACCTTTTCAGAATGGCAGGCAGTGACTAGTGGGGTACTGCAAGGCTCAGTGCTGGGACCCCAGTTGTTTACAATATATATTAATGACTTGGATGAGGGAATTAAATGCAGCATCTCCAAGTTTGCGGATGACGTGAAGCTGGGCGGCAGTGTTAGCTGTGAGGAGGATGCTAAGAGGATGCAGGGTGACTTGGATAGGTTGGGTGAGTGGGCAAATTCATGGCAGATGCAATTTAATGTGGATAAATGTGAAGTTATCCATTTTGGTGGCGAAAATAGGAAAACAGATTATTATCTGAATGGTGGCCGATTAGGAAAAGGGGAGGTGCAACGAGACCTGGGTGTCATTATACACCAGTCATTGAAAGTGGGCATGCAGGTACAGCAGGCAGTGAAAAAGGCGAATGGTATGCTGGCATTTATAGCGAGAGGATTCGAGTACAGGAGCAGGGAGGTACTACTGCAGTTGTACAAGGCCTTGGTGAGACCACACCTGGAGTATTGTGTGCAGTTTTGGTCCCCTAATCTGAGGAAAGACATCCTTGCCTTAGAGGGAGTACAAAGAAGGTTCACCAGATTGATTCCTGGGATGGCAGGACTTTCATATGATGAAGGACTGGATGAACTGGGCTTGTACTCGTTGGAATTTAGAAGATTGAGGGGGGATCTGATTGAAACGTATAAGATCCTAAAGGGATTGGACAGGCTAGATGCAGGAAGATTGTTCCCGATGTTGGGGAAGTCCAGAACGAGGGGTCACAGTTTGAGGATAAAGGGGAAGCCTTTTAGGACCGAGATTAGGAAAAACTTCTTCACACAGAGAGTGGTGAATCTGTGGAATTCTCTGCCACAGGAAACAGTTGAGGCCAGTTCATTGGCTATATTTAAGAGGGAGTTAGATATGGCCCTTGTGGCTAAAGGGATCAGGGGGTATGGAGGGAGGGCTGGTGCAGGGTTCTGAGTTGGATGATCAGCCATGATCATAATAAATGGCGGTGCAGACTCGAAGGGCCAAATGACCTACTCCTGCACCTATTTTCTATGTTTCTATGTGAGACGAGAGGGGGAAGGTGGGGGAGAGGGAAGTGACAGGTGAGACGGGGAGAGGAGGAAGTGGCAGGTGAGATGGGGAGAGGGGGAAGGTGGGGGAGAGGGGGAAGTGACAGGTGAGACGAGAGGGGGAAGGTGGGGGAGAAGGAAGAGACAGGTGAGACGGGGAGAGGGAAGTGACAGGTGAGACGGGGAGAGGGGGAAGTGGCAGGTGAGACGGGGAGAGGGGGAAGGTGGGGGAGAGGGAAGAGACAGGTGAGACGGGGAGGGTGGAAGGTGGGGGAGAGGGAAGTGACAGGTGAGACGAGAGGGGGAAGGTGGGGGAGAAGGAAGAGACAGGTGAGACGGGGAGACGGGGAAGGTGGGGGAGAGGGAAGAGACAGGTGAGACGGGGAGAGGGGAAAGGTGGGGGAGAGGGAAGTGACAGGTGAGACGGGGAGAGGGGGAAGTGACAGGTGAGACGAGAGGGGGATGGTGGGGGAGAGGGAAGAGACAGGTGAGATGGGGAGGGGGAAGGTGGGGGAGAGGGGGAAGGTGGGGGAGAGGGAAGTGACAGGTGAGATGAGGGGGGAAGGTGGGGGAGAGGGAAGTGACAGGTGAGACGGGGAGAGGGGGAAGTGACAGGTGAGACGAGAGGGGAAAGGTGGGGGAGAGGGAAGTAACAGGTGAGACGGGGAGAGGGGGAAGTGACAGGTGAGACAAAAGGGGGATGGTGGGGAAGAGGGAAGAGACAGGTGAGATGGGGAGGGGGGAAGGTGGGGGAGAGGGAAGTGACAGGTGAGACGAGAGGGGGAAGGTGAGAGAGAGGGAAGTGACAGGTGAGACGGGGAGAGGGGGAAGGTGGGAGAGAGGGAAGTGACAGGTGAGACGAGAGGGGGAAGGTGGGGGAGAGGGAAGTGACAGGTGAGACAGGGAGAGGGGGAAGGTGGGGGAGAGGGAAGAGACAGGTGAGACGGGGAGAGGAGAAGGTGGGGGAGAGGGAAGTGACAGGTGAGATGAGATGGGGAAGGTGGGGGAGAGGGGGGAGAGGGGGGAGAGGGGGAAGTGACAGGTGAGACGGGGAGAGGGGGAAGGTGGGGGAGAGGGGAGTGACAGTTGAGACCGGGAGCTGGGGACAGTAGGTGAGTGGGAGAGGGGTGAAGTGTGAATGTGTGGGAGGTGAGAGGTGGAAGCAGTAAAGGGCTGGAGAAGAAGGAATCGGACAGGAGAGGAGAGTGGATCAGTGGGAGAATGGGTCGTGGACGTGGCACCGGGGGGAGCTGATAGGGAGGTGAGGGGAGGTCAGAATGGGGAATGGAAAAGGAGAGGAGGGGAAGGGAGGAGAATTTACTGGAAGTAGAGAAATCGGTGTGTGTGCTATCAGTTCTTATACCAATGATCTGGATAGAATGATCTCAGTACTCTTCCATTTCTCATACCAGTTAACCCCACTCCGCAGTAGAAATCAGCACGGCCATGCCTCTGGATGCCTGGGCCCCCAAAATGCCCCCCACAGCCCCCTCAATGCCCCCCACAGCCCCCTCCCCTGAGATAATTCTACACCATTTGGTCGCTCCCGGCTGGTTCCCTGTGGCTCCTGAGGTGAGCATTCAGGCCGACACGCTGGTCTCTGCACAATCCCAATCTACAGAGGCGTACAGTACGGAAGCAGGCCCTTCGGCCCAACTAGGTCCCTGCTGGCCCATTAATACCCATCCCCTTTCATTCTGCCCACGTTCCCAGCAGCACCCCCACCCCACCCCACCCCCTCACCCGCACTCTGAGGGGCAATTTACAGCGGCTGATTAACCCAGCTGCTCTTGCGCGTTGCTGGGAACCGGAGCGGGGGGGGGGAACCCACACGGCCACCGGGAGACCTTGTAAACTCCAGGCTCACTCAGCTGGGTGGAAGGGGTGCGTGTTTGCTGGAATTAAAAAGGGAACGTCCCCTCGCCAGGAGCCAGCGGGTGCCCAGCTGCTGCCCGTCGGTCAGGCCTCTCCCTCATGCTCCCCGCTGCAGTGAGGACCGCCGGTAGCTGCCTCCCAGCTCGAAAAGACATGCGCTCCATCCCCAGCTTTGGAAATGTGTCTGCCCGGGTGGGGAGAGTGTGCATGGTGCGTAATGCTGTCGCCGTGACCGTGTGGGTCTCTTTTCCGACCCCACACCCCACCGGGGCTCCGGTCCCCACAGACAAGAGATTGTGCAGATACTGGAGATCTTAAACAATGCACACACACCCACACAAATATTGCTGCGGGAACTGACTTGTTGAAGGGATTTTTCTGTGTGTGTGTGTGTGTGTGTGTGTGTGTGTGTGTGTGTGTGTGTGTGTGTGTGTGTGTGTGTGTGTGTTCCCCACGTCCCAGCGACATACAGGGTTGGCGAGCTAATCAGCCGCTATAAATTGCCCTCCTCCTCTGTGGGTATGGGGTGCAGTCGGAGGGGCTGGGAGCGTGCGGAGAGTAACACAGAATGGACGAAGGTGGTCGGCAAGGACTCGATGGGCCAAACGGCCTGTTTCCGTGTCGTGTGACTGCCCTGCGCCCCCCCCCCCGTGTCCGCCAGCGTCCCCCTCTCCCCTTTTTTTCACACCCAGTCATCGCGTCCTCTCGCCCGCCCGCAGGTCATCGGCAGCTCGCTGCTCTTCATCCATGAGAGGAAGCGCTGCGTCAACGTCTGGATGATCGACTTCGGGAAGACGACGGCGCTGCCCGAGGGGCAGACCCTCAGGCACGACCTCCCCTGGGAGGAGGGCAACCGGGAGGACGGTTACCTCCTGGGACTCGACAACCTGCTGGGCCTCTTCGCCGAGACCATCAGCAGGCAGCACTCGCTGGCCAGGGACGTGGCCGAGAACTGACGGAGGGCAGGGAGGGCCCGGCCCTGCCAATGGGACGGCCAGCGGCTGCCTGACCTGGCGGAGGGCGTGTGCGAGGGGTGACTCGATAGGCCCAGTGGCCTGGTTCTACTCTGCCCGACGGAGACGGTCGGATCTGCTCTATGACCACTCACGGGAAGGCGAGGGTCCCAGATCGATGCACAAACCTCTGTCCTGTCCCTCAGGGTATCTCCGAAACACATCCATGTGTCCCGCCTCGTTTGACAGACGAGAGGCCGCTGCACAGCCGCGCTTGGGGTACAGTATCAGAGACTGATCCCCATTAAAGGGCAGCTCGCACTCCCCGTGCCGGCCCCGGCTGTGAGGGCGCATCTGTAATCGGACAAATACAGGGAAGCGAGACGGGAGGAACTCCAGGCAGCTGGTAAAAGAACTGTGGGACCTCGTAGGTTGAAGCTCCTTTACGCTGTGTTATGGAAAGGCTGTGATGGTGTGTGATGGGACGGTGTGGAGGGAGCTTCACTCTGTCTGACCCCGGGAGTGTGTGATGGGACAGTGGGGAGGGAGCTTCACTCTGTGTCTGACCCCGGGAGTGTGTGATGGGACAGTGGGGAGGGAGCTTCACTCTGTGTCTGACCCCGGGAGTGTGTGATGGGACAGTGGGGAGGGAGCTTCACTCTGTGTCTGACCCCGGGAGTGTGTGATGGGACAGCAAGTGTCAGGGTATTGGCTGCCGTGTACGGAACGATACCGTTTCAAGCTTTGTGCGTCCCTGATGATAGCTTCCTACGAGGTTCCAGTATTCGGTATCACTTCACGTAGACACTACAGCTGCAAGTGGCAGCCTGCAGCAGGAACCGTGCCGGGAGTCGGGAGTGAGCGGGGAAGAATTGTAATTCCCGTCCGGTCCTCACGCCGCTCAGATAATCAATCACGGAGGCTGCCGAATGTTCTAGATACAGAGTCTGGAATTTTAGGAATATGTCATCCCATTTCCATCCATGTGAGTCCTTCTGGATTCATTACAGCACCCTGGCCCTCTTCCCGCCGGCAGTAGGATCCAGGGACTGTGAGCCAGGATGGCTACCGAGTCTTTGGCTTCAGCGGCCAGTCCGAGATTAGCGCACCCGTCAGCTCAGATCGGGGCTTCATTGGCGGGAGGGAAGTCACAGTCCGGCGCCTGGCTGTGGAGCCGCCGACCCCCGGTGCTATTCGTGCGTACGGAGAGCGCACCTTCGCCCTGTGCCCCGCCCCTGGGAGTTCCGCTTCTCCCCCACCCTAACGACGTGTCACTGGGTTAGTTGACCGCTGTGAATTGCACCTCGGCATGTGGCCGAGGGGATGGGAATGCAGGCAGTGGGTCTGTATCTGGGCCGTGTCAGGGGTGTGACTGTGTGTGAGAGAGAGAGACTGAGACGCGTGTCAGGGGACTGGAACAACCTGGTGGATGGATTTGATTGGCCATGTTCCTAGAGAACGGGGAGACCCCATCAAACCGTGGCTGCTGTCAAAGTTTACAGCAGATATCGGCGAGCGTTCGGGGCGGCCCGGGGCAACGAACCGATCCCCTGCGGGCTGAACGCGAATATGACCCACCCACCGGTTAATCCGGACTGCGAGTTCCGATCCGGGAGTTGTGTTCATTTTTTTAAACCGTGGCGTAACGTGCAAAATGCTGGAGGAACTCAGTAAGTCAGGCAGCATTTATGGAAACGTTAATAAACTGTCGGCGGTCCGGGCCGAAGCCCTCCTTCGGGACGCTAAACCCAGCGATATCGCCGGGGAATAACGAGTGCCTGTGTAGCATGCTAAACAACAGTGTGTTGGATTAAAAAAAAACATGTTGTCTACATGGACTTCATTAAGGCCTTTGACAAAGCCCCGCATGGGAGGTTAGTTAGGAAGATTCAGTCGCTAGGTATACATGGAGAGGTGGTAAATTGGATTAGACATTGTCTCAATGGAAGAAGCCAGAGAGTGGTGGTAGAGAATTGCTTCTCTGAGTGGAGCCCTGTGACTAGTGGTGTGCCACAGGGATCAGTGCTGGGTCCATTGTTATTTGTCATCTATATCAATGATCTGGATGATAATGTGGTAAATTGGATCAGCAAATTTGCTGATGATACAAAGACTGGAGGTGTAGTGGACAGTGAGGAAGGTTTTCAAAGCTTGCAGAGGGATTTGGACCAGCTGGAAAAATGGGCTGAAAAATGGCAGGTGAAGTTTAATACTGGCAAGTGTGAGGTATTGCACGCTGGAAGGACAACCCAAGGTAGAACATACAAGGTAAATGGTAAGGCACTGAGGAGTGCAGTAGAACAGAGGGATCTGGGAATATAGATACAAAATTTCCTAAAAGTGGAGTCACAGGTAAATAGGATTGTAAAGAGAGCTTTTAGTACATTGGCCTTTATTAATCAAAGTATTCAGAATAACAGTTGGAATGTTATGATGAGGTTGTATAAGGCATTGGTGAGGCCGAATCTGGAGTATTGTGTTCAGTTTTGGTCACCAAATTACAGGAAGGATATAAATAATGTTGAAAGAATGCAGAGAAGGTTTACAAGGATGTTGCCGGGACTTGAGAAACTCAGTTACAGAGAAAGGTTGAATAGGTTAGGACTTTATTCCCTGAAGCGTAGAAGAATGAGGGGAGATTTGATAGAGGTATATAAAATTATGATGGGTATAGATAGAGTGAATGCAAGCAGGCTTTTTCCACTGAGGCAAGGGGAGAAAAAAAACAGAGGACATGGGTTTAGGGTGAGAGGGGAAAAGTTTAAAGGGAACATTAAGGGGGGCTTCTTCACACAGAGAGTGGTGGGAGTATGGAATGAGCTGCCAGATGAAGTGGTAAATGCGGGCTCACTTTTAACATTTAAGAATAAATTGGACAGATACATGGATGGGAGGTGTATGGAGGGATATGGTCCATGTGCAGGTCAGTGGGACTAGGCAGAAAATGGTTCGGCACAGCCAAGAAGGGCCTAAAGGCCTGTTTCTGTGCTGTAATGTTCTGTGGTTCTATATTAACATCCAGCAGTCCGGGAATCTGTCAGTTTGAACGAATCTGGCCATTCTCTAACCTCTCTCATTAATAAGGCACAGGACTGCAGCTCGCTGGATGATTTTTGATTTTCACACCATTCTCTGTAAACTCTGGAGATTGTTGTGTGTGAAAATCCCAGGAGATTCGCAGTTTCTAAGATACTCAAAGCACCCCGTCCAGCACCAACAATTATTCCAAAGTCAAAGTCACTCGGATCACTTTTCTTCCCCCATTCTGAGGTTTGGTCTGAACCTCTTGATCGTGTCTGCGTGCTTTTATGGGTTGAGTTGCTGCCCCGTGATTGGCTGATGAGATATTTATGTTAATGAGCAGGTATGCCGGCTGCCAGCCCCAGTGGTGCATGTGGGCTCATTTTCAGCGTTTAAGAGAAGTTTGGACGGACGGGGGTGGGGTTGGGGGCTCTGGTCCCAGTGCCGGTCGATGGGAGTAGGCAGTATAAACGGTCCAGCACAGATTAGACGGGTCAAAGAGCCCGTTTCTATAGAGAGCTGTTCTACGGCTCCATAATGATGAAGCCACACGGTGCAGGTGAACAGGAGAACTTGACTGAGGATTCCCACTGGACAGGCGGGCTGAGCCGGGGTAAGGGGATCTTCTGACCAGTAACGTGATTTACACCCAGGTCCAGAGAGGACCGAGGCGGACTCGGCGGCAGCGACTGCGAGAGGCTCGTCTGTTTTCAGACTTGCCAGAGGTGAGCTTTGTATGGTCCCTGCAGTAGATGTCTCACTTTGTAAATGAATGCTTCTTTACTCATCGTACCTGTCCTGACAAATAAACACAGAAAACACGAGACTAGCCGCATAGCGTGTGGTTTTCTCAGACCAGGGTGGAACACGATCACTGAGCGATGGGGGATAGGGGTCACTGAGGGACGGTGTGACGGTGCTGGATTAACATCAGTGGGGATACAGTCAGTGACACGGGGCACTGGGGGTGAGGGGTTACTGAGGGACGGTGTGAGGGAGCTGGATTAACGTCAGTGGGGATACAGTCAGTGACACAGGGCACTGGGGGTGAGGGAGAGGGATTAACGTCAGTGGGGATACAGTCAGTGACGGGGCGATGGGGGAGAGGGGTCACTGAGGGACGGTGTGAGGGAGAGGGATTAACGTCAGTGGGGATACAGTCAGTGACAGGGGGCGATGGGGGAGAGGGGTCACTAAGGGACGGTGTGAAGGAGAGGGATTAACGTCAGTGGGGATACAGTCAGTGACACGGTGCTGGGGGAGAGGGGTCACTGACAGACAGTGTGACGGTGCTGGATTAATGTCAGTGGGGATACAGTCAGTGACACAGGACGCTGCGGGAGAGGGGTCACTGAGGGACGGTGTGAGGGAGAGGGCTTAACGTCAGTGGGGATACAGTAAGGATAAGTGGGGATCTGGGGATAGTTAGATAGACAGATATACTTCATTGATCCCGAGGGAATAGTGATGGGGTCTCTGCCAATGCGAGTCTCTCTGAAGGGTTTGAATTGCCAGCCACGGCTGCAGTTGGTTGTGACCAAGCGGAATCTCTGCCCTGACAGCTGCTTTGCGATTATCGGTGCAATGAGACATCTCGCCGCCGCACAGACCTCGCGTCCCAGCCGGGAACTCAAGACACTCTGCAGCGTGTGCGTGACACCCTAGCTGTGCTTGATGGGACAGGGTGTGGATGGTATAATAGGCTATCGATTAGCATAACGCTCTGTCACCAGCAGTAATCCGGGTTCAATACCCGTCCTGTTCCGTAGGTTCTCGCTGTGGACCGCGTGGGTTTCCTCCCCGTGCCCCGGCGGCTTCCCACATCCCAAAGCCGTACGGGTTTGTCGGTGAATTGGTCACGTGTGTGTAATCGTGCCATTGGGCTGGTTCTCTGAAATTAGAAATACTGTTCTCTCGGAGCCCAGCGTTTCGTTCGGTCCCCCACACCAGCACATCAGCCAAGACGCGGTCAGGCGTTTCTGGAGGAGGTGAGCTTGCGACAGAGAGAAAGGCACCTGTGCGATTCACAGTAAGTGCTGGGGGAACTCAGCAGGGCCGTCCGGGGGAGGGTGGCCAAGTGCCGGGGAGTCCTTCCACGTCCAGGCCGTGAATGTTGGCGAGCAATGGAAGAGCTCGTGGAGGGGCGGGAAGATCCCACTGGCCTCCCCGAGGCTGAAACGCTCCGAGCCACCGTCGGGCAGTTTTGCCGAGATCCCAATGAACGCCATCATGCCGGCGGAGGGCTCGACAAAGGCCGCGGATACGGGCACGGCAGAGGCGCTGGAACTGCACAAAAGGCCGGAGGAACTCAGCGGGTCAGGCGGCATCGATGGAGGGGAATGAACAGTCAATATTTTTGGGCTGAGACCCTTCACCAGGGCCCCTGAAAGGTCTTGGCCCGAAACGTCGGCGCCTAGTTAGGGATGAAAATGCCGTGTCTCAAAGCCAAGAGTCCATGGCAATAACTTCAGCCGAGCAGAATATGGTTTGCGAAGCAGCGGGATTGTACGAGAGGGAGGCACCCAACTGGGTTGTTCTTTCCTGACCCAGCGTAAACATCCTCATCTCTGGTGAACTTTAACCATATAACACAGAGAGTGGTGGGAGTGTGGAATGAGCTGCCAGACGAGGTGGTAAATGCGGGTTCTTTTTTAACATTTAAGAATAAATTGGACAGGTACATGGATGGGAGGTGTATGGAGGGATATGGTCCAGGTGCAGGTCAGTGGGACGAGGCAGAAAATGGTTCGGCACAGCCAAGAAGGGCCAAAAGGCCTGTTTCTGTGCTGTAGTTTCTATGGTTCTATAACAATTCCAGCACGCAAACAGGCCATCTCGGCCCTTCTAGCCCGTGCCGAACTCTTACTCTCACCTAGTCCCACCGACCTGCACTCAGCCCATAACCCTCCATTCCTTTCCTGTCCATATATCTATCCAATTTAACTTTAAATGACAACATCGAACCTGCTTCAACCACTTCTGCTGGAAGCTCATTCCACACAGCTACCACTCTCTGAGTAAAGAAGTTCCCCCTCATGTTACCCCTAAACTTTTGCCCTTTAACTCTCAACTCATGTCCTCTTGTTCAAATCTCCCCCACTCTCAATGGAAAAAGCCTATCCACGTCAACTCTATCAATCCCCCTTATAATTTTAAACACCTCTATCAAGTTCCCCCTCAACCTTCTATGCCCCAAAGAATAAAGACCCAACTTGTTCAACCTTTCTCTGTAACTTAGGTGATGAAACCCAGGTAACATTCTAGTGAATCTTCTCCATACTCTCTCAATTTTATTGACATCTTTCCTATAATTCGGTGACCAGAACTGTACACAATACTCCAAATTTGGCCTTACCAATGCCTTATACAATTTCAACATTACGTCTCGACTCCTATACTCAATGCTCTGATTAATAAAGGCCAGCAAACCAAAAGCTTTCTTCACCACCCTATCCACATGAGATTTCAACTTCAGGGAACTATGCACCATTATTCCTAGATCCCTCTGTTCTACAGCATTCTTCAATGCCCTACCATTTACCATGTATATCCTATTTAGATTAGTCCTACCAAAATGTAACCCCTCACATTTATCAGCATTAAACTCCATCTCGCAAACACGAGGAAATCTGCAGATGCTGGAATTTCAAGCAACACACATCAAAGTTGCTGGTGGATGCAGCAGGCCAGGCAGCATCTCTAGGAACAGTCGATGTTTCGGGACGAGACCCTTCGACAGGACTAACTGAAGGAAGAGCTGGTAAGAGATTTGGAAGTGGGAGGGAGAGGGGGAGATCTGAAATGATAGGAGAAGACGGGGGGGGGGTGAGATGGAGCCAAGAGCTGGACAGGTGATAGGCAAAGGGGATACGAGAGGATCATGGGACAGGAGGTCCGGGAAGAAAGACAAGGTGGGGGGGGGGAAACCCAGAGGATGGGCAAGGGGTATATTCAGAGGGACAGAGGGAGAAAAAGGAGAGAGAGAAAAATAAATAAAATTATATATAATAATAAATAATAAATAACGGATGGGGTACGAAGGGGAGGTGGGGCATTAGCGGAAGTTAGAGAAGTCAATGTTCATGCCATCAGGTTGGAGGCTACCCAGACGGAATATAAGGTGTTGTTCCTCCCACCTGAGTGTGGCTTCATCTTTACAGTAGAGGAGGCTGTGGATAGACATGTCAGAAAGGGAATGGGATGTGGAATTAAAATGTGTGGCCACTGGGAGATCCTGCTTTCTCTGGCGGACAGAGCATAGGTGTTCAGCGAAATGGTCTCCCAAGCCTGCATCGGCTCTCGCCAATATATAGAAGGCCGCATCGGGAGCACCAGACGCAGGGTCTCGGCCCCAAACGTCGACTGTACCCCTTCCTATAGATGCTGCCTGGCCTGCTATGTTCACTAGCAATTTTTATGTGTGTTGCTTGAAATTCCAGCATCAGCAGATTTCCTTGTGTTAACATCCTTGTAAATTTTCTCTGTACTCTTTCAACTTCATTTACATCTTTCCTGTAGGTAGGTGACCAAAACTGCACACAATACTCCAAATTAGGCCTCATCAATACCTTATACAATTTCAACATAACAGGCCATCTCCTGTACTCAGTACGTTGATTTTTGAAGGTCAATGTGCCAAAAGTTCTCTTTATGACCCTATCTAGGTGTGACACCACTTTCAAGGGATTATGGCCCTGTATTCCCAGATCCCTCTGCCCTACTGCAGTAGTCAGTGCCCTGCTGTTCAGTGTGTACGACCTGCCCTGGTTGGTCCTACCAAAGCGTAAAACCTCCCACTTGTCTGCATTTAATTCCATCCGCCACTTTACAGCCCATTTTTCCAGCAGGTCCAGATCCCACTGCAAGCCCTAATAGTTTCCCTCACTGTCCACTACATCCCCAGTCTTGGGTGTCATCCACAAATTTGCTGATCCAGTTAACCACATTATCACATTGATATAGATCAGAATCAGGTTTATTATCACTGGTATGTGATGTGAAATTTGCTAACTTAGCAGCAGCAGTTCAATGTGATATGTAATCTAGCAGAGACAGAGAGAGAGAGAGAAATAAAACAATAATAATATAAATGTATATTGAATAGATTTTTAAAAATGTGCAAAAGCAGAAATTTTTTTGAAAATTTAGGTATTGTCCAAAGATTCAATGTCCACTTAGGAACCGGACAGCAGAGGGGAAGAAGCTGTTCCTGGATCGCTGAGTGTGTGTCTTCAGGCTCCTGTATCTCCTACTGGACTGTAACACTGTGAAGAGGACAAACGACCACACACCCAGAACCAATCCCTGTGACGCTCCACTAGTTACAGGTCTCCAGTTAGAGTTAGAGAGGCAACCATCTACCACCACTCTCTAGCTTCTCCGAGAAAGCCAATGTCTCATCCAATTTACTACCTTATCTTCAATAGCAAGTGACTGAACCATGTTGACCAACCTCCCGTGTGGGACCTTGTCAAATGCCTTGCTAAAGTCCATGTAGACAACATCCACTACCTTTATCCACTTTCCTGGGAAATTCCAAGGAAACCTCTGTCAGCTTGGCCATGCTGACTATCCCCAATCAGTCCCAGTCTATCCAAATACTCATACATCAGATACCCTCAAATAACTTTCTCACAACTGACACCAGGCCCACTGGTCGACAATTTCCTGGCTTTTTCTAAGAGCCTTCCTCAAACAACAGAGCGACATTAGTTGTCCTCCAATCCTCACCTGCAGCTCAGGATGTTTTAAGCATCTCTGCTAGGGCCACTGCAGTTTCTGTACTTGCCTCCCACAGGGTCCAAAGGAACATCTTGTCAGGCCCTGGGGATTTATCCACCCTCATTTGCTCCCAGACAGCAAACACCTCCTCCTCCTCTGTAATCTGCATGGGGTCCATGACCTTTGGGCCTCGGGAAAAGAGGAGGTGCATTGCAGGCGGAGGAAATGAGGTACTGCGGGAGTATTGGGAATGCAAGACAACAGGCGGGCTGGAAGAAGGCGTGAGGTTGCCCTAGCAGACGGGGTCCTCCGCTGAATGATCTAGCAGTTCCGACCTGCCAACAAGTGGGGCACCGACGGGTTCCGGAACCGCGTCGGAGCCCAGTGTAGCGCAGACTGAAAACCAGAGCCTTTCAACTCCTGCGGCTGAAACGTGATCTGGACTTGCACGCATTCCCGCGCTTGAATAAACTTCGCGAAGATCATCCCGAGAAGAAATAGTAGAGCTGAGATTAATGGCGGCCTGCAGAAAGGAGGTCCAACAACATCCTTTGTGTGAGGCACTGCCGACTTGTTTTCACACTCCTCGGAAACCAAAGAATTCTTTTCCAAATCTACCCCATCAGTTTCCCTCAGTATCTGAAATATCCTAATTAAATGCGCACCCCCTTAATCTCAGCTGCAGGAGCCATCGCCTCTGGCAATTCAATCCTTACACCCTGGTAAAGCTCCCCTCCTGCCATGGCGCACATGGAACTCGGCATCGACGGAGAGGAACGAGGACGTACCCTCGGTGAAGGGTCTCGGCCCAAAGCGTGGGCTCTTTATTCCTCTCCGTAGAAGCCATCTGGTCTGCTGGGCTCCTCCAGCACTTAGTGCGCGTTGCTCTGGATTTCGGGTCTCTGCCCGACCTTTCCCGGGGCTCCGGGTTGCTCAATTCACGGAGTGCTTGTGGCAAAACTTCCTCCCTGAACGAGGGGCGGGGTGGGGGGACGGAGAGCAGATTCACGCCAAATGCTGCCGGGGCCGGAGTTATACGGGGAGAACTTGAACCGGCTGGGACAGTTGTCCCTGGAGGGAGGGGCATGGATAACGTTTAAAGTTCAGAGTACGTACTGGTCACCCGGAGATCCATTTTCTTGCGGGCATTCACAGCAGAACAAAGAAATACAATAGAATCGGTGGAAAGGGACACAACGAACTGTGCAAATACACGAAAATTTAAATAGGTAAATAAATAATACTGAGAAGAGGATTTACCATAAACGCTGCCTGGGCAGGGCGAAAAGCATTATATGGGATTCATCTCACCCTAACCATGGACTTTTTACTCTCCTCCCATCCAGTAGGCGCTACAGGAGCCTCCGCTCCCGCACCAGCAGGCACAGGAAGAGCTTCTCCCCTGAGGCTGTGACCCTGCTGAACCTCACATCACAGCGCTAAGCGGTATCGCACCCATATTGTACTGTCTCAGTACTTTTGTATTTGTGTACTGTAGCACTTACTTTTTATTCGCAGTTATTTTGTAAATAACACTGTTCTTCGCATTTCTGGTCAGATGCTAACTGCATTTCACTGGCTTTGTATCTGTACTCGGCACAATAACAATAAAGTTGAGTCTAATCTAATTCTAATTTGCAGGGCCCTCCAAAGCGAGACTGTAGATTGTGGAATCAGTTCAGCGTTGGGGTGAGTGAGGGCGGACAGTCCTTTCTCCCCCAGGGTGGGGGAATCTGAAAATAAAGGTTTAAGGCGGGAGGAGAAGGGAGTAAGGCATTGTCAGAAGCACCTTTCCCCATACGCAGGGTCCATGGACCGAGCTGCCGGGGGAGGTTCAGTGCAGGCGGTTACAGGTACAATTTTAAGACGACACTCGGAGAAGGACAAGGATCGGAAGGTTCAGAGCTGGGTTCCCACACGCAGGTCGGCTCCACGGAAGCCTTCGGTTAATGGCAGGGGCCCATGGCATACAACAGGGTGGGAACCCCAGGTTTAGAGGGAGATGGGCCCAATGTGGGTAAATAGGACGAGACGAGAGAGGCAAGTGGATCAGCACAGATGAGTTGGACGTGTCACTGAGAACAGCTCCACAGTTCTATCCTTGCGAGGCCAGAAGCGGACGGCTTCACCTCTGTCCACGTTTGAACTCATTGGCCAGCTCCGTTCCCCCACGGTCTGAGCAACAGGAACGGAGAGGATGGAGGTGGTTACCTCAGGGCCGGGTTACACCCCTCGCAGCACATCTCAGTCTCGCCCAAAGGAGAGGGGTTACAGGTCAACAGCCACCACTCCTCTGCTCGGAGGGAGGCAGCGAGCCTAATGCAGACTCCAAGTGTTACCTGATCTGCCAGCCGCTACAGGCCTTCGTTCTGGGTGGTGCAAGACGCTTGGTATTCCAGATCAGCTCCCCCGGCCGTCCATTCCCGAATACTGTTGCCGTCCAGAACAGACGTACTGAATATCAGCCCAGTTCCCTCACTCGTACCGCTTCTGTGTTGTCCGTCATCCAGCGTGAAGCTCG
Organism: Mobula hypostoma; assembly: GCF_963921235.1. Classification (NCBI taxonomy): domain Eukaryota; kingdom Metazoa; phylum Chordata; class Chondrichthyes; order Myliobatiformes; family Myliobatidae; genus Mobula; species Mobula hypostoma. Next base: position 16,905,250 of record NC_086126.1, on the reverse strand, counting down.
CATGCTACTCTCGTTAACCCAGATACACAGTGTAAGTGTCTGTATTTGTGGGAGTGGGGGAAGAGAGGGGGAGGGGGAAAGAGAGGGGGAGGGGGAAAGAGAGGGGGAGGGGGAAAGAGAGGGGGAGGGGGAAAGAGAGGGGGAGGGGGAAAGAGAGGGAGGGGAAGAGAGGGAGGGGGGAGAGAGAGGGAGGGGGAAAGAGAGGGGGGTGGGAAGAGAGGGGGGTGGGAAGAGAGGGGGGTGGGAAGAGAGGGGGGTGGGAAGAGAGAGAGGGGGGGAAAGAGAGAGGGGAAAGGAGAGGGGGAGGGGGAAAGAGAGAGGGAGGGGGAAAGAGAGAGGGAGGGGGAAAGAGGGAGGGGGAAAGAGGGGGGTGGGAAGAGGGGGGGTGGGAAGAGGGGAGAGGGGGAGAGGGGAGAGGGGAGAGGGGGAGGGGGAGGGGGAGGGGGGAGAGTACTGTGCTCAGTTCTGATCAGCTCACTACAGGGAGGATGTGGATACTATAGAGAGAGTACAGAGGAGATTTACAAGGACGTCGCCTGGATTGGAGAGTGTGCCGCATGAAAATAGGTTGAGTGAATTTAACCTTTTTTTCTTGGAACGACGGAGGATGAGAGGTGTATAAGATGATGAAGGTACTGATTGTGTGGATAGTCAGAGGCTTTTTCCCAGGGCTGAAATGGCTAACACGAGGGGGCATAGTTTTAACGTGCTTGGAAATAGGTACCGAGAGGATGTCGGGGTAAGTTTTTTCACACAGGGAGCGGTGGGTGCGTGGAATACACTGCCAGCAAAAGTGGTAGAGGTGGATACAATAGGGTCTTTTAAGAGACTCTTAGATAGGTACATGGAGCTGAGAAAAATAGAGGGCTCTGCGCTCGGGAAATCCTAGACAGTCTCTAGAGCAGGTTGCATGGTTAGCAGATTGTGGGCCGAAGGGCCTGTAATGTGCTGTAAATTTCTACGTTCTGTGTTATTCAAAACTTACTTATTTGAGGTACATTGCAGGAAAAAAAAACACACTTCTAGACGCACTGGCAGCAACTCCTTATTTAACTCTAGCCTAATCACGGGACAATTTACAACAACCTACCAACCGGTACGTCTTTGTGCAGAAGGGCGGTCAAGAAGCTTCAGTCGCTCGGTGTTCAGGATGAGGTAGGAAATTGGATGAGACATTGGCTTTGAGGGAGAAGCCAGAGTGGTTGTAGATGGTTGTCTCTCTGTCTGGAGGCCTGTGACTGGAGTGCCACAGGGATCAGTCCTGGGCCCATTGTATTTCCCGATGTGGCCTTTTATATATTGGTCCCGATGTGGCCTTTTATATATTGGCGAGACCCGACGCAGACTGGGAGACCGCTTTGCTGAACATCTACGCTCTGTCCGCCAGAGAAAGCAGGATCTCCCAGTGGCCACACATTTTAATTCCACATCCCATTCCCATTCTGATATGTCTATCCACGGCCTCCTCTACTGTAAAGATGAAGCCACACTCAGGTTGGAGGAACAACACCTTATATTCCGTCTGGGTAGCCTCCAACCTGATGGCATGAACATCGACTTCTCTAACTTCCGCTAAGGCCCCACCTCCCCCTCGTACCCCATCTGTTACTCATTTTTATGCACACATTCTTTCTCTCACCCTCCTTTTTCTCCCTCTGTCCCTCTAAATATACCTCTTGCCCATCCTCTGGGTCCCCCCCCCCCCCCGCTTGTCTATCTTCCCGGACCTCCTGTCCCATGATCCTCTCGTATCCCCTTTTGCCTATCACCTGTCCAGCTCTCGGCTCTATCCCTCCCCCTCCTGTCTTCCCCTATCATTTTGGATCTCCCCCTCTCCCTCCAACTTTCAAATCCCTTACTCATTCTTCCTTCAGTTAGTCCTGACGAAGGGTCTTGGCCTGAAACGTTGACTGCACCTCTTCCTAGAGATGCTGCCTGGCCTGCTGCGTTCACCAGCAACTTTGATGTATGTTGCTTGAATCTCCAGCATCTGCAGAATTCCTGTTGTTTGAGCTAAACTTCCCATTGGCTCCCACTCCCATTCCAACATGTCTTGTGCCAAGATGAGGCCTCCCTTACAGTGTAGGAGCAATACCTTATATTCCATCAAAAATAAGACCATAAGGCATAGGAGCATAATCAGGCCATTCAGCCCATCGAGTCTGCTCTGCCATTCCATCATGGCTGATCCCAGATCCCACTCAACCCCCATACACCTGCCTTCTTGCCATATCCTTTGACGCCCTGACTGACCAGAAAATAATCAACTTCAGCCTTAAATGTACCCATAGACTTGGCCCCCACCACAGTCTGTGGCAGAACATTCCACAGATTCACTGCTCTCTGGCTAAAATAATTCCTCCTTACCTCTATTCTAAAGGATTGCCCCTCAATTTTGAGGCTGTGCTCTCCAGTTCTGGACACCCCCACCATAGAAAAAATCCTCTCCACATCCACCCTATCAAGTCCTTTCAACATTCAGTAGGTTTCAATGAGATCCACACATATTCTTCTAAATCCCAGTGAGTACAGGCCCAAAGCTGCCAAACACTCCTCATATGTTAACCCTTTCATTCCCAGAATCATCCTCCTGAACCTCCTCTGGACTCTTTCCAATGACAACACAACCTTTCTGAGATATGGGGCCCAAAAGTGTTGACAATAATCCAAGTGTGGCCTGACTAGTGTCTTATAAAGGTTCGACATTATCTCCTTGCTTGTATATTCTATTCCCCTTGAAATAAATGCCAACATTGCATTTGCCTTCTTTACCACAGACTCAACCTGTAAGTTAACCTATTGGGAGCTTTGCACGAGGACTCCTAAGTCCCTCTGCACCTCTGATGTTTGAACCTTTTCCCCATTTAGATAATAGTCCGCACATTTGTTCCTTTCACCAAAATGCATTATCATACATTTCCCAATACTGTATTCCATCTGCCTCTTTTTTGCCCATTCTTTCAATTTGTCTAAGTCCTGCTGCAATCGCATTGCTTCCCCAGCACTACCTACCCCTCCATCTATCTTCATATCATCTGCACACTTTGCCACAAAGCCATCAATTCCATTATGCAAATCATTTGAAAACTAGTGGTCCCAATACTGACCCCTAAGGAACACCCCTGGTCACTGACAACCAACCAGAAAAAGCCCCTTTTATTCCCATTCACTGCCTCCTGCCTGTCAGCCATTCCTCTATCCATTTCAGTATCTTTCCTGTAACGCCACAGGATTTTATATTGTTAAGCAGCCTCCTGTGGCACCTTATCAAACACCTTCTGAAAATCCAAGTAAATGACATTCACTGCCTCTCCTTTGTCCACCCTGCTTATTACTTCTTCAAAAAAAGATTTGCCAGGCAAGATTTCCCTTTACAGAAACTATACTGACTTTGACTTATTTTATCGTTAGTCTCCAAGTACCTTGAAACTTCATCCTTAGTAATAGACTCCAATACTTTCTCAACCACTGAGGTTAGGCTAACTGGACTATAATTTCCTTTCTTTTGCCTTCCTCCCTTCTTAAAGAGTGGAGTGACATTTTCAATTTTCCAGTCCTCCAGGCCTATGCCAGAATCAAGTGATTCTCGGAAGATCATGATCAATGTTTCTGCAACTTCTCTCAGGACTCTGGGATGTAGTCCACCTGATTCAGGTGACTTATCCACCTTAAGACATTTGAGTTTGCCTACCACTTTTTCCTTTGCAATAGCAATGGCACTCACTTCTGCTTCCTGACATCACGGACCCCTGGCACTCTGCTAGTGTCTTCCACAGTGAAGACAGATGCAAAGTTCATCTGCCATTTCTTTGTCCCCCATTACTACCACACCAGCATCATTTTCCAGTGGCCCAATATCAACTCTCACCTCCCTTTTGCTCTTTATATAACTGGAAAAAAAAACTTTTGGTATCCTACTTTATATTATTGGCTAGTTTGCCCTCATATTTAATCATTTCCCTTCATATAGTTTTTCAGTTGTCTTTTGTTGGATTTTAAAAGCTTCCCAATCATCCAACTTCCCACTCACTTTTGCTACCTTATATGCCCTTTCCTTGGCTTTTATGCAGTCCTTAACTTCCCTTGTCAGCCATGGTTGCCTACTTCAGCCTTTTGAGAACAACTTCTTCTGTAGGACATAGCTATCCTGCACCTTGTGAACTATTACCAGACTCTTCAGCTATCTCTGCTCTGCCGTCATCCACGCCAGTATCCTCTTCCAGTCCACCTGAGCAAGCTCCCCCTCTCATGCCTCTGTAATTCCCTTTATTTCATTGTGATAGATACATGTGAGTTGTGCTTCTCCCTCTCAAAATGCAGTATGAGTTCAATCATATTATGATCACTGCCTCCCAAGGGTTCCTTTACATTAAGCTCCTTAATAAGATCAGGGTTATTAAAAAGCGCCCAATCTAAGATAGCCTTTTCCCTGTGTAGGCTGAAGCACAAAGTGCTCTAAAAATCCATCTCATAGGCATTCATCAAATCCCCTCTCTTGCGATCCGACACCAACCTGATTTTCCCAATCCTGAAGAGGGATCTCAGCCCAGAACATCGACAGTTCATTCCTTTCCACAGATGCTGCCTGTCCTGCTGAGTTCCTCCAGCATTTTGTGTGTGTTGCTCTGGGTTTCCAGCATCTGCAGAATCTCTTTCATCCACAATACCAATTAGATTTTGTACTTCCTATACCACATCAGCCATTTCACTTCAACATGTGGAAAATCCAGACGACAGGAAAGGAACTTTGTTTTCAGGAAATAAAAGTCCCCTTCCAATTTGAAACTGACCAGGCCAATTTGATCTTTCCCTGAGGAATGATGACTCAGGGGAAACTGCAGTGAAGTGAGGAGAGGACAGGGTTTGGGGAAGAGGGATGCAAGAAGGCCTGTGTTACAACACACACACAATGTTGGAGGACTTAGACTCTCTGGAGAGGAATAAGCAGTCGACACTCCGGGCCATCAGGACTGGAAAGGAAGAGGGCAGAAGCCGGAATAAGGTGGTGGTGGTCGGAGGGGAGGAGTATAAACTGGCAGGTGATCGGAGAGACCAGGTGAGGATAAAGACAGGTAGGTAGGGGAGGTGAAGAAGCAATCTGATTGGAGTGAAGAGTGGATCCTGAGAGAAAGGGAAGGAAGGGCACCAGAGGAATGGGATTTACTGACCCCAGGTTGGAGACTCACATCCCCCTAACGATGATAGAGAAATTCATGAATGTTAAAAAAAAATGCAAGGATAAGTTGGTGCACCTGAGTTGCAATTTCCAGGGATCCGTATTCAGGAAACAACAGGGAAATATATACAATTGGATTCTCTCAATGGCACCAGCTATTGAGATCATGTCCTTAGGGATGAGGAAGATAGGATATTACAACAGGGACCGTAAATAGGACAAAGGGTTTGTCTGGTGGCTGAGTCATCAGGAGATTAGAGTATGTTACTTTAAGAACAACCCCCAATCTAATGGCCAATTGTGGGGCTTCATACTTCTCAGTCAGAATATGACCCTCAGGCCAAACTCACCCTTGAAAATGCCCTCGTTTTGGCCAGACTCACAATGTCTCGCAAATGTAGAAGGTTGTCTAATGCGTTCAGTAAAGTTTTCTTAACAGTACATAGAAGTTTCAATGAGGGAGAGTGTGCAATACTTGCTCTCCTACTAGGGAATGAGACAGGGCAGGAGACAGAAGTTTGTGCTGGGGAACACTTTACATCTAGTGATCATAATGCCATTAGTTTCAAGGTACTTATAAAAAAAGGATAGGTCCGGTCTGTGGGTTAAGATTCTAAATTGGAGAAAGGCCAATTTTGATGGTATCAGAAAGGATCTGGCAAGTGTGGATTGGGACAGGCAAAGGAGTTGGCAAGTGGGAGGTCTTCAACAGTGACATTTTGAGAGTACAAAGCTTCTGTGTGCTTGTCAGAATAAAAGGCAAGGATATAAAGTTTAGGGAAATTTGGTTTTCAAGAAATATTGAGAACTATGTTAGGAAAAAACGGAGGTGCGTAGCAGGTATTCGCAGGTAGGAACAAATGAGGTACTTGAGGAATATAAGAAATGCAAGAGAGCATGTAAGAAATGAGGAGGGCTAAAAGAAGGCAGGAGGTTGTTCTAGCAGACAAGGTGACGGAGAATCCTGAGGGATTCCTCAGATATGGTACAAGCAAAAGGATTGCAAGGGACAACATTGGTCCTGTGGAAAATCAATGGTATTCTATGTGTGGAGCCATAAGAGATGGAGATCTTAAATTGATCTTTTGGCATCTGTATTTACTCAGGACACAGTCTACAGAAGTGAGACAAAGTAGAGGCAAGGTCATGGACCCCATACAGATTAGAGAGGAGGTGTTTGCTGTCTTGGGGAAAATCACACTCTATGACTCATCTGAGATGTGGGTCAACCAGAGAAACCTTGAGTGTTGTGTCTAGCATGTATGTGTCAAATAGTCATTTTCTTATATCAAAAAAAGACAGCCGCTCTGCACCAGGTATCATGTCGACTTCTGGTCTCCCCATTCCTGGTGCTGATTTGATGGCTTTTCCCTCATTCCCAGTAACAGGAAGGTCTTCAGCTTGGATACTGGGAGCTCCCTGGTTATGGAGAGCCAGACATGGCAGGGAGACCTGGTATGGGATACCCTTAGCTAGTGACATGCGGACGTCTACAGGAGGGTCGAATGATACATTTGCTGTAGGGACTAAGTGACTCTATAAACGTCACCCTGAAGGCATTCGATGCACGTCAGTGGAGTCCAGGATGCCAACAGGAAGCTGTCTTGGGAGCAGACATCAGCACTCAAGGATAAGACATCTCTTCTGAGTGCAAGGTAGAAATACACCTCAGAGAGTGGGTGGGCTGACATAATTTAGCTGTCGATAAAGTGCCCATATGGACAGGGACTTGCGTATCTGTCAGTAAAAGGCTGTGCATTCCACTCACTATCTTTTGTGTCTCGTGTGTCCTTACACAACTCTGGCATTGGGAGGTTTGACCAGAACAAACATCTTGCTCTGCTCTCACCTGGCATCTGATTGGATGCATTCAAACCCACAATGTTACACACACCCAACCCCAGCCAAAAAAACAAACAAAACTGTAACCTCAATATCCCCGATAACCTGGCACACCTGTCACCCCGATAACCCACCCTAACCTGTCCCCTCCTCCCAAAACCAACACCCCAATAACCCACCCTAAACTGTCCACTCCTCCCAAAACTGTCACCCCAATAACCCACCCTAAACTGTCCACTCCTCCCAAAACTGTCACCCCGATAACCCACCCTAACATGTCCCCTCCACCCAAAACTGTCACCCCGATAACCCACCCTAACCCGTCCCCTCCTCCCAAAACCAACACCCCAATAACCCACCCTAAACTGTCCACTCCTCCCAAAACTGTCACCCCGATAACCCACCCTAACCTGTCCCCTCCTCCCAAAACCAACACCCCAATAACCCACCCTAACCTGTCCGCTCTTCCCAAAACTGTCACCCCGATTACCCACCCTAACATGTCCGCTCTTCCCGAAACTGTAACCCCAATAACCCACCCTAACATGTCCGCTCTTCCCGAAACTGTAACCCCAATAACCCACCCTAACCCGTCCCCTCCTCCCACAACTGTCACAATAACCCACCCCAAACCGTCCACTCCACCCAAAATTGTCACCCCAATAACCTATCTTGATCTGTCACCCCAATAACTCACCTTAACCCGTCCCCTCCACCCAAAACTGTCACCCCAATAACCCACCCTAACCCGTGTCTTCCCCCAAAATTATCACCCCAATAAGCCACCCTAACCCATCCCCTACACCCAAAACTGTCACCCCAATAACACACACTAACCTGTCAACCCAATAACCCACCCTAACCCATCCCCTACACCCAAAACTGTCACCCCAATAACACACACTAACCTGTCACCACACCCAACATTGCCAACCCTAACACCACACCTTAACCAGTAACCCCACCCAAAACAATACCCCCAACACACATCCCATCACCCCGTGAGACCCCACCCCAGAATGTCACCCCATAACGCCCCACCCTATCCCCGTCACAATCTGATGCCCCACCCTATCACCGTCACCCCATGACGCCCCACCCTATCACAATCACCCCGTGAGACCCCACCGTATCACTGTCACCCCGTGAGACCCCACCCTATCACCGTCACCCCGTGAGACCCCACCCTATCACCGTCACCCCGTGAGACACCCCCCGTATCACCGTCACCCCGTGACACCCCCCGTATCACCGTCACCCCGTGAGACCCCACCGTATCACCGTCACCCCGTGAGACCCCACCCTATCACCGTCACCCCGTGACACCCCACCGTATCACCGTCACCCCGTGACACCCCACCCTATCACCGTCACCCCGTGACACCCCCCCATATCACCGTCACCCCGTGACACCCCACCCTATCACCGTCACCCCGTGACACCCCCCCGTATCACCGTCACCCCGTGACACCCCACCCTATCACCGTCACCCCGTGACACCCCACCCTATCACCGTCACCCCGTGACACCCCCCGTATCACCGTCACCCCGTGACACGCCCCCGTATCACCGTCACCCCGTGACACCCCACCGTATCACCGTCACCCCGTGAGACCCCCCCGTATCACCGTCACCTCGTGAGACCCCCCCGTATCACCGTCACCCCGTGACACCCCACCCTATCACCGTCACCCCGTGACACCCCACCGTATCACCGTCACCCCGTGACACCCCCGTATCACCGTCACCCCGTGACACCCCACCCTATCACCGTCACCCCGTGACACCCCCCCGTATCACCGTCACCCCGTGAGACCCCACCCTATCACCGTCACCCCGTGAGACCCCCCCGTATCACCGTCACCCCGTGACACCCCCCCGTATCACCGTCACCCCGTGACACCCCACCGTATCACCGTCACCCCGTGAGACCCCACCCTATCACCGTCACCCCGTGAGACCCCACCCTATCACCGTCACCCCGTGACACCCCACCGTATCACCGTCACCCCGTGACACCCTACCCTATCACCGTCACCCCGTGACACCCCACCGTATCACCGTCACCCCGTGAGACCCCACCCTATCACCGTCACCCCGTGACACCCCCCCGTATCACCGTCACCCCGTGATACCCCACCCTATCACCGTCACCCCGTGACACCCCACCGTATCACCGTCACCCCGTGACACCCCCTATCACCGTCACCCCGTGAGACCCCACCCTATCACCGTCACCCCGTGAGACCCCCCGTATCACCGTCACCCCCCACCGTGAGACCCCACCCTATCACCGTCACCCCGTGACACCCCCCGTATCACCGTCACCCCCCACCGTGAGACCCCACCCTATCACCGTCACCCCGTGACACCCCCCGTATCACCGTCACCCCGTGAGACCCCACCCTATCACCGTCACCCCGTGACACCCCTATCACCGTCACCCCGTGACACCCCACCGTATCACCGTCACCCCGTGACACCCCCCGTATCACCGTCACCCCGTGACACCCCACCCTATCACCGTCACCCCGTGACACCCCACCCTATCACCGTCACCCCGTGACACCCCACCGTATCACCGTCACCCCGTGACACCCCACCCTATCACCGTCACCCCCCACCGTGACACCCCACCCTATCACCGTCACCCCGTGACACCCCCCCTATCACCGTCACCCCGTGACACCCCACCCTATCACCGTCACCCCGTGACACCCCACCGTATCACCGTCACCCCGTGACACCCCACCCTATCACTGTCACCCCGTGAGACCCCACCCTATCACCGTCACCCCGTGACACCCCCCGTATCACCGTCACCCCGTGACACCCCACCCTATCACCGTCACCCCGTGACACCCCCGTATCACCGTCACCCCGTGACACCCCACCCTATCACCGTCACCCCGTGACACCCCACCCTATCACCGTCACCCCGTGACACCCCCCCGTATCACCGTCACCCCGTCACACCCCCCCTATCACCGTCACCCCGTGACACCCCCCCTATCACCGTCACCCCGTGACACCCCACCGTATCACCGTCACCCCGTGACACCCCACCCTATCACCGTCACCCCGTGACACCCCACCCTATCACCGTCACCCCGTGACACCCCCCCGTATCACCGTCACCCCGTGAGACCCCACCCTATCACCGTCACCCCGTGACACCCCACCCTATCACCGTCACCCCGTGACACCCCCCTATCACCGTCACCCCGTGACACCCCACCCTATCACCGTCACCCCGTGACACCCCACCGTATCACCGTCACCCCGTGAGACCCCACCCTATCACCGTCACCCCGTGACACCCCACCGTATCACCGTCACCCCGTGAGACCCCACCCTATCACCGTCACCCCGTGACACCCCCCCCTATCACCGTCACCCCGTGACACCCCACCCTATCACCGTCACCCCGTGACACCCCACCCTATCACCGTCACCCCGTGACACCCCCCCCTATCACCGTCACCCCGTGACACCCCACCCTATCACCGTCACCCCGTGACACCCCACCCTATCACCGTCACCTCGTGACACCCCCCCGTATCACCGTCACCCCGTGACACCCCACCGTATCACCGTCACCCCGTGACACCCCCCCCATCACCGTCACCCCGTGACACCCCACCGTATCACCGTCACCCCGTGAGACCCTACCGTATGACCGTCACCCCGTGACACCCCACCCTATCACCGTCACCCCGTGACACCCCACCGTATCACCGTCACCCCGTGACACCCCCCTTATCACCGTCACCCCGTGACACCCCCCGTATCACCGTCACCCCGTGACACCCCCCGTATCACCGTCACCCCGTGACACCCCACCCTATCACCGTCACCCCGTGACACCCCCTATCACCGTCACCCCGTGACACCCCACCGTATCACCGTCACCCCGTGACACCCCACCCTATCACCGTCACCCCGTGACACCCCACCCTATCACCGTCACCCCGTGACACCCCACCCTATCACCGTCACCCCGTGACACCCCCCTATCACCGTCACCCCGTGAGACCCCACCCTATCACCGTCACCCCGTGACACCCCCCCGTATCACCGTCACCCCGTGACACCCCCCCGTATCACCGTCACCCCGTGACACCCCCCCTATCACCGTCACCCCGTGAGACCCCACCCTATCACCGTCACCCCGTGAGACCCCACCGTATCACCGTCACCCCGTGAGACCCCACCCTATCACCGTCACCCCGTGACACCCCACCGTATCACCGTCACCCCGTGAGACCCCACCGTATCACCGTCATCCCGTGAGACCCCACCCTATCACCGTCACCCCGTGACACCCCACCGTATCACCGTCACCCCGTGAGACCCCACCCTATCACCGTCACCCCCACCGTGAGACTCCACCGTATCACCGTCACCCCGTGACACCCCACCGTATCACCGTCACCCCGTGACACCCCACCCTATCACCGTCACCCCGTGAGACCCCACCCTATCACAGTCACCCCGTGAGACCCCACCCTATCACCGTCACCCCGTGACACCCCACCCTATCACCGTCACCCCGTGACACCCCCGTATCACTGTCACCCCGTGACACCCCACCCTATCACCGTCACCCCGTGACACCCCCCTATCACCGTCACCCCGTGAGACCCCACCCTATCACCGTCACCCCGTGACACCCCCCCGTATCACCGTCACCCCGTGACACCCCCCCGTATCACCGTCACCCCGTGACACCCCCCCTATCACCGTCACCCCGTGAGACCCCACCCTATCACCGTCACCCCGTGAGACCCCACCGTATCACCGTCACCCCGTGACACCCCACCCTATCACCGTCACCCCGTGACACCCCACCGTATCACCGTCACCCCGTGAGACCCCACCGTATCACCGTCATCCCGTGAGACCCCACCGTATCACCGTCACCCCGTGAGACCCCACCCTATCACCGTCACCCCGTGACACCCCCCCCTATCACCGTCACCCCGTGACACCCCACCCTATCACCGTCACCCCGTGACACCCCCCATATCACCGTCACCCCGTGACACCCCACCCTATCACCGTCACCCCGTGACACCCCCCGTATCACCGTCACCCCGTGACACCCCACCCTATCACCGTCACCCCCCACCGTGAGGCTGCACCCTGTCATGCTGACTGACAATGCTCCCTCAAGACCACACCTAACCACAGATCAGACAATTATAATCCTGGTCCCAGAGGGTGCCAGGGCCAACAGTTGGCAAGTTGAACATTAACCATGGATGGGAACCAAGGCATGACATAGCAGGTTTGGGGCAGTGTGCGATACCTTTCTCCCCCATCACCCTCTCCCACAGTCCCGATCCCTGCCAAACAATCAGCTGGCACCCCACTGGGGCCAGGTCCTGTCAGAGTTGGCACTGCAGAGGGTTCAAGTGAACAGACACAAGGTCACACACAACGCTCCCAATTCAAACCTGGCCGACAAGGGTAACTGAGTGTTGAAAGAAATGAGAATAATTACACCAGCTCACTGCTCAATCACTCATTACGTCCAAAGCCTTAAGGAGCTGAAATCACAGATCAGAATTAAATCTTAAAAATGCAGTTTATCTCTCAGCTAAACCTCTGGTTGTAGTCCCTCAGTGGAAAAAGCCTACTTGCATTTACCTTGTGCATACTGCTCACAATGTTGAATCAAATTTCCTCTCAATCTTCCACTTTGTAAACAATACAATCCTAACCTGTACAATCTTTCCTCATAACGCAGGTCTTCCAGCCCCTGCAACATCCTTGTAAGTTTTCTCTGTCCTCTTTCAATTAAAAATCTTTTCACTCAGTTCTGCTATGCAAATGAACTCATCTTAAAAATACTCAGCAGCAGCTCGTCCTGCTTCTCAGTGAACATTGCCCCAGACCCCACGCCAAGGTTGATAAACACTGCCGTCATTTCTGGCCATTAAACATCCTGTAGCACCGGACCACTCCCTCTCCCCTTTGCCAGTCTGACACACTCTACCATAGGGTCCGCGGCACCAAATCTCGCTGCTGTGTGGCCTCCATCAGCGTGGCGAAGAGTTTTAAGACGATCACGGGGTAACCAAGAGACGCCAAATAGGTGACAGGTCCGATGTCTGAGTGTTAAGTGGTGTCTCTGAGGCAGAGAGGAGGGGGAGGTGCGAAACGTCCCACCTGGGCGGTTAGAAGGGGCTGTGCGAGAGGCTGGGACTTGCAGGAGCACTGTATATCATAGGACATGGGCAGGGGTGCGGGTTACAGACCGGCGGCTACCACACGCTGTTGAAATGATCCTGTTCAAAGCCCTGCCCGTCTCAGGACCAAACCTCACCTAAGGCCCTCCCGCACGTTTCGGCGGGGTGACCTGGGAGTACTGCGCACACAGCGTCTCCATTTCAGGCTGTTCGACACGGGACACCTTGACGCTCTGGGAGCCCTGTGGTTCGGGTGTGGGAAATCCCGGCGGCAGCGGGCAGTGGCCTGGCTCCCCAACTTGCCTGCACCCTCATGGACCCTCGTCTTCCTGTTGGGGAGGGTGGGAATTCATCACCATCTTACTGACCAGAGGAGCAGAGGGTGCCCACCGCTGAAGAAACGAGGAAGGAAGATGTTGCGCCCTGCGACTTCTTCAGAACTCATTCAATATCGCCCCTTCTCTCTCCAATCCCCTTACAATGGGCATGAGGCACAGATGTCAGTGTTCCAGGGTAATGATTCACCCAGACATACGTGACCCCTGAACCCCTCTCATGTCAACCTAGGCCATCACAGTGCTGGTGTCTCTGAGTCCCAGTAAACGAGGAATTCTCCCCGCACTCTTCCCTCCCTCCCTCCGCACAACTTGGCGGAATGAAGCAGCAGCACCCGTTGCTGTACCCCAATGCGCCAGGCAGCAGGGCAGCAAGAGTGCTGGTTCACAAGAGAGACCTGTGAGCTCTTCCCGTAACCCAGGGGCCGAGGGAGGCAGTGTCGGTGCCGAGGGTCCGGTTTGGTTCAGAGCTCTGGCAGGGCAGGAGTGGGGCGGAGGGTGCCGGAATGGACTCACTTTGTGCCCTATGGGTCTGGCTTGTCCACAGGTGTTTACCCTCTCTGACAGAGAGAGAAAGGGCACGGGAGGCATGGCGAGATGGTGCGGGAGCTCTGCCTGGTCTCAAGACTGGATCTTCCATGCCCTTTTCTTCTAGGTCACGTACACAAGAGCAAACCCAAGCTCCGGAGCAGGAATTCTAGACAGCATCACTCCCAGCCCGGAAGGTCTCTATCCACAGTACTCGGGTACTGGATACCAACAGGGTAACGGCCAATAACTTCAAGTCCTGGATGTCTCCCTGATCTCCATCAGCACAAAGCTGCGTGATTAGCCCCCTGCTCTACACGCTTTCCCCCTATGACTGTGTGGCTAATCACAGCACCACTGCCAAAGCTGAGTTCGCTGACAACACCAAATCAGCGCATGAGATTGAAACTCTGGCCGAGTGATGCCTCAACAATAACATCTTACTCAGGGTCAGCAAGACCAAGGAGCTGATTTTAAAAGCGGGACTCCAGAGGTCCATGAGCCAGTCCACATCAGAGGATCAAAACCTTGCTGTTATCATTTCATCCTGGGTGCGGCAAGCAAGTGAAACTACGAAGACAGTACAGCAGCACTTCCACAGCTTTGACAAACTTCTATAGACGTGTATACTGACGGCCTAGTGTGGAAACACCAGTGCCTTTGAGCGGAAGATCCTACAAAAAGCAGTGGATACGGCCCAGTCCTTCATGGGTAAAGCCCTCCCCACCACCCAGGTCATGCTCTCTTCTCTCTCCTGTCATCGGGAAGGAGGTACAGGAGCCTCAGGTCCCACACCACCAGGTTCAGGAACAGTTATTACCCTCAACCATCAGGCTCCTGAACCAGTGAGGATAACCTCAACTCTGAACTGATTCCATCAGGAAAGAGGTACAGGAGCCTCAGGTCCCACACCACCAGGTTCAGGAACAGTTATTACCCCTCAACCATCAGGCTCCTGAACCAGTGAGGATAACCTCAACTCTGAACTGATTCCATCAGGAAGGAGGTACAGGAGCCTCAGGACTCTCACCACCAGGTTCAGGAACAGTTATTACCCTCAACCATCAGGCTCCTGAACCAGAGGGGATAACTTCACTTGCCCCTTCACTGAAGCCTCGGACCCACTTTCAAAGACTCTTCACCTCACGTTCTCAATATCTATTGCGTATTTGCTACTATTTCTTTCTGTTTGTATTTGCAGTTAGTTTTCCTTTGCACACTGGTCGAATGCCCAGGCTGGTGCAGTCTTTCAATGGTTCTACTCTGGTTACTACTTACTGAGAACATCTGCAGGAAAATGTATCTCGGGGTTGTATATGGTGACATGTATGTAGTTTGATAATACATTTCCTTTGAATTTTGATCGGGAGACACACTAAGCAATCCAGGTGGTACTGGATACAGGGTTGACATTACGAAAGGAGAAAGAGACGGCAGACCCTGGAATCCAGTGCAACCGGCGACCTGCTGCAAGGAAAGGGAATGTTGATGTGCAGTCTTGACCCGAAACCTCAGCAGATCTTTCAGCCCACCATCACCTCCCCCTCCACAGATGCTGTTTGACCTGCTGTTCCTTCAGCAGTCTGTTGTTGCTTAACAATGATCAGGAAGACCCACTCGCTGCTCCAAGGACCTGGCCCTGATCTCCAGCAGTAACACATGGTCACTCTGGTCTCCAGTCGCTGCTCCAAGGACTTGGCCCTGATCTCCAGCAGGAACACACGGTCACTCTGGTCTCGCTCACCGCTCCAAGGACCTGGCCCTGATCTCCAGCAGGAACGACGACCCCACACGATCACTCTGGTCTCTGCTCGCCGCTCCAAGGACCCGGCCCCCGATCTCCAGCAGGAACACACGGTCACTCTGGTCTCGCTCGCCGCTCCAAGGACCCGGCCCTGATCTCCAGCAGGAACGACGACCCCGCACGGTCACGCTGGTCTCCAATCGAGCAGCCGTTCCCAGCTCGACCGCTCAGGGCAGGGCAGGGAGATCTCATGGACAGCGGCCGTAAAGACCATTCCCCTCCTGCTTCCCAAAGAGAATCCCAAATTCCCTGCGGGAACACGTACATTCATTGGGAAAGTTTTCCGCTGCCCTCACACCCAGAAACAGGAGAATGATAGAAAATAATTCTCTGAAATTACAATGACCTTTGATTAATTTATAGATTTTATGAATTTATTTTGTACCCACCCCTATTATGCCAAGCACAGGAGCTGTGGTGAAAATTCCCCCAGTTCTTCTTTACCTCTTCCCCCTTATAACAGTTAGCTCCCACCGAACTCTCGTACACATTCACACGCACATACACACACACACCTGGGAGAGGGAAGGGAAACACGGGTCTGTGCATTCGCGGGGCACGTGGTGTGCCGGGGGGGGGTGGGGAGGAACCACTCCTGCTCTCCCGACATCATCGCACACGTCCCCGGCGACGAATTACTCCACGCGGACAGCGTCTATCTCTGCGTCCACCTTTGCCGCCGACGTAACGCAGAAGCTAATGGCACTTTTACTTTTTAGCCGACAAGGTTGACTCTGCATTTTAGAAAACGGGAGGGCAGAGAGAAGGGCCGGCAGAGTTAGCAGGCTACTCGTGAGCCTCGTCCGTCCGCCACTTCAGGCTTTCTTCCTTGCGGGCGTCTGGCTTGATCTGGTTGCGCATGCCCCCCAGGAGATTGGAGGTGGCCTCCGAGGCCACGATGAGCGGCTTGACCACGGTGGGCGGGATCTGCCTCAGGACTCCTCCCACGGCTCCTGTGATGCCCTTCTGCTCGTGTCCCCTGGTGGCCACATCACAGATGGTCTGCGCTGTGTCGATGACACCCTGGAAAGAGAGCAGGGGGTGAGAAGATGCTGCGAACGGCCGGCGGCCCGTGCTTTGCTGCCTCCTTGAGGCCTTTGCCTTCCCTCAGGAAAACAGGAGCAAGACGAGGTCACTATGTCCCCCAACGCCTGCTCGGTCGTTCAAAGACAAAGTGAAATTATCAGTGGACATATGGTACCGTGCAGAGGTCTGGGGCATGTAACATATATACAGTATGCGGGATGAGGGTGTGGAGACACGCCTGCACCAAAGGAGGTGTGAGGTGCTCCTTCCCTCCGCTGGCCTGCAGGTCACCCTGGGGCAAGGTGTAACAACCTGCTTAGCCCCGATCAGGCTCACGTGAGGCCGTGGGAGCAGGTGGTGGATGGTCATACGAGCAGCCGGTGCAACCACTGGGGGGCAGGCAATCTCTGACGAGCATTGATAACGGCTGGGGTCACCTGTCTTGCCAAGACACTGCCCAGAAATAGGCGATGGCAAACCACTTGGGTAGAAAAATTTGCCCAGAACTATCATGGATGGAAGGACCATGATGGCCCACGTCGTAACGACACTGCACATAATGATGATGTCATAACGACACAGCACATAATGATGATGTCATAACGACCCAGCACATAATGATGATGTCAAAACGGCACAGCACATAAGGAACAAATCGACAGTGCAGTATATGGCTTTCCAGTTACCAAGTAACCACACTAAATATGACAAAGCCAAGTACTCTTACTTCTGTTTCCCAACCACCTTCCTATGTTAACCAACATACAGTAATGTCCAATAGTCTTAGGTACCCTAGCAATAATGTGCCAAAGACTTTTGCACAGTCCTGCGAGTACTCTCAGAGGCTACTCTGTTAGGGTTGTGACAGGAATACACATAAATTAAGATGTTAGCTGTCCTGTGTGATCAGCAGTTGGTCTGCCACCTGTCTTCAGGAGAGAGAGAGATAAGGAAAACAATGGAGCAGCATTTGGAGATGTGTAATGAAGGGGAAGGAGAGCTGTCTAGAGCGGCTCCCCCTTTGAACCTTGAACTGTTTGAAGTGATGGACAGGCGATACCCCAGCAGGGGGATAAAAAGGGACAGGTTCGCTAAGGCAAGACACACGCCACCCGAGGTAACGAGACCCTGGAAGCGGTGCGCCTCTCACAAGTCAGTGGAAAGCTTTTGGACGGCTGATCGCGGATCAGCCTTAGACGCACAGGGTGGAAAGGCACGATTGGCGGGAACCTGGTGTGTGTCCACCCTTGCCTGGGTACCAGGTTCAGCGCAGGGAAACGATCGTATCTGGAAACGGAGGGGTCACGGTCGGTGACCTCAGATGACATCACAATGGGCTCACCCGAAAGCTGCCTGCGAAGGTCTGTGTGTGGAAGCTGTGTTGAATATTCATTCGTTTTGCTCTCTCTCTCCTTCCCCCCACTGTCCATCTCCACGGCAACGATTACTGTGAACTGAACTAAATTGAACTGAACTTTGTGTCACTTTGAAACTGGTCATTTACCCCTGGACAACGATAGAGCTTGATTGATCCTGTTATCTTAATTCTGTGTACATGTGTGTTTATCATTGCTGAACTGTTGCATTTATTATCCTTTTGATTAGAGTACTGTGTTGCTTGTTTCTTTAATAAAACTTTCTTAGTTCTAGTAATCCAGACTCCAACTCAGTGATCCATTTCTGCTGGTTTGGCAACCCAGTTATGGGGTACGTAACAGGGAATAGGTGTGGAACCCAGTGTGGTCTCTGCTGCTGTAGCCCATCCACTTCAGGGTTCAACGTGTTGTGTGTTCAGAGACGTTCGTCTGCACACCAGTGTTGTAACGTGTGGTTATTCACCTTCCTGTCAGCTTGAACAAGTCTGCCCATTCTCCTCTGACCTCTCTCATTAACAAGGCTGCTGCTCACTGGATGTTTTCTTTTAAATTTTTGCCCCATTCTCTGTGAAGTCTAGAGACTGCTGTGCGTGAAAATCCCAGGAGATCAGCAGTTTCCGAGATACTCAAGCCACCCTGTCTGGGACCAACAATCATTCCACCGTCAAAGATCACATTTCTTCCCCATTCTGATGTTTGGTCTGAACAACAACTGAACCTCTTGATCTTGTCTGCATGCTTTTATGCATTGAGTTGCTGCCACATAATTGGCCAGTTAGATTGAGGTTCAGGTAGTTATTATACAGAAGAGCAGGTTGAGGAAGATCAGACACAAGAGGAGTTTGAGGGAGATCAGACACAAGAGGAGTTTGAGGGAGATCAGACAAAAGAGTTTGAGGGAGATCAGACAAAAGAGGAGTTTGAGGGAGATCAGACAAAAGAGGAGTTTGAGGGAGATCAGACAAAAGAGGAGTTTGGGGGAGATCAGACACAAGAGGAGTTTGAGGGAGATCAGACAGAAGTGGAGTTTGAGGGAGATCAGACAAAAGAGGAGTTTGAGGGAGATCAGACAGAAGTGGAGTTTGAGGGAGATCAGACAAAAGAGGAGTTTGAGGGAGATCAGACAAAAGAGGAGTTTGGGGGAGATCAGACACAAGAGGAGTTTGAGGGAGATCAGACAGAAGTGGAGTTTGAGGGAGATCAGACAAAAGAGGAGTTTGAGGGAGATCAGACAAAAGAGGAGTTTGAGGGAGATCAGACACAAGTGGAGTTTGAGGGAGATCAGACAGAAGTGGAGTTTGAGGGAGATCAGACAAAAGAGGAGTTTGGGGGAGATCAGACAGAAGTGGAGTTTGAGGGAGATCAGACACAAGTGGAGTTTGAGGGAGATCAGACAAAAGAGGAGTTTGAGGGAGATCAGACAAAAGAGGAGTTTGAGGGAGATCAGACAGAAGTGGAGTTTGAGGGAGATCAGACAAAAGAGGAGTTTGAGGGAGATCAGACAAAAGAGGAGTTTGAGGGAGATCAGACACAAGTGGAGTTTGAGGGAGATCAGACACAAGTGGAGTTTGAGGGAGATCAGACAGAAGTGGAGTTTGAGGGAGATCAGACAGAAGAGGAGTTTGAGGGAGATCAGACAAAAGAGGAGTTTGAGGGAGATCAGACAGAAGTGGAGTTTGAGGGAGATCAGACAAAAGAGGAGTTTGGGGGAGATCAGACACAAGAGGAGTTTGAGGGAGATCAGACAGAAGTGGAGTTTGAGGGAGATCAGACAAAAGAGGAGTTTGGGGGAGATCAGACAAAAGAGGAGTTTGAGGGAGATCAGACAGAAGTGGAGTTTGAGGGAGATCAGACAAAAGAGGAGTTTGGGGGAGATCAGACAGAAGTGGAGTTTGAGGGAGATCAGACAGAAGTGGAGTTTGAGGGAGATCAGACACAAGAGGAGTTTGAGGGAGATCAGACAGAAGTGGAGTTTGAGGGAGATCAGACAGAAGTGGAGTTTGAGGGAGATCAGACAAAAGAGGAGTTTGAGGGAGATCAGACAAAAGAGGAGTTTGAGGGAGATCAGACACAAGTGGAGTTTGAGGGAGATCGGACAGAAGTGGAGTTTGAGGGAGATCAGACAAAAGAGGAGTTTGAGGGAGATCAGACAAAAGAGGAGTTTGAGGGAGATCAGACAAAAGAGGAGTTTGAGGGAGATCAGACAGAAGTGGAGTTTGAGGGAGATCAGACAAAAGAGGAGTTTGAGGGAGATCAGACAGAAGTGGAGTTTGAGGGAGATCAGACACAAGTGGAGTTTGAGGGAGATCGGACAGAAGTGGAGTTTGAGGGAGATCAGACAAAAGAGGAGTTTGAGGGAGATCAGACAAAAGAGGAGTTTGAGGGAGATCAGACACAAGTGGAGTTTGAGGGAGATCAGACAGAAGTGGAGTTTGAGGGAGATCGGACAAAAGAGGAGTTTGAGGGAGATCAGACAAAAGAGGAGTTTGAGGGAGATCAGACAAAAGAGGAGTTTGGGGGAGATCAGACAAAAGAGGAGTTTGAGGGAGATCAGACAGGAAGAGGAGTTTGAGGGAGATCAGACAAAAGAGGAGTTTGAGGGAGATCAGACAAAAGAGGAGTTTGAGGGAGATCAGACACAAGAGGAGTTTGAGGGAGATCAGACACAAGAGGAGTTTGAGGGAGATCAGACAGAAGTGGAGTTTGAGGGAGATCAGACAAAAGAGGAGTTTGGGGGAGATCAGACAGAAGTGGAGTTTGAGGGAGATCAGACAGAAGTGGAGTTTGAGGGAGATCAGACAGAAGAGGAGTTTGAGGGAGATCAGACAAAAGAGGAGTTTGAGGGAGATCAGACAGAAGTGGAGTTTGAGGGAGATCGGACAAAAGAGGAGTTTGAGGGAGATCAGACAAAAGAGGAGGTTGAGGTAGATCAGACAGAAGAGGAGTTTGAGGGAGATCAGACACAAGTGGAGTTTGAGGGAGATCAGACAGAAGAGGAGTTTGAGGGAGATCAGACAAAAGAGGAGTTTGAGGGAGATCAGACAGAAGTGGAGTTTGAGGGAGATCGGACAAAAGAGGAGTTTGAGGGAGATCAGACAAAAGAGGAGGTTGAGGTAGATCAGACAGGAAGGTGACAGTAACTCAAATAACCACACGTTACAACAGTGGTGGGCAGAAGAGCATTTCATCGAACCGTGAAATAGATGGGCTACATCAGCAGAAGACCACAGACATACACTCACTCAGTGGCCACTATTTTTAGGGACAGGAGGCAGTGAAGAACGTGACCACAGAGACACACACACACACAGACACAGACACGCCCGCAGCCTACCTCTCGGACGGTGTCGTAAGCTTTGGCAACTCCCTCTCGGAGGTCTGCTGGCTGCTGTATTCTCCTGTACCTCTTCAGGTACCTCTGGTCCATGATTGCCTTGGTCACCGGCGGCGTCGGAGACAAGATGTCGTACACGGTCTCCGCGGTAGCCTGAGTTGAGAGGCACAGCGTGAGGATGTGTGTAGTGCGGAAGCTGTAAATGTCCTCGTCAGCGTGGAGGGGAGTGACTAGGGTGAAGCTGGACCCAGTGATCGGGTTGGCATGGGCCGTGTCAATAAACCGAATATCTAGTTATACACCGATAACTTTACATAGAGGGTACTGAGCTGCTCCAGGAAGTTGTAAAGGCAGGTACAATGGACACATTAGAGAGGCATTTAGATAGGAATGTTCCTGGGGGTCACAGACAAAACACAGGCAACCTGGACTGGCAGGGAAGATGCAGCTAGCCTGTTTCTGGGCTGTCAAATTACAAACAGGAGTAAATCTGCAGACGTTGAAAATCCCAGCAGCACACACAAAATGCTGGAGGAACTCAGCAGGCCAGACAGATTCTATGGAAGAAAAAGCAGAGTTGACGTCTCAGGCCGAAACCCTTCGGCAGGGTCATTGTAAATTGTCTCATGAAATGGTTCGGGTTAAATCGGGGGTTGCTGAGAGTCCTGCCGGAGGGTTTCGGCTCGAAATGTTGACCGTAGTTTTTTCCATAAATGCTGCCTGGCCTGCTGAGTTCCTCCAGCACTTTGTGTGTGTCGTTTCTGTGCTGTTTCGTTTTGCTCCGACTCTAAGGAAACTGACCCTTCTGACAACCAGTTCCACAGAACGTAGAATAGTTCAGGACGAGGCCCTTCAGCCTGCAATGGCTGGCCGATCAGCATACCAGATTCAACAACTTCTGCCTGCACGCCCGTCTTACAGTCTCTGAAAACCACTCTGGTATCTGTTTCCCCTCTATCATCTACCACTCCGAATAAAACTTTCCCCACACGTCCCTTATAAACACCTCCCCCAACCTTAAATATGCCCCCCCCACCCTGTTAGAAAGATTCTGACTGTCTACCCCCTCAATGCCTCTCAATCTCATAAGCCTCCGTGGGTTCTCTCCCGTCAGCCACTCCAGAGCAAACAACCCGTCAGTCCAGCCTCAGCCTCTCCTTGCAGCCGGTTCCCCCCGATGCAGGCAGCATCCTCGTACATTAATTGCCCGTTCAGCCTGTGGCGCCCACGTCCCTGAGAGGAGTGAACATTAAACATGCTCTGTACGTCGTCTGCCTCCACCACTTCCCGGGGACTCCATCAGCAAGAACCAAGGACCCCTCAGTGCAGCTCTGCTATCGAATACTATCCCTTCTGGTCCTCCGTCCCGACCCACTGCCTGTTCCTCTCACCCCTACCTCCTGAACGGGCCACCTGTACCAGGGCCCCGTGGTTAGCACAGCACTACTTCAGACCCGGGATTTTTTTGGGGTTCAGAGTTCAATTCCGGTGCTGTTCTGTAGGGAGTCTCCCCGTGAAATGTGCGGGTTCCCCAGGTGCTCCGGGACCCCTCACAGTCCGAAGAGGTACCGGGGAGGTTAACTGGTGTTGTAAATTGTCCCGTGATTCAGTTAGGGGTTGCAGAGCTCGAAGGGCCAGGACGGCATTTCTGTGCAGAAGATAAAATAAGGCAAAATGTTATTCTTGCCTTGCCGGAAGACCCTGCAACTATAGTCACTGTTACATTCCCCACCCCACAGTATATATTTAATTTTATTGAGATACAGCGTGGAACAGGTCTTTCCAGCTGTGCCACCCAGCAAACCTCGATTAACCTGAACCGAATCACGGGACAATTTACAATGACCAGTTAACCTACCAATCGGTATGTCTTTGGACTGTGGGAGGAAACCAGAGCACCCGGAGGAAACGCACGCGGTCACGGGAAGAACGGGCAAGCACCTTTTAGGCAGGAATTGAACCCATCTCGCTGGTACTGTAAAACGTTGTGTTAACCACGACACTACCGTGTGATGGGAATCGAACCCGGGTCACTGGTACTGTAAAACGTTGTGTTAACCACTACACTACCGTGCGATGGGAATCGAACCCGGGTCGCTGGGACTGTAAAACGTTGTGCTAACCACTACACTACCGTGCGATGGGAATCAAACCCGGGTCACTGGTACTGTAAAACGTTGTGTTAACCACTACACTACCGTGCGATGATACTCTGATGGAAATCATCCTTCAGCAGGAGCAGAGTGCCTTCGGGTGGCCTGAGACAGGGGAAATCTTTCCTTATGATCTCCCTCTGCGGCCTCATCCCTTAGCCAAGGCACACCACCATTACACTCCCTCTCTGTCTGGTGCCCCGCTTGCCAATGTTTCCTGGTTCATGTTAAATCTGATTCCCCTTCTCCTCCCAACATGTCACCCCAGGGCCTTGACTTGTGCCAAGATGAGGGTCCCTCAGGGTTGAGGAGGAACCCCTCAGATTCCCTCTGGGCAGCCTCCAACCTGATGGCATGAACATCGATTTCTCCTGGTGGTGAAAAATTTCCCTCCCCCTTCTTTTTCCTATTTCCCAGTCTGGCCTCTCACCTGCCTATCACCACCCAGTGCCCCCACTTCTTCCCTTTCTCCTACGGTCCGCTCTCCTCTCCTATCAGATTCCCTCCTCTCCAGCCCTTTACCTTTCCCACCCACCTGGCTTCACCCATCACCTTCCAGCCATCCTCCTTCCCGTCTCCCCCACCTTTTTATCCTGGCGTCTTCCCCCTTCCTTTTCCTTCCTGATGAACGGTCTTTGCCCGAAACGTCGACTGTTTATTCACTTCCACAGATGCTGCCTGACCTGCTGAGCTCCTCCAGCATTTTGTGCGTTGCTTTAGGCTTCCAGCATCTGCAGAATCTCGATAGTGTTCCCACCTCCCTATTGAAAGCCAGTCTTCCTGCTAATTGCAGTGGACTTGCGGCCGTTACTGAAGTAACCCTCTCTCGTGACCCTCAACATATCAATGTTTACGAGACTCTTAGGCAGGCAGATGGATGAGAGGAAGTGGTGGGCATGTGGACTGCGTAGCAGGGAGGTGTTAGATTAATTGTGGAGTCGCTAATTATAGGTCGGCCCAGCATTGTGGGCTGCCAGATCTGTAATCTGCTGGACTGATCTGTGTTCTATGACATACCATACTGTGCAAAAATCTTAGGCGCATATATAGTAATTTTATGTATTGCACTGTACTGCTGTCACAAAACAAATTTCATGATATATGTGAGTGATGATAAACCTGATTCTGATCTGGGTCTCTATTGTGGACTGAGAGTGGGAAGGGGGCAGGGAGAGGGGAATCATGGTTGGGAAAAGGGGAAGGGAGAGGGGAGGGAGCGGGAAGCACCAGAGAGATATTCTGTATTGTGGACTGAGAGTGGGAAGGGGGCAGGGAGAGGGGAATCATGGTTGGGAAAAGGGGAAGGGAGAGGGGAGGGAGCGGGAAGCACCAGGGAGACATTCTGTAATGATCAATAAACCAATTGTTTGGAATCAAATGACCTTGCCTGGTGTCTCAGGGCTGGGTGTGTCTGTACCCACCCCTGACACTCCTTCTCTGCCACCTGTCCCACACCCCTCCCACGGTGCCCCACCCTCACCATCCCCAACACCCTTTGCTCCCACCAGAGTTACAAACTCGCTCTCCGCTCCACGTTGACAAGTACTGTACTGTGCTAGCTGTAAATATGCACCAAAGACTTTTGCAGTGCTGTACGAGAGGCCTGAATGAGAGGAGTGGCTGGGTGAGTCACGGACAGCCTCACCTGAATAGCTTGCACCAGTCGGTTACTCAGCTCCAAGGCCGCGGAGGCCGTGGAGGTTCCAAAGGATGCTGCGCCCCGCTGGAGCCCCCGGATGATCCGGCCATCCTTCCGGTACTGTTCAATCGGTAGCCAGAAGAGGTCCCGGAGGCCGTGAACTGTGGGAGGAGAGACTGTGGTCACTGATGCAAAGTTCAGAGTAAATTTATCATCATTCTCAGCCGTGTTGTTATGACGTGGGCGATCACGGTCTTTCCACGACCATGACTGTTCTGAGCAAATTTTTCCACGCAAGTGGTTTACCATTGCCTCCTTCTGGGCAGTGTCTTTACAAGACAGGTGACCCCAGCCATTATCAATGCTCGTCAGAGATTGTCTGCCTGGTGTCAGTGGTCACATAACCAGGACTTGTGATCTGCACCGGCTGCTCATACGACCATCCACCACCTGATCCCACGGCTTCACGTCACCCTGATCGGGGGCTAAGCAGCTGCCACACCTTGTCCAAGGGTGACCTGCAGGCTAGCGGAGGGAAGGAGCACCTCACACCTCGTTTGGTAGAAACGCATCTCCACCCCGCCACAAATGTATTATCAAAGTACATACATGTCACCATATACTACCCTGAGAATCATTTTCCTGCGGGCATTTACAGCAGAACAAAGAAACACAATAGAACCAACAAAAGGAAACACACAAAGACTGACAAGCAACCAAACTGCAAAGAAAACCATGGGGCAACTGGCTTTACATAGCAAAACAGCGCAGGCCATTTGGCCCATCGAGTCCATCACAGCCATCTCAGTTCCCAGAATCTAAGCTGCCCCACACACTTCCAGTGGGACAGTACCCGGAGTAAAGCCACACAGGTCACGGGGAGAATGTACAAACTGCACACACAAGTGAATCCAGGTCAATTATGCTAACTGCTCGGCTACCGAGCTCGCCCATAACTGGATCCACTTCTGCCTTGCTCCCCCTCGAAAAACCTGCGTTCAGGCCCGGTACTCTAACTTGCTTTTTCTGAGAGGCAGAGAGGGATTTAATTGGATTGCTCCAATTACTGGTCCAGTAACTCAATTGCTCTGCCAATGCCACATGCCCCCTATCTGAGACTCCATACCCCTCATGCGTCTGCATCGACCACCACCCTCAGCAACTCCACCACTCTCCGAGTTAAAAAACCTACCTCCAACATCCCACCAACGGCAGAACAGACTAGATGGACCAAATGGCCTAATTCCCCTCAATTTATAAGATATAGGGGCAGAATTAGGTCATTCGGATCAACGGGTTTGCAGCGCCTATGGTCTTAGGGTCTATACATTGCTCCCAACACCGTACGTCAGTTATGATAAACCTGGGGGAAAAAGAAATCGGATTGTCGTCGGACGCCACGATTGAACCGCCCCTGCTCGGCATCATTCACTTACACAGCTGTACCACTGAGTGCATGGGCCCCACGCCTCCGAGAATCCCCGGCAACTGGTTCTTCCGGATATCAATCAGCCACTCGGTCAGCGCGTAGTTGATCACCTTGTCCACTCCCAGCAGCCTGAGAGACAGACCAACACAGGCAGTTATCTTATAGACAGGGGCATCGACATCACCCAGTGGCAGACAGGCTGGCATTCAGAACCAAGGGGCATGGACATCACCCAGTGGCAGACAGAACCAAGGGGCATCGATGTTACCGAGTGGGAGACAGGCTGGCATTCAGAACCAAGGGGCATCGATGTTACCGAGTGGGTGACAGGGTGGCATTTAGAACCAAGGGGCATCGACATCACCCAGTGGCAGACAGGCTGGCATTTAGAACCAAGGGGCATGGACATCACCCAGTGGCAGACAGAACCAAGGGGCATCGATGTTACCGAGTGGGAGACAGGCTGGCATTCAGAACCAAGGGGCATCGATGTTACCGAGTGGGTGACAGGGTGGCATTCAGAACCAAGGGGCATCGATGTTACCGAGTGGGTGACAGGCTGGCATTCAGAACCAAGGGGCATCGATGTTACCGAGTGGGTGACAGGGTGGCATTTAGAACCAACGGAAATCGACATCACCCAGTGGGAGACAGGCTGGCATTTAGAACCAAGGGGCATGGACATCACCCAGTGGCAGACAGAACCAAGGGGCATCGATGTCACCGAGTGGGAGACAGGCTGGCATTCAGAACCAAGGGGCATCGATGTTACCGAGTGGGTGACAGGCTGGCATTCAGAACCAAGGGGCATCGACATCACCCAGTGGCAGACAGAACCAAGGGGCATCGATGTTACCGAGTGGGTGACAGGGTGGCATTTAGAACCAAGGGGCATCGATGTTACCGAGTGGGTGACAGGGTGGCATTTAGAACCAACGGAAATCGACATCACCCAGTGGGAGACAGGCTGGCATTTAGAACCAAGGGGCATGGACATCACCCAGTGGGAGACAGGCTGGCATTTAGAACCAAGGGGCATCGATGTTACCGAGTGGGTGACAGGGTGGCATTTAGAACCAACGGAAATCGACATCACCCAGTGGGAGACAGGCTGGCATTTAGAACCAAGGGGCATGGACATCACCCAGTGGGAGACAGGCTGGCATTCAGAACCAAGGGGCATGGACATCACCCAGTGGCAGACAGAACCAAGGGGCATCGATGTTACCGAGTGGGAGACAGGCTGGCATTCAGAACCAAGGGGCATCGATGTTACCGAGTGGGTGACAGGGTGGCATTTAGAACCAACGGAAATTGACATCACCCAGTGGGAGACAGGCTGGCATTCAGAACCAAGGGGCATGGACATCACCCAGTGGGAGACAGGGTGGCATTTAGAACCAAGGGGCATGGACATCACCCAGTGGGAGACAGGCTGGCATTTAGAACCAAGGGGCATGGACATCACCCAGTGGGAGACAGGCTGGCATTTAGTACCAAGGGGCATCGATGTTACCGAGTGGGAGACAGGCTGGCATTTAGAACCAAGGGGCATTGACAACACCGAGTGGGTGACAGGGTGGCATTTAGAACCAAGGGGCATCGACATCACCGAGTGGGTGACAGGGTGGCATTTAGAACCAAGGGGCATCGATGTTACCGAGTGGGTGACAGGGTGGCATTTAGAACCAAGGGGCATCGACATCACCGAGTGGGAGACAGGCTGGCATTTAGAACCAACGGAAATCGACATCACCCAGTGGGAGACAGGTTGGCATCTAGAACCAAGGGGCATCGTCATCACCGAGTGGGAGACAGGCTGGCATTTAGAACCAAGGGGCATCGACATCACCCAGTGGGAGACCGGTTGGCATTTAGAACCAAGGGGCATGGACATCACCGAGTGGGAGACAGGCTGGCATCTAGAACCAAGGGGCAACGTCATCACCCAGTGGGAGACAGGCTGGCATCTAGAACCATGGGGCAACGTCATCACCCACTGGGAGACAGGCTGGCATCTAGAACCAATGGAAATCAACATCACTGAGTGGGAGACAGGGTGGCATCTAGAACCAAGGGGCACCGACATCACCGAGTGGGAGACAGGCTGGCATTTAGAACCAAGGGGTATTGCCATCACTGAGTGGGAGACAGACTGGCATCTAGAACCAAGGGGCATCGACATCACCGAGTGGGAGACAGGCTGGCATTTAGAACCAAGGGGCATTGCCATCACCCAGTGGGAGACAGGCTGGCATCTAGAACCAAGGGGCATCGACATCACTGAGTGGGTGACAGAGTGGCATTTAGAACCAACGGGTATCGACATCACCGAGTGGGAGACAGGTTGGCATTTAGAACCAAAGGGCAACGACATCTCCGAGTGGGTGACAGGGTGGCATTTAGAACCAACAGGTATCAACATCACCGAGTGGGAGACAGGTTGGCATTTAGAACCAAGGGGCATCGCCATCACTGAGTGGGTGACAGGGTGGCATTCAGAACCAAGGGGCATTGACAACACCGAGTGGGAGACAGGGTGGGATTTAGAACCAAGGGGCATCAACATCACCCAGTGGGAGACAGGCTGGCATTTAGAACCAAGGGGCATTGACATCACCCAGTGGGAGACAGGCTGGCATTTAGAACCAAGGGGCATCGACATCACCCAGTGGGAGACAGGTTGGCATTTAGAACCAAGGGGCATGGACATCACCCAGTGGGAGACAGGCTGGCATTTAGAACCAAAGGGCATCGTCATCACCGAGTGGGTGACAGGGTGGCATTTAGAACCAAGGGGCATCGACATCACCGAGTGGGAGACAGGGTGGCATTTAGAACCAAGGGGCATTGACATCACCGAGTGGGAGACAGGCTGGCATTTAGAACCAACGGAAATCGACATCACCGAGTGGGAGACAGGCTGGCATCTAGAACCAAGGGGCAACGTCATCACCCAGTGGGAGACAGGCTGGCATTTAGAACCAAGGGGCATCGACATCGCTGAGTGGGAGACAGGCTGGCATTTAGAACCAAGGGGCATCGACATCGCTGAGTGGGAGGTAGGGTGAGATCTAGAACCAAGTCTTGGTTTACAACATTGTTATACACAGAGTCTCTAAGAACCATGCAAAGCAGAACTCCTGATCCAGACTACAGCAGAGTCTCCCGATAGAAGCAGGATTAATGTTCAGTAAGGGAGACACAAGACTCTAGTGCACACTGGATGTATATTTGTGGACCTTCTGCTGTATGACGTGTTGTGTGTTCAGAGATGCTCCTCTGCACACCACTGTTGTAACGTGTGGTTGTCTGAATTACTGTCACCTTCCTGTCAGTCACTCCCCTCTGACCTCCCTCAGAAACAAGGTGTTTTCACCCACACAGCTGCTGCTTACTACATGTTTTCCTGTTTTTCTCACCATTCTCTGTAAACTCTTAGAGACCGTAATGTGTGAAAATCCCAGGACATCAGTACTGTGTAAAAGTCTTAAGCACTCTAGATTTTTTATCTGGTTTCAGATGGTTTGGCCTGCACAGAGCCCTGATCTCAACATCGTCGAGATTGTCTGGGATTACCTGGAGAGATAGAAGCGAGTGAGAGCGCCAACGTCTGCAGAAGAACTGTGGCAAGTTCTCCAAGATGCTTGGAACAATCTACCAGCTGATTTTCTTATAAAACTGCACAACGGTGTACCTGAGAACTGATGCAGTTTGAAAGGCAAAGATGGTCACACCAAATATTGATACGATTTTTTACTGTTTACTGCTCTTTATAGTACTTTGAGATTTACAAACTTTTCATTGCATTATTTTTGAAAGCATCTTCACTTTACAGAGCTTTATTTTACATGTGCCGAAGACTTTTGCACAGTACTGCGTGTTCACATTTATTTACATTTGATTACTGACGTTTGCACATGTGACGGTTCTGCTAATCGTTGATCAATCATGGCAGTTTGCACTGTTGTCTTTTAAAGTGCAGGTTGTTATTGTGTTGTCTGTTCTGGTTTTGTCCTGTGTTTTTATGCCTGGCACCGAACCACAATCAATTCTGGTGTGTTCCACATACTGGCAATAAAGAGATTCTGATCTTGGCTCCCCTGTGCTGGATGGACAGTGTCTGGACTGCTAGCCAGAACTCCTACTAAGGCCCAACACCATTTCCAATCCACACCTCTCTAGTGATCCCCAGTGAGGTGAATGGAGGAGTCAGGAACAACCAAGGAAGAATGATTCTGAACAACTGCTGCACAAGCAGACACTCCCGTGCAAAAGCCTCATATATAGCGAGGGAGCCTAAGACTTTTACACAGTACTGTATTTACCAACATGGAGCACAGGGAGAGTCTGTAAATTTGGCAGGAACGAAGGATGTTGGGAATGGTGAGGGTGGGGCACCATGGGAGGGGTGTGGGACAGGTGGCAGAGAAGGAGTGTCAGGGGTGGGTAGAGACACACCCAGCCCTGAGACACCAGGCAAGGTCATTTGATTCCGAACAATTGGTTTATTGATCATTACAGAATGTCTCTCTGGTGTTTCCCGCTCCCTCCCCTCTCCCTTCCCCTTTTCCCAACCATGATTCCCTTCTCCCTGCCCCCTTCCCACTCTCAGTCCACAATAGAGACCCAGATCAGAATCAGGTTTATCATCACTCACACGTCATTAATTTTTTTTGTGGCAGCATTACAGTGCAATACATAAAATTAGTCCTGTGCAAAGGTCTTGGGCACCCTGGCTATATATATGTGCCTCAGACTTTTGCAAGGTGCTGTATACTAAACACTGGAGATTCTACAGATTATGGAAATCCAGAGCAACCCACACAAAATGCTGGAGGAACTCAGCAGGTCAGGCAGCATCCATGGAAATGAATAAACAGTTGATGTTTCAAGGCAGAGGAAAGCAGCGTCCATCATCAGAGACCCCCACCACCCAGGACACGTTCTCCTCTCGCTACTGGCATTGGGAAGGAGGTACAGGAGCCTCAGGTCCCACACCACCAGGTTCAGGAACAGTTATTACCCTCAACCATCAGGCTCCTGAACCAGTGAGGATAACTTCACTCAACTTCACCCACCCCAACAGTGAACTGTTCCCACAACCAACAGACTTACTTTCAAAGACTCTTCATCTCATGTTCTCGATATTTAATGCTTAGTTATTCTTTCTTGTATTTTCACAGTTTGCTGTCTGGTTGAACGCCCAAGTTGGCACGGTCTTTCATTGATTCTAGTATGGTTATTGGATTTACTGAATCTGGCCGTAAGAAAATGAGTCTCAGGGTTGTATACGTACTTTGATAACAAAGTTACTCCAGATTTTGATTAGGGATGCCTAATACTGCAAGGTGTCCTGCTGAAGGGCCTCGGCCCGAAACGTCGACTGTGTTCTTTTCCACAGATGCTGCCTGGCCTGCTGAGTTCCTCCAGCATTTTGTGCCTGTTGCTTGGGTGTAGGTTTACAGTGAGATGGGCACCATTCGAAGGGGATGTGAGCGGCAAGTTTTTCCCCACACAGTATATGCAACCAGCTGCCCGGGGAAGTGGTAGAAGTGGGTAGAATTAGAACACAGAATATATTTGGACAGGTTTATGGATAAGAAAGGCTTAGGGCAGGGGTTCCCAACCTTTTTTATGCCATGGACCATGGACGCTAGGTTGGGAACCCCTGACTTAGGGGAATATGGGACTCACTTATGGTCTGCAACGTTGGTAAGACATTGCAGGTTGAAGGGACCGAACATACTGTAATGTTCTATCTTCTGTCATCAAAGGACTCGAGCGGAGAAGAGGCATTCTTTGGCGCAGTTGGGGCAGTGGAAGTGACTGAATGGGGGGGTCAAGGTGGAACTGAGAAAGTGCCGAGCAGCTCTCTCAAGATGGGGAGGAAATGTGGTCTCCTTTAACCTGGTACTGACTACCTGATGGAGTCATGCTTGGAACGAGAGGAGCTCGTTGTTGGAAGGGGACTTTCTGCTGCCGTTAGCATGTTAGGACAGCGTGTGTACAATCGCCACATTGTGCCTCTTTTCTTGCCTGGAACAGCAACATAACAATGCTGCCCTTTGGCCCAGTCACGCGGCAGAGGAGAAACATTCCTTGCATTTTTGTTATTTTTATAAGTGCTTGCTTTCCGGGGGCAGACAAGAGACAAAGGCTCCGATGTAAAGCACAGCCCATGCTCGGCTCTCTTCTGGGCGTCAGCACGAGGCAGTACTGTGAACAGTTGTGTTCGCCCCATTGCAGGGCGGATATAGAGGCTTTGCAGAGGGTGCAGATGAGGTTCACCAGGATGTTAGGCGGTATGTGCTTCGGGAGAGGTTAGGCAAACAAGGGGTTGTAACTTCGAAGAGTACCGGGATCATAGCCCTTCGCACCCCTCCTATCCTTGTACCTGTCCAAACTTCTCTTAAACGTTGAAATCGAGTTCGCATCCACCACTTGTGCTGGCAGCTCGTCCCACACTCTCAGAACCCTCTGAGTGAAGACGTTCCCCCTTATGTTCCCCTTAAACATTTCACCTTTCACCCTTAACCCATGACCTCTAGTTGCAGTCTCACTCAACCTCAGTGGAAAAAGCCTGCTTGCATTTACCTGATCTATACTCCTCATAATCTTGTATATGTCTATCAAATCTCCTCTCAATCTTCTACCTTCTAGGGAATAAAGACCTAACCTATTCAATCTTTCCCTGCAACTCAGGTCCTCATCCCAGCAACATGCTCGTAAATTTTCTCTGTACTTTTTCAAATCTTGTTTACATCTCTCCTGTAGGTAGGTGACCCCATATTAGACCTACCAGCATCTTATACAACCTCAACATAACACCCATCTCCTGTACTCAATAGTTTGACTTATGAAGGCCAACATGCCAGAAGCTTTCCTTATGACCCTAGCTACCTGTGACACCACTTTCAATGGATTACGGACCTTCTCTGAGTGGTGGATCTTTGGAATTCTCTGCCGCTGGGAACGGTGGAGTCCAAACCGTTAATTTAATATCTAAGGATACATTTGTCTGCCAGACCGAGGATCGAGTGTGATGGGGAACTGGCAGTGCAGAGGAGCTGAAATCAGCCATGAACACTTGCATAGACGGTTAGGCCAGATGGTCTGGTGGTCTCCCTAGCTGGTGGGATCTGCTTAGGTACAGGGTGATCAACACCCAAAGACGCTGGAGGAACAGCCAGTGGGTCTGGCAGCATCCATGGAGGGAAATGGACAGTCGACAATTCATGTCAAGACCCTTTATTTGGACTGGAAAGAGGGGAGACTGCCGGTGTAAAGGGACGGAGCAAGAGCTTGCCAGTGACGGCTGGATCAGGTAATCAGGGAGGGGGCTAGGCAGACGAGGGAGAGAGGAGAATGGGAAAGACATCATGAAGATGAGATGTCATGGCAGAGGACACTGGACCATGGAATAAAGGGAAGGAGGTGAAGAAGTAGTGGACACATCATGGGTAAAGCCTCCCAACCACTGAGCAGGTCTGCATGAAATGCTATTGCAGGAAAGCAGCATCCATCATCAGGGACCCCAGCACCCAGGTCACTCTCTTCACTTCTCACTGCTACCATCGGGAAGGAGGTACAGAAGCCTCAGGACCCATACCACCGGGTTCAGGAACAGTTATTACACCTCAACTATCAGGCTCTTGAACCCAGAAGGGTAACTTCACTTGCCCCAGCATTGAAATGTTCCCACAACCCTTGGAACACACACAAAAAGTGCTGGTGGAACACAGCAGGCCAGGCAGCATCTACAGGAAGAGGTACAGTCGACGTTTCGTCAGAACTTTGAAGGGAAGTGGCGTGAAGTGATGGGCAGATGGAGAGGGTGAGGTAGGGGGATAGAGATGAGGTGATGGTTGCTGGAAGTTAGAGAAATCAATGTTCCTGCCAATTGGTTGGAGACTACCAGCACCGAGGATGAGGCACTGCTCTGTTACTCCGTGGCACGCCTCAACTTGGCAGTGGAGGTGGCCTTGGACAGACGTGTCCGTGGCGGAAGTGGCAGGATTGAATTAGCTGGCAGATCCCAGCTGGAGAGAACCAGCTGCTCTACTTATGGCCTCTCGAGGCTGAACGGAGGAAGAGCCGAGGTGTGTTAGCCATCCCTGTGATGAAAGGATAGGACTTTATTCACCGGAGCAAAGGAAAATAAAGGGTGAAGGCGCAGGAGGCTCAGACAGGATCAATGTTGTTCTGAGGTGCCAGGGCAGAGATTTAATAGGACCCGAGAGGCAATCTAGTTCCGTATTCAGTACTCAGTATATTTATTCAGCTATACAGTGTGGTGTAGGCCCTCCAGCCCTTCAGCCCTCGACAAAACCGATGAACCCTAACCTAATGATGGGGAAATTTACAATGACCCATCAACTCAGTCAGCTCCATCACGGGCACTGGCCTCCCCGTCACCCGGGACACGCCCTCTTCTCAGTGCTACCAGGAGCCGGAAGACACGCCCAGCGACTCGGGAACAGCTTCTTCCCCTCAGCCAGCAGATTTCCGAATGGACACTGAACCCAAATAGTTCTCTCCTTCTGCACCACTTATTTAACTTAAAAAAGTATAAACGCTGACTGTAATTTACAGTTTTGTTCTGTATTGCATTGCCCTGCTGCCACGCGATAACAAGTCTCACAACAACACGTGCCGGTGATATTAAACCTGATTCTGACCGATTCACCTACCCGGAGGTCTCTGGACTGTGGGAGGAACCCGGAGCACCCGGGGGAAACCCACACATTCCGCGGGGAGGACGTACGGAGAGAACGGGACCGGAATGGAAGCCAGGACTCGGGAACGCCCCGAGCTGATTGGTGGCTCCCGAAAGGAACAAACTGCCTGAGGAAATGGCCGAAGCTGAAAGGCACTCCGACAGGATACACAGAGCAGTACAAGACAAATGTGGCCAAACGGGACCGGCTCAGGTGGGCATTACAGTGTCTCTGTGCTCAGGGAGATTTAAAGCGGAGGTGGAGAGGATCTCGATTAGTAAGGTTACAGGGAGAAGGCAGGAGGATGGGGTTGAGAGGGATAATAAATCAGCCCTGATGGAACGTCTCAGCAGACTTGATGGGCAGAATGGCCTAACTCTGCTCCCGTGTCCCACGGAAATAAATGTCCCTTTGACAGGATGCCTGACTGAAGTCAGTACAACAGCAACCCTTCTGAAACACCCCAGATGACGCGGGAGTGGACCATTTCAACAAGTGGAACGTCAAATCACCCGAGAAGGAAAGATCAGGGCCTAAGGAATCACATCAAGTTTACAAGTTATTGGAATAATGTGGAGAGCATTGGACGGGATGTGGGGGGGCCGGTCCGCTGGACGGGAAGACGGCTTGGTCCGTGATGGAATGGCGGATCAGACTCGACGGGCCAAATGGCCTAATTCTGATCCCGTGCCTTCTGATGGACTGAACGACCTCCTGCTGTTCCACAACGTGATCCCACTGCCCGTCCGACACTCACCCATGTCTGCAGCACAGCCTCTTGAGCTTGAGTTCTGAGCAGTTGAGCTGGGCAAGTCCGATCAGTATTCCAGCGAAGGTGCCCTACGGAGGAGAGAAACAACACTGAGGCTCGTCTGGTCACCATCAAAAAGCACCCCAAACACTCAGTAATACCCTGTAACACCCCATAACACCACCGTAACATCCTGTAACACTCCGTAACACCCAGTAACACCCCGTAACACCACCGTAACATCCTGTAACACCCTATAACACCACTGTAACATCCTGTAACACCCCATAACACCCTGAACACCCCGTAACACCCCATAACACCACTGTAACATCCTGTAACACCCCGAACACCCTGTAACACCCCGCAACACCCTGAACACCCGGTAACACCCGGTAACACCCCGTAACACCCAGTAACACCCCAAACACCCCGAACACTCAGTAACACCACTGTAACATCCTGTAACACCCAGTAACACCCCGAACATCCCGTAACACCACTGTAACATCCTGTAACACCCAGTAACACCCCGAACACCCTGTAACACTCTCAACACCCTGTAACAGCCCGTAACACCACCGCTCGGACCATGGGGCCATGGATATGGTGGCAGGAATTATGGTAGCTCTTTCATTTCAAGAGTGGGCAGATATTAACGATGAACAGACAGTGGACTGTAATAGTCAATAGTGTCTAATTGAAAAGTGCATGAGAAAGGACTACGGAGACTACAGAGGCCCATACAGAAACCTTCGGCCCGCCACATCTAAGGCATCCACCATGATGGTGAATTTACGGAATTCATTGCCACAGAGGGCTGTGGAGGCCAACTCGTATTGAAACTAGAGAAGGTTCAAAGGAGCTTCACAAAAATGATTCTGAGAGTGGGGGGCGGGGGGTAGGGAAGATGGGCAAGGGGAGGGAGAGGGGAGGGGAGAGAGGGGGGAGAGAGGGGAGAGAGGGAGAGATGTACTGAATGAGTCCTCTCTGTTACCTAATGACAGCATCACTCACTTGATCCATGGTTACGTGCTTTCCGTGATAGTCCAGCCAGATGGGTACCTCTGAGGTAAATCGGAATTCCCTGTCCAACAGAGAGACGGCGTTATAACTCAGACCCACATTGCTGTTCTCTCAAAGCCCGACACGTGGTCAGTCAAGGTCATCACATTATTACCCACACTCTACACACCGGCCCACGGGGGAGATCGAGTGGTCTCCAGATAGTGAATCCCAGACGCCTGTACTGGACAGAACACAGCACAGGATGACCCACCATGTCCGTACTGACCGGGAGATCAAACGGGACAACAGGATGTCCCACCATGTCAGTACGGACCGGGAGATCGAACGGGACAACAGGATGTCCCACCGTGTCTGTACTGACCGGGAGATCGAACGGGACAACAGGATGTCCCACCGTGTCTGTACTGACCGGGAGATCGAACGGGACAACAGGATGACCCACCATGTCAGTACGGACCGGGAGATCGAACGGGACAACAGGATGACCCACCGTGTCTGTACTGACCGGGAGATTGAACGGGACAACAGGATGTCCCACCGTGTCCATACTGACCGGGAGATCAAACGGGACAACAGGATGATCCACCATGTCCGTACTGACCGGGAGATCGAACGGGACAACAGGATGTCCCACCGTGTCTGTACTGATCGGGAGATCGAACGGGACAACAGGATGTCCCACCGTGTCTGTACTGACCGGGAGATTGAACGGGACAACAGGATGATCCACCGTGTCTGTACTGACCGGGAGATCAAACGGGACAACAGGATGTCCCACCGTGTCTGTACTGACCGGGAGATCGAACGGGACAATAGGATGTCCCACCGTGTCTGTACTGACCGGGAGATCGAACGGGACAACAGGATGTCCCACCGTGTCTGTACTGACCGGGAGATCGAACGGGACAATAGGATGTCCCACCATGTCCGTACTGACCGGGAGATCGAACGGGACAACAGGATGACCCAC
Source organism: Mobula hypostoma (assembly GCF_963921235.1). Classification (NCBI taxonomy): domain Eukaryota; kingdom Metazoa; phylum Chordata; class Chondrichthyes; order Myliobatiformes; family Myliobatidae; genus Mobula; species Mobula hypostoma. Next base: position 16,866,944 of record NC_086126.1, on the reverse strand, counting down.
CATGTCAGTACGGACCGGGAGATCGAACGGGACAACAGGATGTCCCACCGTGTCTGTACTGACCGGGAGATCGAACGGGACAATAGGATGTCCCACCATGTCCGTACTGACCGGGAGTCTATGTTCTACACTCTGACAGTCAGAAGAATCGGGGTGACCTTACTGTTTGTGACGGTGGGAGGTGGGCGTTAATGCCAGTTGAACAGTGTTTCTCTCCACAAACATTACTTCAGAAAGCCTGTCCTTATGCTGTTCTCTAAACTCCCTTTACATTCTGTGTTGATATACAAGGTGCCTAGGGGGCACGATAAATTTTAAAATTCATGTTTTGATTTACTTCCGTTCTATACGTGGCTTCAGGTTACACACTGAGATGTTTTCACGAGTGGGAGAGTCTCAAGCAAGGGGACATACAGCACTGCACAACAGCCTTAATCACTCTCTCTCACACACACACACACACACACATTTTTAATTTATAAAATATATAATTTATATTGCTGTGGGAGGGGTGTGGGACAGGGGGCAGAGAAGGAGTGTCAGGGGTGGGTACAGACACACCCAGCCCTGAGACACCAGGCAAGGTCATTTGATTCCAAACAATTGGTTTATTGATCATTACAGAATGTCTCTCTGGTGCTTCCCGCTCCCTCCCCTCTCCCTTCCCCTTTTCCCAACCATGATTCCCCTCTCCCTGTCCCCTTCCCACTCTCAGTCCACAACAGAGACCCAGATCAGAATCAGGTTTATCATCACTCACACACGTCATGAAATGTGTTTTTTTTGTGGCCGCAGTACAGTGCGATAAATAAAATGACTACAGCACTGTGCGAAAGTCTCAGGCCCCCTGACTATATAAAGGTGTCTCAGACCTTTGCACAGGACTGTAGTTACAAGATTTGGGGATGGTCATTTACAGAACAGCAGAGCACGGCCCTTCGGCCCTTCATGCCTGCACTGACCACGGTGCCATGGTCTATTATCCTGTGTCTGTCACAAGTTGAACAGAGGTGAATGGGTCAGCCAATTTAAACCACATTCAAGGCTCTTTGGGTCTGTCCAAAGCCCAACTGAGCCAGGGCAGAGACAAACAATGGACAACTACTTGACGATCTTGCTGTGACTCGACTTGTTTGCACAATCAGCCTCCCATCCAAAGGAACCAAGGAGATACAGACCCTCTCCACCTCTATAAAACCCTGTTTACACCACACTGTGCTCACTTCATGTCAGCTCATTATAGGAAGGGTGCAGAGGACATTCACCAGGATGCTGCCTGGATTAGAGAGGGCGCAGAGGAGATTTACCAGGATGCTGCCTGGATTAGAGAGGGTGCAGAGGAGATTCACCAGGACGCTGCCTGGATTAGAGAGGGTGCAGAGGAGATTTACCGGGATGCTGCCTGGATTAGAGAGGGTGCAGAGCAGATTTACCAGGATGCTGCCTGGATTAGAGAGCGTGCAGAGGAGATTTACCAGGATGCTGCCTGGATTAGAGAGCGTGCAGAGGAGATTTACCAGGATGCTGCCTGGATTAGAGAGGGTGCAGAGCAGATTTACCAGGATGCTGCCTGGATTAGAGAGGGTGCAGAGGAGATTTACCAGGACGCTGCCTGGATCAGAGAGGGTGAAGAGGAGATTTACCAGGATGCTGCCTGGATTAGAGAGGGTGCAGAGGAGATTTACCAGTATGCTGTCAGGATTAGAGAGGGTGCAGAGGAGATTCACCAGGACGCTGCCTGGATTAGAGAGGGTGCAGAGCAGATTTACCAGGACGCGCCTCGATTAGAGAGGGTGCAGAGGAGATTTACCAGGATGCTGCCTGGATTAGAGAGGGTGCAGAGGAGATTTACCAGGATGCTGTCTGGATTAGAGAGGGTGCAGAGGAGATTTACCAGGATGCTGCCTGGATTAGAGAACATGTCTTCTCAGGACAGGAAGAGTGAACTGGCGCTTTTGAGCAAGGGAGGATGAGAGGTGACTTGTTAGAGTTGTACAAGATGATAAGAAATATTGGGAATGTGGCCAGCCAGCATCTTTTTCCAGAGACAAAAATGCATTAGGGTTCACAAGAATGATTCCTGGAATGAAAGGCTTATTGTAAGAGAAGTGATTGATGGCTCTGGGCCTGTACTCATTTGAGTTTAGAAGAATGAAGGTGTGTGGGAGGGAATCTCATTGAAACCTATCAAATATTGATGAAGTGGATGTGGAGAGGATGTTTCCTATAGTGGGGGAGTCTAGGACCAGAGGACACAGATAGAGTGGATGTGGAGAGGATGTTTCCTATAGTGGGGGAATCTAGGACCAGAATGCACAGATCGAGTGGATGTGGAGAGGATGTTTCCTGTATTGGGGGAGTCTAGGACCAGAGGACACAGATAAGAGTGGATGTGGAGAGGATGTTTCCTATAGTGGGGGAGTCTAGGACCAGAGGACACAGATAGACTGGATGTGGAGAGGATGTTTCCTATAGTGGGGGAATCTAGGATCAGAGGGCACAGATAGAGTGGATGTGGAGAGGATGTTTCCTATAGTGGGGGAGTCTAGGACCAGAGGGCACAGATAGAGTGGATGTGGAGAGGATGTTTCCTGTATTGGGGGAGTCTAGGACCAGAGGACACAGATAGAGTGGATGTTTCCTGTATTGGGGGAGTCTAGGACCAGAGGACATTGATAGAGTGAATGCGGAGAGGATGTTTCCTATAGTGGGGAGTCTAGGATCAGAGGACACAGATAAGAGTGGATGTGGAGAGGATGTTTCCTATCGTGGGGGAGTCTAGGACCAGAGGGCACAGATAGAGTGGATGTGGAGAGGATGTTTCCTATAGTGGGGGAGTCTAGGACCAGAGGACACAGATAGAGTGGATGTGGAGAGGATGTTTCCTATAGTGGGGGAGTCTAGGACCAGAGGACACAGATAGAGTGGATGTGGAGAGGATGTTTCCTATAGTGGGGGAGTCTAGGACCAGAGGACACAGATAGAGTGGATGTGGAGAGGATGATTCCTGTATTGGGGGAGTCTAGGACCAGAGGACACAGATAGAGTGGATGTGGAGAGGATGTTTCCTATAGTGGGGGAGTCTAGGACCAGAGGGCACAGATAGAGTGGATGTGGAGAGGATGTTTCCTATAGTGGGGGAGTCTAGGACCAGAGGACACAGATAGAGTGGATGTGGAGAGGATGTTTCCTGTATTGGGGGAGTCTAGGACCAGAGGACACAGATAGAGTGGATGTGGAGAGGATGTTTCCTATGGTGGGGGAGTCTAGGACCAGAAGGCACAGTCTCAGAATAGAGGGATGTCCATTTTAAATGGAGATGAGGAGGAATTTCATTTGCCAGATGGTGGTGAATCTATGGAACTCGTTGCATAGACGGCTGTGGAGGCCAAGTCATTGGGGTGTATTTAAGGTGGAGGGTGTCAGGTTCTTGATTAATTGGAGAAGGCAGGAGAATGGGGCTGAGAGGGAAATGGATCAGCCATGACTAAATGGGCTGAATAGCCTAACTCTGCTCCTATGTCTTTAGGTCTGATGGAGATGGTTAAAATGAGAGAAGGTGAATAGAGGAAAGTGCGGGGGGGGGTGGGGGGATGTCACAGAGAAGGTTGGGTGTACTGAATGCCCTGTCAGGGGTGGTGATAGAGGCAGATACGTTAGGGACTTGAGAGAGAGTGCGAGAGACAGACAGCGGAGAAAGGGCGAGAGAGAGCGCAACAGAGAGGGCGACAGAGAGAGCGAAACTTCTGCTAATTGGGGCATCCACTTAATTAGGCAAAAATGTAGAGGTCCGGATGTGTCCCAGCTAACCAGAATCCACTGTATTTCTGATTACATAGTTTTCTTATTATACATTGCAACATACTGCTACCACAAAAAAATAAATTTCATGACATGTGTGAGTGATGATAAACCTGATTCTGATCTGGGTCTCTATTGTGGACTGAGAGTGGGAAGGGGGCAGGGAGAGGGGAATCATGGCTGGGAAAACGGGAAGGGAGAGGGGAGGGAATGGGAAGCACCAGAGAGACATTCTGTAATGATCAATAAACCAATTATTTGGAATCAAATGACCTTGCCTGGTGTCTCAGGGCTGGGTGTGTCTGCACCCACCCCTGACACTCCTTCTCTGCCACCTGTCCCACACCCCTCCCACGGCGCCCCACCCTCACCATTCCCAACATCCTTTGCTCCCGCCAGATTTATAAACTCGCTCTCCACTACACGTTATACAGTACTCTGCAAAAGTCTTAGGTACTCTGGCTCCATATATACCAGGGGTGATTGATAAGTCCGTGGCCTAAGGTAGGAGGAGTCAATTTTAAAAAACCTTGCACATTTATTTACACAGTTCGTCCAGCGATTGTGGTACAGATCCCTTCTTTGTAGAAGTCCGCATCTTGGACCTCCAGAAAGTGGTCCACAACAGGGGTGATTGATAAGTTCGTGGCCTAAGGTAGAAGGAAATGAGTTATTAAGTTCAAACTTTCTACATTTTCACTCAAAGAGTTGAACTGCATGTGCATGTAACGAGAGCTGTATAACTCAATCACCCCTGCTGTGGACCACTTCTACAAAGAAGGGATCCGTATGCTCCACGGCCACTGGACTAAGTGTGTACATGTTGGAGGGGACGATGTTGAAAAATAAATGTGCTAGGTTTTCTAAAATTGACTCCTTCTACCTTAGACCACAAAGTTATCAATCACCCCTCGCATAGGTGTGCCTAAGGCTTCTGCACAGCACCATGTGTTCATTCTGCAGTTAGATCAGGACGTTTATCTCGTCCGACCAGATTCCTCTGCAGTAACGTTGTCATCTGATGCTCAGTTACATCTGCGGTTTGTGTGAAACGAAGGACTGCTGTTTCTCTGCTCTCGACCGTGTCTGTGACCCAGCCACCGGTTTTGTTCGCCTCCTCCCTGCCGTCGTCTCCCCAGACCTATCCAATCCAACCTCCAACCTCGCTTTACAACCTCTCCCGCCTCGAACTGCAACGTTCTTTTGGGATGAGTACCCAGGCGAGGGAGGGGAAGGAGGAACCCCTGACCCCACGGTCACAGGATGAAAGTGCAAACTCCACACACACACACACACACAGTGCATGAGGTGGCTCTCTGGAGCTGGGAGGCGACCATGCTGCCTTTGATTCAAACATAAGCCGCACGCGTGTGGGGCAGCCAGTCCGGGCGAGGCACACCTGAAATAGATAGGCTGCTCAGAGGACGAGGCGCTGGATGAGGAACTGTGCTCGCTGAAGGCTGTCTCCATCGAGGCGGTCATCTCAGGCAACTCCAGGCCACTCTGGCAGGGTTCTGTCTCCCTGCCGATGGAATCGGCCTCGAAGATTCCACTGCCCCGCTGGCTGGATTCAGGTTTGGCTGCAACACAGAGAAGGGGCAGAGGCAATCTGTGAGACTCACCTGGAAAGTACATGTGCTTGAACCAACTACCCACGCATGCTCAGCCAGTGAACGGTCACCCGACACATCTCCCCACATTCCCATCGGACCCTAGATCCCACTCACCGGCACATCTCCCCACATTCCCATCGGACCCCAGATCCCACTCACCGGCACATCTCCCCACATTCCCATCGGACCCCAGATCCCACACCCCGGCACATCTCCCCACATTCCCATCGGACCCTAGATCCCACTCACCGGCACATCTCCCCACATTCCCATCGGACCCCAGATCCCACACCCCGGCACATCTCCCCACATTCCCATCGGACCCTAGATCCCACACCCCGGCACATCTCCCCGCATTCCCATCGGACCCTAGATCCCACTCACCGGCACATCTCCCCACATTCCCATCAGACCCTAGATCCCACACCCCGGCACATCTCCCCACATTCCCATCGGACCCCAGATCCCACACCCCGGCACATCTCCCCACATTCCCATCGGACCCCAGATCCCACACCCCGGCACATCTCCCCACATTCCCATCGGACCCTAGATCCCACACACCGGCACATCTCCCCACATTCCCATCGGACCCCAGATCCCACACCCCGGCACATCTCCCCACATTCCCATCGGACCCTAGATCCCACACCCCGGCACATCTCCCCACATTCCCATCGGACCCTAGATCCCACTCACCGGCACATCTCCCCACATTCCCATCGGACCCTAGATCCCACTCACCGGCACATCTCCCCACATTCCCATCGGACCCTAGATCCCACACCCCGGCACATCTCCCCACATTCCCATCGGACCCCAGATCCCACACCCCGGCACATCTCCCCACATTCCCATCGGACCCTAGATCCCACTCACCGGCACATCTCCCCACATTCCCATCGGACCCTAGATCCCACACCCCGGCACATCTCCCCACATTCCCATCGGACCCTAGATCCCACTCACCGGCACATCTCCCCACATTCCCATCGGACCCTAGATCCAACTCACCGGCACATCTCCCCGCATTCCCATCAGACCCTAGATCCCACACCCCGGCACATCTCCCCACATTCCCATCGGACCCTAGATCCCACACACCGGCACATCTCCCCACATTCCCATCGGACCCTAGATCCCACTCACCGGCACATCTCCCCGCATTCCCATCGGACCCTAGATCCCACTCACCGGCACATCTACCCGCATTCCCATCGGACCCTGGATCCCACACCCCGGCACATCTCCCCACATTCCCATCGGACCCTAGATCCCACACCCCGGCACATCTCCCCGCATTCACATCGGTCCCTAGATCCCACACCGCGGCACATCTCCCCACATTCCCATTGGATCCTGGATCCCACACCCTGGCACATCTCCCCACATTCCCATCGGACCCTAGATCCCACACCCCGGCACATCTCCCCGCATTCCCATCGGACCCTAGATCCCACACCCCGGCACATCTCCCCGCATTCCCATCGGACCCTAGATCCCACACACCGGCACATCTCCCCGCATTCCCATCGGACCCTAGATCCCACACCCCGGCACATCTCCCCACATTCCCATCGGACCCCAGATCCCACACCCCGGCACATCTCCCCACATTCCCATCGGACCCTAGATCCCACACCCCGGCACATCTCCCCGCATTCCCATCGGACCCTAGATCCCACACCCCGGCACATCTCCCCACATTCCCATCGGACCCTAGATCCCACACACCGGCACATCTCCTCACATTCCCATCGGACCCTAGATCCCACTCACCGGCACATCTCCCCACATTCCCATCGGACCCTAGATCCCACTCACCGGCACATCTCCCCACATTCCCATCGGACCCCAGATCCCACACCCCGGCACATCTCCCCACATTCCCATCGGACCCTAGATCCCACACACCGGCACATCTCCTCACATTCCCATCGGACCCTAGATCCCACACCCCGGCACATCTCCCCACATTCCCATCGGACCCTAGATCCCACACACCGGCACATCTCCTCACATTCCCATCGGACCCTAGATCCCACACCCCGGCACATCTCCCCGCATTCCCATCGGACCCTAGATCCCACACCCCGGCACATCTCCCCACATTCCCATCGGACCCTAGATCCCACTCACCGGCACATCTCCCCACATTCCCATCGGACCCTAGATCCCACACCCCGGCACATCTCCCCACATTCCCATCGGACCCTAGATCCCACACACCGGCACATCTCCTCACATTCCCATCGGACCCTAGATCCCACACCCCGGCACATCTCCCCACATTCCCATCGGACCCCAGATCCCACACCCCGGCACATCTCCCCACATTCCCATCGGACCCTAGATCCCACACCCCGGCACATCTCCCCGCATTCCCATCGGACCCTAGATCCCACACCCCGGCACATCTCCCCACATTCCCATCGGACCCTAGATCCCACACCCCGGCACATCTCCCCACATTCCCATCGGACCCTAGATCCCACACCCCGGCACATCTCCCCACATTCCCATCGGACCCTAGATCCCACACCCCGGGGCCAGTTCACCTGCAGACCCGGCACATCACTGGAGGAGACAGAGGAGATCCCGGTGGAAACCCATGCAGTCAAAAAATATACAAACTCCATGTACAAATAGACACATGTCGACACACCACACAGAGGGACAGACAGACAGACACACACCACAGACAGGCACACAGACACACACACACACACCACAGACACGCACACAGACACACACACACCACACACACGCACACACACACCACAGACACGCGCACACACACACACACACACCACAGACAGGCACACAGACACACACACACACACACACCACAGGTAAACACACACACGCACACACACACACAGACACACACCACAGACAGGCACACAGACACACACACACCACACACACGCACACACACACCACAGACACGCATACACACACACACACACACACACACACACCACAGACAGGCACACAGACACACACACACCACAGACACGCACACACACACACACACACACACACACACACAGTGCTGGAGGTGAGAACTGAACCGTGCTTTCTGGAGTGCTGAGAAAGCAGCTTGACCTGCTCTGTCACTGCGCCACGCTCCTGCCAATGGTACTCAGGGCTGGTGAGGCAGAACACAAATACCACACAGAGCAAATCAAACACAGAGTCACAGAACACCACTCCACAGGTGGCCCTTCAGCCCATCTAGTCCATGCCAAACTGCCTAGTCTCATCCACCTTCACCTGGACCATACCCTCCACACTCCTCGCATCCATGTACCTATCCAAACTTCTCTTAAATGCTGTATTCGAACTCACATCCACCACTCGCACTGGTAGCTCGATCCACACTCTCACCCACCCTCTGAGCGAAGAAGTTCACCCTCATGTTCCCCTTAAACTTTTCACCTTTCACCCCTAACCCATGACCTCTGGATGTAGTCCCACCCAACATACCCAGAATGGCAGGCAGTGACTAGTGGGGTACCGCAAGGCTCAGTGCTGGGACCCCAGTTGTTTACAATATATATTAATGACTTGGATGAGGGAATTAAATGCAGCATCTCCAAGTTTGCGGATGACACGAAGCTGGGTGGCAGTGTTAGCAGTGAGGAGGATGCTAAGAGGATGCAGGGTGACTTGGATAGGTTGGGTGAGTGGGCAAATTCATGGCAGATGCAATTTAATGTGGATAAATGTGAAGTTATCCACTTTGGTGGCAAAAACAGGAAAACCGATTATTATCTGAATGGTGGCCGATTAGGAAAAGGGGAGGTGCAACAAGACCCGGGTGTCTTTATACACCAGTCATTGAAAGTGGGCATGCAGGTACAGCAGGCAGTGAAAAAGGCGAATGGTATGCTGGCATTTATAGCAAGAAGGTTCGAGTACAGGAGCAGGGAGGTACTACTGCAGTTGTACAAGGCCTTGACCACATCTGGAGTATTGTGTGCAGTTTTGGTCCCCTAATCTGAGGAAAAACATCCTTGCCATAGAGGGAGTACAAAGAAGGTTCACCAGATTGATTCCTGGGATGGCAGGACTTTCATATGATGAAAGGCTGGATCGACTAGGCTTGTACTCGTTGGAATTTAGAAGATTGAGGGGGGATCTGATTGAAACGTATAAAATCCTAAAGGGATTGGACAGGCTAGATGCAGGAAGATTGTTCCCGATTTTGGGGAAGTCCAGAACGAGGGGTCACAGTTTGAGGATAAAGGGGAAGCCTTTTGGGACCGAGATTAGGAAAAACTTCTTCACACAGAGAGTGGTGAATCTGTGGAATTCTCTGCCACAGGAAACTGTTGAGGCCAGTTCATTGGCTATATTTAAGAGGGAGTTAGATATGGCCCTTGTGGCTAAAGGGATCAGGGGGTATGGAGGGAAGGCTGGTGCAGGGTTCTGAGTTGGATGATCAGCCATGATCATAATAAATGGCGGTGCACGCTCGAAGGGCCGAATGGCCTACTCCTGCACCTATTTTCTATGTTTTTATACCCCTCATAATTTTGAAAACATCTATCAAATCTCCTCTCTATTTTCTACGTTCCAGGGATTAAAGTCCTAATCAATTCAAACCTTCCTTATACCTCAGATCCTCCAGACTCAGCAACATCCTTGTAAATTTCCTCCATGTTCTTTCAATCGTATTGATAGCTTTCCTGTAGGTAGGTGACCAAAACTGCACACGATACTCCAAATTAGGCCTCACCAACAGCTTATACAACTTCAAAGTCAACTGGTGAGGTAATTCCTTTGAGATGGAATCGAACTGCCCCTGGAGGGACGTAGACATTTGTGAGACTGCACTTGGAGTTCTGTGTACAGATCTGGTGTCGGCCAGTTATAGGAAGGATGTCATTAAACTGGAAAAGGTGCCAAAAGAGTGACAAGGATGTTGTCAATCTGGACTGGAGGGCTTGAGTTTTAAAGAGAGCTGGGTAGGCTGGGACTGTTTGACAGAGTGATGGAGGCTGAGGGATGACCTCACCGAGGTTTATGTAAACTTGAGGACATTCTTTTTCCCGGGGTGGGTATGTCTGAAACTAGAGGGCACAAGTTTAAGGTGAGGGGGGATGAGTTAAAGGGGACCCGAGGGCAACATTCCCTCTAATGTGGTTTTTGTCAGTTTTTTTTTGTCTTGGTTTGTCTTGTGTTTCTGTGATATCATACTGGAGGAACATTGTATCATTTCTTAATCCATGCATTACTAAATGACAATAAAAGAGGACTGCGTGTCCTCATAATGTAATCTAATCCTTTATTGCGCTGCGCAAACCAACCAGTGCTCTGAGCAGGAAATGTTCACACAACCTGAAAACTACACGGTCCTTCAAATGTCTTTTTATAATTTCCACATCAAACTAACACAACCCAAGCAAACAATGTCGGGCAGTCAAAACAACAGGCAAGCATAATGGCAAAAGCAAGCTGTTTTGACTAGATGGCACTGACGTTCAGCAGTCTGGCGGTTTATGAGATACTGACTTCCATTCTGAGTTTACTGTTACAATTTGTAACAGTGTTGTAATTTGAAACCCTGACAATGTAAATACGTTTAAGTTCTAAAATGTTTCAAAGTAAAGGTTATGGTACGTTTGTTACTTAGAAAATTTACGGATCACATGAATCCACAATTACAGGGTATTTCACAATTGTATTAGCATAGATTTCAAAATCGTATTATTATATAAAAGAAAATGCCAGCTGTGTGGCATCGAAGGCTATGTGCACGGGAGCATTTCAGTTACTGCGTGGCCATGCAGCTTAGAGGGAATAGTGCCCTAGGGCATTTGTTTTTCCACAATCACTGCAGAGGAAGTGGTCGAGGGTGGTTTAAAAGATACTTGGACTGTTAGGAAAGGCTTAAAGGGATATGGACTAAACAAGGGCAGAAGGACTAGCTTAGGAAATTTCTTGATCTGTTGGTCTGAAGGGCCTAGCTGTAAATCCGACAAGTACCAGTCCCAATCCAAAAACAATGCTTGCCGATGGGCTCACAGGGCAGCCAGCCCTCGGAGCTGAGAACTGCTGGCCAGAAAGAATGACAGTCTACAAATCAGTGAATTCAAATGAATCAAGGACAAAGGAAGCAGACAGACTAATTGTCTTTGTTCTTGCCGCATGCTTGGAGATGGAGGCTGCCACTTTGTGAAGAGACTCTATTCTCCGTTTTGTGAGTTTGACAAGCTGGGCTTGATCAATGTTTTAAAGACACAATGATACTTCAGGTAATCTGCTGGACTGGAGATCATTTCCAAATAAGAAGTTATTTGTGAGATGTTCTTTGGTTGGCTATAACATGCAGATTTGTGAATACTGGGGCTGATGCCTGCCTGGAGTGACTCGAGCTCATAGCTGATTGAGAACAAACAGCCATAAATTATCGACTGTCACTTGATGGGAAGAGGGCAATAATGGTTGCTGGCTTGGAGCAGAGCCAATAACAAGGTGTTAAAGGGCAGACACATGGCCTGTGACCAATGACACTAGAATGCGATATTTGAATTGATCAGGAATGGATATAAGATTGGATGCTGTGTGTGTGCCGGAAGTGGTAACTTCGAAGAATAACTATCACAGATACAAGTGTGAGCCACCTTGTGTGAAACACGTGGTGAGTGAGTTGGGACAACGAGGAATGCCTGGCCAGCGTAAACTCCTTTGCCCGAGTAATACCTTTCCTACTCTTTGACTATTCAGGAGAGTCAGGGATACTTAGTGGGTGTGCACGCAAGGTACTTATTGTATGAATTCACTAACTTGTTAGCTTAAACAATAAAGGTACTTGTCAGTAAATATAGATCTCTCTGTGCCTCTGTGTTGTAAGAGATATTTTTTAACAACAGAACAATGCCAGCAACGAAGGAGCTGCCCATGCCCGGCATTCCTACCTTCTACAGCTGAATCCACAGGAACGACGGGATTGATTCCAGTTGCAAACGTAGTGAAGAAGTCTTTCAGGAAGAATAAGGCATCCTGAGCAACGAGAGGGCAAACAAAATTAAATTGAGAAAGGATCCAGTGCTTTGAGTAAAACTGACCCACAGCCAGAACAGACAGGAGATTAACATGATGCAGCTGCCCCCCCCCCAACCCCGCAGTACAACTCACTTTCCACTGTCACTTGTGCAAACTTTGTTCATTGATATAAACAGAGTCAGCTCTTCTGGCCCTTCGATCCGTGACACTCCAGAAATCCCCAACAAGCCCGATTTAACCCTAATCTAATCATAGGACAATTCACAACCACCAAATTAGCAGACCCGCGACGTCTTTGGACTGTGGGAGGAAAACGAGGCAACAGGAGGCAACGCACACATTCCACGGGGGATGGCCGGTGTAGGGTGGAGAGGGGAGACAGCGTAGGGAGGAAAGGGGAGACGGTCAGTGTAGGGAGGAGTGGGTAGACATCCTCAAGGTTGTTATAGCTGGGGGTGGCTACGGGGATCCGCTCCCAGTACCTATTAAATGCTCCCAATAAATGCCCCTCAAATAGCCTCTGAAAACCCAGTCCAGCTCCAACATATGGCTCAGCTACTAACCCCAGGGAACCGTTTTTCTTGCCAGAAGGGGCAATGCCGGGTTACTGGTGCCTTAAAACCAGTCGTTTTGGGCAGATGGGGCTCGTCAGCTGTGGTTGGGTTGGCAACTCATCTAGAAAGAAAACTCTGATCTCAGACCTCCGCTGCCTTGTGGCTACACCCGCTCATGGGGAAGGCTTTGGCAGTAAACCGCAAGGGAAATATCCGGAGCTGGAGTCCCTAAGGCAGTGTAGATCAATGTTGAGTTCAACGCTGACTGGCAACTCCTGCTGGTGCCAAACTGCATCGGTCTCTGGTTCACCAGCTGTGTGGAGAGGGGGAGCCTGCTACACGGGTAATGGCTTGCTCTCCGTATCGTACTGCCCTGGCTTGTGTATCAGGTAGACAGCTAGGGTGCAATACCCACGGTCAAACCTGATGAACCGAGGGCCTCAGTAACTACTTGCAGAAGTACGTTGCAACTTGAGGAGTCAGAGGCCTGGCTTGACCGGATTAAGAAAAGGGGCAGTCTCAACCGGGCAGCAAAGGAAGCCCACTGGCTGCTCCTAGCTGGAGGAGGGGTGAGGCACCCGAGGTTCCTGGACGAGGGGTGAGACACCTGAGGTTCCTGGAGGAGGGGTGAGACACCTGAGGTTCCTGGAGGAACGGTGAGGCACCTGAGGTCCCTGGAGGAGGGGTGAGACACCTGAGGTTCCTGGAGGAACGGTGAGGCACCTGAGGTCCCTGGAGGAGGGGTGAGGCACCTGAGGTCCCTGGAGGAATGATGAGGCACCTGAGGTCCCTGGAGGAGGGGTGAGGCACCTGAGGTCCCTGGAGGAGGGGTGAGGGACGTGAGATTCCTGGAGGAGGGGTGAGGCACGTGAGGTTCCTGGAGGAGGGGTGAGGCACCTGAGGTCCCTGGAGGAGGGGTGAGGCTCCTGAGGTCCCTGGAGGAGGGGTGAGGCACTTGAGGTTCCTGGAGGAGGGGTGAGGCACCTGAGGTTCTGGAGGAGGGGTGAGGCTCCTGAGGTTCCTGGAGGAGGGGTGAGGCACCTGAGGTTCCTGGAGGAGGGGTGAGGCACCTGAGGTTCTGGAGGAGGGGTGAGGGACCTGGGGTCTCTGGAGGAATGGTGAGGGACCTGGGGTTCCTGGAGGAACTGCAGGCCAGGGTCTCCAGTAGTATCACAGCCGGTGGCTTGGAGTGACAGTCTGCAGGTGCTGATGGACACTGCCACTGATACTTTGGCCAACAGGACCAGTGAGGCAGTGGCAACCAATCTGCGGCAGGAAGAACTACCCTGCCGGAGGGAGGGAGGTGGAGGTGGAGAGAGGGAGACACACACACACACACACACACACCCAGGGGAAGTTCGATGCGTTCCGGCCGGCCACTGACCTGGTCAATATTGAGGCGTAGGGGCATCAGGGAGACTCGTAGGCAGCACTCGGGGCCTCCGAGCCCAGACTCCGGCCTGACGTGGAGGGCCTTGATGGTCAGCTGGAAAACAACAATCCACATGGGCACAAAGACTCCCCACGGCAGTCCCACCCCATTACCGCCGGTCAGTCTGGGCTCCAGGGTCTGGGGAACAGGCATAAAGACTCCCCACGGCAGACCCACCCCATTACCGCCGGTCAGTCTGGGCTCCAGGGTCTGGGGAACAGGCACAAAGACTCCCCACGGCAGTCCCACCCCATTACCGCTGGTCAGTCAGGGCTCCAGGGACTGGGGAATTGGCACAAAAACTCCCCACGGCAGACCCACCCCATTACCGCTGGTCAGTCTGGGCTCCAGGGTCTGGGGAACAGGCACAAAGACTCCCCAAGGCAGTCCCACCCCATTACCGCCGGTCAGTCTGGGCTCCAGGGTCTGGGGAACAGGCATAAAGACTCCCCACGGCAGACCCACCCCATTACCGCCGGTCAGTCTGGGCTCCATGGTCTGGGGAATTGGCACAAAGACTCCCCACGGCAGACCCACCCCATTACCGCCGGTCAGTCTGGGCTCCATGGTCTGGGGAATTGGCACAAAGATTCCCCACGGCAGTCCAACCCCATTACCGCCGGTCAGTCTGGGCTCCAGGGTCTGGGGAATTGGCACAAAGACTCCCCACGGCAGTCCCACCCCATTACCGCCGGTCAGTCAGGGCTCCAGGGTCTGGGGAATTGGCACAAAGACTCCCCACAGCAGACCCACCCCATTACCGCCGGTCAGTCTGGGCTCCAGGGACTGGGGAACAGGCACAAAGACTCCCCACGGCAGTCCCACCCCATTACCGCCGGTCAGTCTGGGCTCCAGGGTCTGGGGAACAGGCACAAAGACTCCCCACGGCAGTCCCACCCCATTACCGCTGGTCAGTCAGGGCTCCAGGGACTGGGGAATTGGCACAAAGACTCCCCACGGCAGTCCCACCCCATTACCGCCGATCAGTCAGGGCTCCAGGGTCTGGGGAATTGGCACAAAGACTCCCCACGGCAGTCCCACCCCATTACCGCCGGTCAGTCTGGGCTCCAGGGACTGGGGAATTGGCACAAAGATTCCCCACGGCAGTCCCACCCCATTACCGCCGGTCAGTCTGGGCTCCAGGGTCTGGGGAATTGGCACAAAGATTCCCCACGGCAGTCCCACCCCATTACCGCCGGTCAGTCTGGGCTCCAGGGTCTGGGGAATTGGCACAAAGACTCCCCACGGCAGTCCCACCCCATTACCGCCGGTCAGTCAGGGCTCCAGGGTCTGGGGAATTGGCACAAAGACTCCCCACAGCAGACCCACCCCATTACCGCCGGTCAGTCTGGGCTCCAGGGACTGGGGAACAGGCACAAAGACTCCCCACAGCAGACCCACCCCATTACCGCCGGTCAGTCTGGGCTCCAGGGACTGGGGAACAGGCACAAAGACTCCCCAAGGCAGTCCCACCCCATTACGGCCGGTCAGTCAGGGCTCCAGGGACTGGGGAACTGGCACAAAGACTCCCCAAGGCAGACCCACCCCATTACCGCTGGTCAGTCAGGGCTCCAGGGACTGGGGAACTGGCACAAAGACTCCCCACGGCAGTCCCACCCCATTACCGCCGGTCAGTCAGGGCTCCAGGGTCCAGGGAATTGGCACAAAGACTCCCCACGGCAGTCCCACCCCATTACCGCCGGTCAGTCTGGGCTCCAGGGACTGGGGAACAGGCACAAAGACTCCCCACGGCAGTCCCACCCCATTACCGCCGGTCAGTCTGGGCTCCAGGGACTGGGGAATTGGCACAAAGACTCCCCACGGCAGTCCCACCCCATTACCGCCGGTCAGTCTGGGCTCCAGGGTCTGGGGAATTGGCACAAACACTCCCCACGGCAGTCCAACCCCATTACCGCCGGTCAGTCTGGGCTCCAGGGACTGAGGAATTGGCACAAAGACTCCCCACGGCAGACCCACCCCATTACCGCCGGTCAGTCTGGGCTCCAGGGACTGGGGAATTGGCACAAAGACTCCCCACAGCAGACCCACCCCATTACCGCCGGTCAGTCTGGGCTCCAGGGACTGGGGAACAGGCACAAAGACTCCCCACGGCAGTCCCACCCCATACGGCCGGTCAGTCAGGGCTCCAGGGACTGGGGAACTGGCACAAAGACTCCCCAAGGCAGTCCCACCCCATTACCGCCGGTCAGTCAGGGCTCCAGGGACTGGGGAACTGGCACAAAGACTCCCCAAGGCAGTCCCACCCCATTACCGCCGGTCAGTCTGGGCTCCAGGGTTTGGGGAATTGGCACAAAGACTCCCCACAGCAGTCCCACCCCATTACCGCCGGTCAGTCTGGGCTCCAGGGACTGGGGAACAGGCACAAAGACTCCCCACGGCAGTCCCACCCCATTACCGCCGGTCAGTCTGGGCTCCAGGGACTGGGGAATTGGCACAAAGACTCCCCACGGCAGTCCCACCCCATTACCGCCGGTCAGTCTGGGCTCCAGGGTCTGGGGAATTGGCACAAACACTCCCCACGGCAGTCCAACCCCATTACCGCCGGTCAGTCTGGGCTCCAGGGACTGAGGAATTGGCACAAAGACTCCCCACGGCAGACCCACCCCATTACCGCCGGTCAGTCTGGGCTCCAGGGACTGGGGAATTGGCACAAAGACTCCCCACAGCAGACCCACCCCATTACCGCCGGTCAGTCTGGGCTCCAGGGACTGGGGAACAGGCACAAAGACTCCCCACGGCAGTCCCACCCCATTACCGCCGGTCAGTCTGGGCTCCAGGGACTGGGGAACAGGCACAAAGACTCCCCACAGCAGTCCCACCCCTTACGGCCGGTCAGTCAGGGCTCCAGGGACTGGGGAACTGGCACAAAGACTCCCCAAGGCAGTCCCACCCCATTACCGCCGGTCAGTCAGGGCTCCAGGGTCTAGGGAATTGGCACAAAGACTCCCCACGGCAGTCCCACCCCATTACCGCCGGTCAGTCTGGGCTCCAGGGACTGAGGAATTGGCACAAAGACTCCCCACGGCAGACCCACCCCATTACCGCCAGTCAGTCTGGGCTCCAGGGTTTGGGGAATTGGCACAAAGACTCCCCACGGCAGACCCACCCCATTACCGCCGGTCAGTCTGGGCTCCAGGGACTGGGGAATTGGCACAAAGACTCCCCACAGCAGACCCACCCCATTACCGCCGGTCAGTCTGGGCTCCAGGGACTGGGGAACAGGCACAAAGACTCCCCACGGCAGTCCCACCCCTTACGGCCGGTCAGTCAGGGCTCCAGGGACTGGGGAACTGGCACAAAGACTCCCCAAGGCAGTCCCACCCCATTACCGCCGGTCAGTCAGGGCTCCAGGGACTGGGGAACTGGCACAAAGACTCCCCACGGCAGTCCCACCCCATTACCGCCGGTCAGTCAGGGCTCCAGGGACTGGGGAACTGGCACAAAGACTCCCCAAGGCAGTCCCACCCCATTACCGCCGGTCAGTCTGGGCTCCAGGGTCTAGGGAATTGGCACAAAGACTCCCCACGGCAGTCCGACCCCATTACCGCCGGTCAGTATGGGCTCCAGGGACTGGGGAATTGGCACAAAGACTCCCCACGGCAGACCCACCCCATTACCGCCGGTCAGTCTGGGCTCCAGGGACTGGGGAATTGGCACAAAGACTCCCCACGGCAGACCCACCCCATTACCGCCGGTCAGTCTGGGCTCCAGGGTCTGGTGAACAGGCACAAAGACTCCCCACGGCAGTCCCACCCCATTACCGCCGGTCAGTCTGGGCTCCAGGGACTGGGGAACAGGAGCCCTGATCAACTGCCCTGATCAATCTCCACTACCCTTCGAACCGAAACGTCTCACACCATGACCTTTTCCGAGGAACTTCACCTCCTGGGGTGCAGGACCACCAGCACTGCAGACAGTGGAGGACCCACAGGGTAGCATCAGCTTTGATCCAGCCCCTCAGAAACCTCTGAGCATCACTGACCTCCCACTCAACACACCCCGCCATCTTCAGGGATGGAGGTCCACACGGTGGGCCCACTGTTCTGCACAGATCAGAAATGGACCACCTACTCTGCACAGCCTGGCCTCAGGCATGTCACACCAAAGCCCAGTGTTAAATTTCGTCTGCCAGGGGACTGCCCAATTCACCAGCCCTCTGGTCCTGGACTCCCCCACTATAGGAAACATCCTCTCCACATCCACTCTATCTGTGTCCTCTGGTCCTAGACTCCCTCACTATAGGAAGCATCCTCTCTACATCCACTCTATCTGTGTCCTCTGGTCCTAGACTCCCCCACTATAGGAAACATCCTCTCCACATGCACTCTATCTGTGTCCTCTGGTCCGAGACTCCTCCACCATAGGAAACATCCTCTCCACATCCACTCTATCTGTGTCCTCTGGTCCTAGACTCCCTCACTATAGGAAGCATCCTCTCCACATCCACTCTATCTGTGTCCTCTGGTCCTATACTCCCTCACGATAGGAAACATCCTCTCCACATGCACTCTATCTGTGTCCTCTGGTCCTAGACTCCTCCACCATAGGAAACATCCTCTCCACATCCACTCTATCTGTGTCCTCTGGTCCTAGACTCCCTCACTATAGGAAGCATCCTCTCCACATCCACTCTATCTGTGTCCTCTGGTCCTAGACTCCCTCACTATAGGAAACATCCTCTCCACATGCACTCTATCTGTGTCCTCTGGTCCTAGACTCCCCCACTATAGGAAACATCCTCCCTACATCCACTCTATCTGTGTCCTCTGGTCCTAGACTCCCCCAGTATAGGAAACATCCTCTCCACATCCACTCTATCTGTGTCCTCTGGTCCCCGCTCACTGGCACCCCTCCACCCATTATTCCAATCTGCCCTCCCTTATCTGGTGTGCTCCACTCCTTCACCTCCCACTCTCCCCTCCTCCGTCTGTCCGTCACTCCCCCTCACTTGATCCACCCATCACCTCCCAGTCTCTGTCACTATTCCCACTCTCCCCTCCTCCGTCTGTCCATCACTCCCCCTCACCTGATCCACCCGTCACCTCCCAGTCTCTGTCACTATTCCCACTCTCCCCTCCTCTGTCTGTCCATCACTCCCCCTCACCTGATCCACCCGTCACCTCCCAGTCTCTGTCACTATTCCCACTCTCCCCTCCTCCGTCTGTCCATCATTCCCCCTCACCTGATCCACCCATCACCTCCCAGTCTCTGTCACTATTCCCACTCTCCCCTCCTCCGTCTGTCCATCACTCCCCCTCACCTGGATCCACCCGTCACCTCCCAGTCTCTGTCACTATTCCCACTCTCCTCTCCTCCGTCTGTCCATCACTCCCCCTCACCTGATCCACCCGTCACCTCCCAGTCTCTGTCACTATTCCCACTCTCCCCTCCTCTGTCTGTCCGTCACTCCCCCTCACCTGGATCCACCCGTCACCTCCCAGTCTCTGTCACTATTCCCACACTCCCCTCCTCCGTCAGTCCGTCACTCTCCCTCACCTGATCCACCCGTCACCTCCCAGTCTCTGTCACTATTCCCACTCTCCCCTCCTCTGTCTGTCCATCACTCCCCCTCACCTGGATCCACCCGTCACCTCCCAGTCTCAGTCACTATTCCCACTCTCCCCTCCTCCGTCTGTCCATCACTCCCCCTCACCTGGATCCACCCATCACCTCCCAGTCTCTGTCACTATTCCCACTCTCCCCTCCTCCGTCTGTCCATCACTCCCCCTCACCTGATCCACCCGTCACCTCCCAGTCTCTGTCATTATTCCCACTCTCCCCTCCTCTGTCTGTCCATCATTCCCCCTCACCTGATCCACCCGTCACCTCGCAGTCTCTGTCACTATTCCCACTCTCCCCTCCTCCGTCTGTCCATCATTCCCCCTCACCTGATCCACCCATCACCTCCCAGTCTCTGTCACTATTCCCACTCTCCCCTCCTCCGTCTGTCCATCACTCCCCCTCACCTGGATCCACCCGTCACCTCCCAGTCTCTGTCACTATTCCCACTCTCCTCTCCTCCGTCTGTCCATCACTCCCCCTCACCTGATCCACCCGTCACCTCCCAGTCTCTGTCACTATTCCCACTCTCCCCTCCTCTGTCTGTCCGTCACTCCCCCTCACCTGGATCCACCCGTCACCTCCCAGTCTCTGTCACTATTCCCACACTCCCCTCCTCCGTCAGTCCGTCACTCTCCCTCACCTGATCCACCCGTCACCTCCCAGTCTCTGTCACTATTCCCACTCTCCCCTCCTCTGTCTGTCCATCACTCCCCCTCACCTGGATCCACCCGTCACCTCCCAGTCTCAGTCACTATTCCCACTCTCCCCTCCTCCGTCTGTCCATCACTCCCCCTCACCTGGATCTACCCATCACCTCCCAGTCTCTGTCACTATTCCCACTCTCCCCTCCTCTGTCTGTCCATCACTCCCCCTCACCTGATCCACCCGTCACCTCCCAGTCTCTGTCACTATTCCCACTCTCCTCTCCTCCGTCTGTCCATCACTCCCACTCACCTGATCCACCCATCACCTCCCAGTCTCTGTCACTATTCCCACTCTCCCATCCTCCGTCTGTCCGTCACTCCCCCTCACCTGATCCACCCGTCACCTCCCAGTATGTCACTATTCCCACTCTCCCCTCCTCCGTCTGTCCATCACTGCCCCTCACCTGATCCACCCGTCACCTCCCAGTCTCTGTCACTATTCCCACTCTCCCCTCCTCTGTCTGTCCGTCACTCCCCCTCACCTGGATCCACCCGTCACCTCCCAGTCTCTGTCACTATTCCCACTCTCCCCTCCTCCGTCAGTCCGTCACTCTCCCTCACCTGATCCACCCGTCACCTGCCAGACTCTGTCACTATTCCCACTATCCCCTCCTCCGTCTGTCCATCACTCCCCCTCACCTGATCCACCCGTCACCTCCCAGTCTCTGTCACTATTCCCACTCTCCCCTCCTCCGTCTGTCCATCACTCCCCCTCACCTGGATCCACCCGTCACCTCCCAGTCTCTGTCACTATTCCCACTCTCCCCTCCTCCGTCTGTCCATCACTCCCCCTCACCTGATACACCCGTCACCTCCCAGTCTTTGTCACTATTCCCACTCTCCCCTCCTCCGTCTGTCCATCACTCCCCCTCACCTGGATCCACCCGTCACCTCCCAGTCTCTGTCACTATTCCCACTCTCCCCTCCTCCGTCTGTCCATCACTCCCCCTCACCTGGATCCACCCGTCACCTCCCAGTCTCTGTCACTATTCCCACACTCCCCTCCTCCGTCAGTCCGTCACTCTCCCTCACCTGATCCACCCGTCACCTCCCAGTCTCTGTCACTATTCCCACTCTCCCCTCCTCTGTCTGTCCATCACTCCCCCTCACCTGGATCCACCCGTCACCTCCCAGTCTCAGTCACTATTCCCACTCTCCCCTCCTCCGTCTGTCCATCACTCCCCCTCACCTGGATCCACCCATCACCTCCCAGTCTCTGTCACTATTCCCACTCTCCCCTCCTCTGTCTGTCCATCACTCCCCCTCACCTGATCCACCCGTCACCTCCCAGTCTCTGTCACTATTCCCACTCTCCTCTCCTCCGTCTGTCCATCACTCCCACTCACCTGATCCACCCATCACCTCCCAGTCTCTGTCACTATTCCCACTCTCCCATCCTCCGTCTGTCCGTCACTCCCCCTCACCTGATCCACCCGTCACCTCCCAGTATGTCACTATTCCCACTCTCCCCTCCTCCGTCTGTCCATCACTGCCCCTCACCTGATCCACCCGTCACCTCCCAGTCTCTGTCACTATTCCCACTCTCACCTCCTCCGTCTGTCCATCACTCCCCCTCACCTGATCCACCCATCACCTCCCAGTCTCTGTCACTATTCCCACTCTCCCCTCCTCTGTCTGTCCGTCACTCCCCCTCACCTGGATCCACCCGTCACCTCCCAGTCTCTGTCACTATTCCCACTCTCCCCTCCTCCGTCAGTCCGTCACTCTCCCTCACCTGATCCACCCGTCACCTGCCAGACTCTGTCACTATTCCCACTCTCCCCTCCTCCGTCTGTCCATCACTCCCCCTCACCTGATCCACCCGTCACCTCCCAGTCTCTGTCACTATTCCCACTCTCCCCTCCTCCGTCTGTCCATCACTCCCCCTCACCTGGATCCACCCGTCACCTCCCAGTCTCTGTCACTATTCCCACTCTCCACTCCTCCGTCTGTCCGTCACTCCCCCTCACCTGATCCACCCATCACCTCCCAGTCTCTGTCACTATTCCCACTCTCCTCTCCTCTGTCTGTCCATCACTCCCCCTCACATCATCCACCCGTCACCTCCCAGTCTCTGTCACTATTCCCACTCTCCCGTCCTCCGTCTGTCCATCACTCCCCCTCACCTGATCCACCCGACACCTCCCAGTCTCTGTCACTATTCCCACTCTCCCCTCCTCCGTCTGTCCATCACTCCCCCCTCACCTGATCCACCCGACACCTCCCAGTCTCTGTCACTATTCCCACTCTCCCCTCCTCCGTCTGTCCATCACTCCCCCTCACCTGATCCACCCGTCACCTCCCAGTCTCTGTCACTATTCCCACTCTCCCCTCCTCCGTCTGTCCATCACTCCCCCTCACCTGATCCACCCGTCACCTCCCAGTCTCTGTCACTATTCCCACTCTCCCCTCCTCCGTCTGTCCATCACTCCCCCTCACCTGGATCCACCCGTCACCTCCCAGTCTCTGTCACTATTCCCACTCTCCACTCCTCCGTCTGTCCGTCACTCCCCCTCACCTGATCCACCCATCACCTCCCAGTCTCTGTCACTATTCCCACTCTCCTCTCCTCTGTCTGTCCATCACTCCCCCTCACATCATCCACCCGTCACCTCCCAGTCTCTGTCACTATTCCCACTCTCCCCTTCTCCGTCTGTCCATCACTCCCCCCTCACCTGATCCACCCGACACCTCCCAGTCTCTGTCACTATTCCCACTCTCCCCTCCTCCGTCTGTCCATCACTCCCCCCTCACCTGATCCACCCGACACCTCCCAGTCTCTGTCACTATTCCCACTCTCCCCTCCTCCGTCTGTCCATCACTCCCCCTCACCTGATCCACCCGTCACCTCCCAGTCTCTGTCAGTATTCCCACTCTCCCCTCCTCCGTCTGTCCGTCACTCCCCCTCACCTGGATCCACCCGTCACCTCCCAGTCTCTGTCACCATTCCCACTCTCCCCTCCTCCGTCTGTCCATCACTCCCCCTCACCTGATCCACCCGTCACCTCCCAGTCTCTGTCACTATTCCCACTCTCCCCTCCTCCGTCTGTCCATCACTCCCCCTCACCTGGATCCACCCGTCACCTCCCAGTCTCTGTCACTATTCCCACTCTCCCCTCCTCCATAAGTCCATCACTCCCCCTCACCTGATCCACCCATCACCTCCCAGTCTCTGTCACTATTCCCACTCTCCTCTCCTCTGTCTGTCCATCACTCCCCCTCACCTGATCCACCCGACACCTCCCAGTCTCTGTCACTATTCCCACTCTCCCCTCCTCTGTCTGTCCATCACTCCCCCTCACCTGGATCCACCTGTCACCTCCCAGTCTCTGTCACTATTCCCACTCTCCTCTCCTCCGTCTGTCCATCACTCCCCCTCACCTGATCCACCCGTGACCTCCCAGTCTCTGTCACTATTCCCACTCTCCCCTCCTCTGTCTGTCCGTCACTCCCCCTCACCTGGATCCACCCGTCACCTCCCAGTCTCTGTCACTATTCCCACACTCCCCTCCTCCGTCAGTCCGTCACTCTCCCTCACCTGATCCACCCGTCACCTCCCAGTCTCTGTCACTATTCCCACTCTCCCCTCCTCCGTCTGTCCATCACTCCCCCTCACCTGATCCACCCGTCACCTCCCAGTCTCTGTCACTATTCCCACTCTCCCCTCCTCCGTCTGTCCATCACTCCCCCTCACCTGGATCCACCCGTCACCTCCCAGTCTCTGTCACTATTCCCACTCTCCCCTCCTCCGTCTGTCCCTCACTCCCCCTCACCTGATCCACCCGTCACCTCCCAGTCTCTGTCACTATTCCCACTCTCCCCTCCTCCGTCTGTCCATCACTCCCCCTCACCTGGATCCACCCATCACCTCCCAGTCTCTGTCACTATTCCCACTCTCCTCTCCTCCATCTGTCCATCACTCCCCCTCACCTGATCCACCCGTCACCTCCCAGTCTCTGTCACTATTCCCACACTCCCCTCCTCCGTCTGTCCATCACTCCCCCTCACCTGATCCACCCGTGACCTCCCAGTCTCTGTCACTATTCCCACTCTCCCCTCCTCCGTCTGTCCATCACTCCCCCTCACCTGATCCACCCGTCACCTCCCAGTCTCTGTCACTATTCCCACTCTCCTCTCCTCAGTATGTCCATCACTCCCCCTCACCTGATCCACCCGTCACCTCCCAGTCTCTGTCACTATTCCCACTCTCCCCTCCTCCGTCTGTCCATCACTCCCCCTCACCTGATCCACCCGTCACCTCCCAGTCTCTGTCACTATTCCCACTCTCCCCTCCTCTGTCTGTCCGTCACTCCCCCTCACCTGGATCCACCCGTCACCTCCCAGTCTCTGTCACTATTCCCAGTCTCCAGGTTCGGGGGCTCAGGACTGGTACAGGAAATGAAGAGTCCTTCTTCATCTGCGCGTGATGGAATTCCTGAGTCACAACTGACAGCAGAGGAAACCGAGAGGAGGCTCTGAACACCACCAGAGAGGGATGACCTTTACTGCTGCCCTAAATGCAGCAAGTTCTTTTCTTTTAGGATCTCCCTGATGGAGCTCCGGGCTATTTCCTGCTGTGGCAGGGGACCCACAGAGATACAAACACAGCTCACCATGTTGGAATGGGCCCTCCTGGGCATCCTCTCACTGGTGTAGAGGTAAAGGAACTTGTTAATCTGCGAAGAGGCCAGCCTGTCACGGATCTCCAGCTCCTGCACAATGAAGACCTGCCGAGCGATGGGCAGCTCCTCAAGTTCGGGGGCATGCGTCTCCACTGGTCCTTTCTCCGGCATGGCAGTGGCAACGGGGTACGTCTCATGCTGGAAGCTCACCTGGGCAGAAACCGGGAGAAACAGCTCAACGATCCTCTGCCACGTCTTTATCGTTCCCTCCCCCAAACCCTCGTCCCACCACAGTTACCCAAGTCTGACCAGCCAGGGGTCTATTTGCTCCCTCCCCCAAACCCTCGTCCCACCACAGTTACCCAAGTCCGACCGGTCAGGGGTCTAGTTGCTCCCTCCCCCAAACCCTCACCCAACCACAGTTACCCGAGTCCGACCAGCCAGAGGCCAAGTTGCTCCCTTCCCAAGTCTGACCAGCCAGAGGCCTAGTTGCTCCCTCCCCACAAACCCTCACCCAACCACAGTTACCCAAGTCTGACCAGCCAGGGGTCTGGTTGGGGTGGATGCTGCCCTGCGTCACATTTGCTTAGTGATATGCTCGTACAGGAATAGGCCATTCAGCCCAACATGCCCATACTGACCTTTGTGCCCATTTGATCATATTGTCAAGAATTTAAGGAACCAGGATGGCTTAATGTCATTTCATGTACACAATTATAAGGAGAACAAGGTAATTGTTACTCTCTCTGGATCCGATGTAGCACAAAAAAACACAATGAGATAAAGAAAAAATAGTAACAAAACATAATAAGTACAAAGATATGAGTTAATATACATATATTGGTTTTATGTCCATAAAGTGACACTAGGCACAGGAGTGTCTGTACATAAGGTGACTGACAGGAAATGATAAAGTAGGTGGCTGGAGTGTGGAGGGGTGACTGAGTGGGTGGAGGTGTTGATCATTGATCAGCCTCACTGCTTGGGGGATGTAACTGTTTCTGAGTCTGGTGGTCCTGCCGTGGATGCTTCGTGGCCTCCTGATGGGACTGGGAGAATATCACGATGCCACTGGCCCTTTGCAGCATCTTTCTGTATATACGCTTGTGACGGTGGGTAGGCTGGAGCCAGGGGCGCGTTGGGCAGTTTCAACCCCCTATTGTAGACCCTTCTTGTCTGCCGCAGTGCGGTTCCCATACCACGCAGAGGACCCTATCCTTCAACAGCTTTGCCTGGTCCAGTGCCTGTAGAAACAGCTCTGAAAAGAAGTGATTTCATCTCCTCTGGCAATACGTTGCAGATATCAGATGCCCTCTGAGCGACGAAAACCTGCCCTTCAGCAACTCTGTACAAACCAACCGTCCACTCTCTGCCCTATTCTCAGCCCTGCTGAGGTACACAACGCTGAGGACCCACACCTTGAGCTTCAAGGACAGCATGTACCCTGTTGCTGTCAGGTTCTGAAAAAGAAACTCTTAACACTACCTCTATGTGCGTGTGTGTCTCTCCCTCTCCCTTCGATATTTCACTGAGATCCCTCCTCATTCTCCTAAATTCCAATGAGCAGAGGCCCAGAGCCCTCGGTCCATGTGGTATTCCCCTGGCAACACATGGGCTACGTGCTCCATTTCTGGAGTCAGACCCAAACGCACTACATCCAGGGCCTGCATGTGAAGCGACAGGGGCAGTTTAAAACGCACGTGCGAGGCATGATTTTACACAGAGAGTGGTGGGTGACCGGAAAGAGCTGCCAAGGATGGCAGCAGAGAGGTTTTAAGACAGGCAGGGAATGGAGGGGTGTGGATAGTAGACAGAAGTTTAACTTTATTATCACTCAACCGTACACACGTAAACACAGCAAACTGTAAACAAAACGCCATCCTCTGGGACCATTGTACAAAACACAGCACAAACAGTCACACACTGTCACATATAGTCAAATAGACACACACCGTTACATATAGTCAGTCACACACCATCACATATAGTCAAACAGTCGCACACCGTCACATATAGTCAAACAGTCCCACACCGTCACATATAGTCAGTCACACACCATCACATATAGTCAAACAGACACACACTGTCACATATAGTCAAACAGTCCCACACCGTCACATATAGTCAGTCACACACCATCACATATAGTCAAACAGTTGCACAACGTCACATATAGTCAGTCACACACTGTCACATATAGTCAAACAGTCACACACCGTCACATATAGTCAGTCACACACCGTCACATATAGTCAAACAGTCACACACCGTCACATATAGTCAGTCACACACCGTCACATATAGTCAAACAGTCACACACCGTCACATATAGTCAGTCACACACCGTCACATATAGTCAAACAGTCGCACACCGTCACATATAGTCAAAGTCACACACCGTCACATATAGTCAGTCACACACCGTCACATATAGTCAAACAGTTGCACAACGTCACATATAGTCAGTCACACACTGTCACATATAGTCAAACAGTCACACACCGTCACATATAGTCAGTCACACACCGTCACATATAGTCAAACAGTCACACACCGTCACATATAGTCAGTCACACACCGTCACATATAGTCAAACAGTCACACACTGTCACATATAGTCAAACAGTCACACACCGTCACATATAGTCAGTCACACACCGTCACATATAGTCAAACAGTCGCACACCGTCACATATAGTCAAACAGTCACACACCGTCACATATAGTCAGTCACACACCGTCACATATAGTCAAACAGTCGCACACCGTCACATATAGTCAAAGTCACACACCGTCACATATAGTCAGTCACACACCGTCACATATAGTCAAACAGTCACACACCGTCACATATAGTCAAACAGTCACACACCGTCACGTATAGTCAGTCACACACTGTCACATATAGTCAAAAGTCACACACCGTCACATATAGTCAAACAGTCGCACACCGTCACATATAGTCAGTCACACACTGTCACATATAGTCAAACAGTCACACACTGTCACATATAGTCAGTCACACACTGTCACATATAGTCAGTCACACACCGTCACATATAGTCAGTCACACACTGTCACATATAGTCAAAAGTCACACACCGTCACATATAGTCAGTCACACACCGTCACATATAGTCAGTCACACACTGTCACATATAGTCAAACAGTCACACACTGTCACATATAGTCAGTCACACACTGTCACATATAGTCAAAAGTCACACACCGTCACATATAGTCAGTCACACACCGTCACATATAGTCAGTCACACACTGTCACATATAGTCAAACAGTCACACACTGTCACATATAGTCAGTCACACACTGTCACATATAGTCAAAAGTCACACACCGTCACATATAGTCAAAAGTCACACACCGTCACATATAGTCAAACAGTCGCACACCGTCACATATGGTCAGTCACACACCGTCACATATAGTCAAACAGTTGCACACCGTCACATATAGTCAGTCACACACTGTCACATATAGTCAAACAGTCACACACCGTCACATATAGTCAGTCACACACCGTCACATATAGTCAAACAGTCACACACCGTCACATATAGTCAGTCACACACCGTCACATATAGTCAAACAGTCACACACTGTCACATATAGTCAAACAGTCACACACCGTCACGTATAGTCAGTCACACACTGTCACATATAGTCAAAAGTCACACACCGTCACATATAGTCAGTCACACACTGTCACATATAGTCAAACAGTCACACACTGTCACATATAGTCAGTCACACACTGTCACATATAGTCAGTCACACACTGTCACATATAGTCAAAAGTCACACACCGTCACATATAGTCAGTCACACACCGTCACATATAGTCAGTCACACACTGTCACATATAGTCAAAAGTCACACACCGTCACATATAGTCAAACAGTCGCACACCGTCACATATGGTCAGTCACACACCGTCACATATAGTCAGTCACACACCGTCACATATAGTCAAACAGTCACACACCGTCACATATAGTCAGTCACACACCGTCACATATAGTCAAACAGTCACACACCGTCACATATAGTCAAACAGTCACACACCGTCACATATAGTCAAACAGTCACACACCGTCACATATAGTCAAACAGTCGCACACCGTCACATATAGTCAAAGTCACACACCGTCACATATAGTCAGTCACACACCGTCACATATAGTCAAACAGTCACACACCGTCACATATAGTCAAAGTCACACACCGTCACATATAGTCAGTCACACACCGTCACATATAGTCAAACAGTCACACACCGTCACATATAGTCAAACAGTCACACACCGTCACGTATAGTCAGTCACACACTGTCACATATAGTCAAAAGTCACACACCGTCACATATAGTCAAACAGTCGCACACCGTCACATATAGTCAGTCACACACTGTCACATATAGTCAAACAGTCACACACTGTCACATATAGTCAGTCACACACTGTCACATATAGTCAGTCACACACCGTCACATATAGTCAGTCACACACTGTCACATATAGTCAAAAGTCACACACCGTCACATATAGTCAGTCACACACCGTCACATATAGTCAGTCACACACTGTCACATATAGTCAAACAGTCACACACTGTCACATATAGTCAGTCACACACTGTCACATATAGTCAAAAGTCACACACCGTCACATATAGTCAGTCACACACCGTCACATATAGTCAGTCACACACTGTCACATATAGTCAAACAGTCACACACTGTCACATATAGTCAGTCACACACTGTCACATATAGTCAAAAGTCACACACCGTCACATATAGTCAAAAGTCACACACCGTCACATATAGTCAAACAGTCGCACACCGTCACATATGGTCAGTCACACACCGTCACATATAGTCAAACAGTTGCACACCGTCACATATAGTCAGTCACACACTGTCACATATAGTCAAACAGTCACACACCGTCACATATAGTCAGTCACACACCGTCACATATAGTCAAACAGTCACACACCGTCACATATAGTCAGTCACACACCGTCACATATAGTCAAACAGTCACACACTGTCACATATAGTCAAACAGTCACACACCGTCACGTATAGTCAGTCACACACTGTCACATATAGTCAAAAGTCACACACCGTCACATATAGTCAGTCACACACTGTCACATATAGTCAAACAGTCACACACTGTCACATATAGTCAGTCACACACTGTCACATATAGTCAGTCACACACTGTCACATATAGTCAAAAGTCACACACCGTCACATATAGTCAGTCACACACCGTCACATATAGTCAGTCACACACTGTCACATATAGTCAAAAGTCACACACCGTCACATATAGTCAAACAGTCGCACACCGTCACATATGGTCAGTCACACACCGTCACATATAGTCAAACAGACACACACCGTCACATATAGTCAGTCACACACCGCCACATATAGTCAAACAGTCGCACACCATCACATATAGTCAGTCACACACCGTCACATATAGTCAAACAGTCACACACTGTCACATATAGTCAAACAGTCACACACCGTCACATATAGTCAGTCACACACCGTCACATATAGTCAAACAGTCGCACACCGTCACATATAGTCAAAGTCACACACCGTCACATATAGTCAGTCACACACCGTCACATATAGTCAAACAGTCACACACCGTCACATATAGTCAAACAGTCACACACCGTCACGTATAGTCAGTCACACACTGTCACATATAGTCAAAAGTCACACACCGTCACATATAGTCAAACAGTCGCACACCGTCACATATAGTCAGTCACACACCGTCACATATAGTCAGTCACACACTGTCACATATAGTCAGTCACACACTGTCACCTATAGTCAAACAGTCACACACTGTCACATATAGTCAGTCACACACTGTCACATATAGTCAAAAGTCACACACCGTCACATATAGTCAAAAGTCACACACCGTCACATATAGTCAAACAGTCGCACACCGTCACATATGGTCAGTCACACACCGTCACATATAGTCAAACAGTTGCACACCGTCACATATAGTCAGTCACACACCGTCACATATAGTCAGTCACACACCGTCACATATAGTCAAACAGTCACACACCGTCACATATAGTCAGTCACACACCGTCACATATAGTCAAACAGTCACACACTGTCACATATAGTCAAACAGTCACACACCGTCACGTATAGTCAGTCACACACTGTCACATATAGTCAAAAGTCACACACCGTCACATATAGTCAGTCACACACTGTCACATATAGTCAGTCACACACCGTCACATATAGTCAGTCACACACTGTCACATATAGTCAAAAGTCACACACCGTCACATATAGTCAGTCACACACCGTCACATATAGTCAGTCACACACTGTCACATATAGTCAAACAGTCACACACTGTCACATATAGTCAAAAGTCACACACCGTCACATATAGTCAAACAGTCGCACACCGTCACATATGGTCAGTCACACACTGTCACATATAGTCAAACAGTCACACACTGTCACATATAGTCAAAAGTCACACACCGTCACATATAGTCAAACAGTCGCACACCGTCACATATGGTCAGTCACACACCGTCACATATAGTCAAACAGTTGCACACCGTCACATATAGTCAGTCACACACCGTCACATATAGTCAAACAGTCACACACTGTCACATATAGTCAAACAGTCACACACTGTCACGTATAGTCAGTCACACACCGTCACATATAGTCAAACAGTCACACACTGTCACATATAGTCAGTCACACACCGTCACATATAGTCAAACAGTCACACACTGTCACATATAGTCAGTCACACACCGTCACATATAGTCAGTCACACACCGTCACATATAGTCAATCACACACCGTCACATATAGTCAAACAGTCACACACTGTCACATATAGTCAAACAGTCACACACCGTCACATATAGTCAGTCACACACCGTCACATATAGTCAAACAGTCGCACACCGTCACATATAGTCAAAGTCACACACCGTCACATATAGTCAGTCACACACCGTCACATATAGTCAGTCACACACCGTCACATATAGTCAAACAGTCACACACCGTCACATATAGTCAAACAGTCACACACCGTCACGTATAGTCAGTCACACACCGTCACGTATAGTCAGTCACACACCGTCATGTATAGTCAGTCACACACTGTCACATATAGTCAAAAGTCACACACCGTCACATATAGTCAAACAGTCGCACACCGTCACATATAGTCAGTCACACACTGTCACATATAGTCAGTCACACACTGTCACATATAGTCAAACAGTCACACACTGTCACATATAGTCAGTCACACACTGTCACATATAGTCAGTCACACACCGTCACATATAGTCAGTCACACACCGTCACATATAGTCAGTCACACACTGTCACATATAGTCAAAAGTCACACACCGTCACATATAGTCAGTCACACACCGTCACATATAGTCAGTCACACACTGTCACATATAGTCAAACAGTCACACACTGTCACATATAGTCAAACAGTCACACACTGTCACATATAGTCAGTCACACACTGTCACATATAGTCAGTCACACACTGTCACATATAGTCAAAAGTCACACACCGTCACATATAGTCAAACAGTCGCACACCGTCACATATAGTCAAACAGTCACACACCGTCACATATAGTCAAACAGTCGCACACCGTCACATATAGTCAAACAGTCACACACCGTCACATATAGTCAAACAGTCACACACCGTCACATATAGTCAGTCACACACCGTCACATATAGTCAATCACACACTGTCACATATAGTCAGTCACACACCGTCACATATAGTCAAACAGTCACACACCGTCACATATAGTCAAACAGTCACACACCGTCACATATAGTCAAACAGTCACACACCGTCACATATAGTCAGTCACACACCGTCACATATAGTCAATCACACACTGTCACATATAGTCAGTCACACACCGTCACATATAGTCAGTCACACACCGTCACATATAGTCAAACAGTCGCACACCGTCACATATAGTCAAAGTCACACACCATCACATATAGTCAAACAGTCGCACACCGTCACATATAGTCAGTCACACACCGTCACATATAGTCAGTCACACACCGTCACATATAGTCAAACAGTCACACACCGTCACATATAGTCAAACAGTCACACACCGTCACATATAGTCAATCACACACTGTCACATATAGTCAGTCACACACCGTCACATATAGTCAAACAGTCGCACACCGTCACATATAGTCAAACAGTCGCACACCGTCACATATAGTCAAACAGTCGCACACCGTCACATATAGTCAGTCACACACTGTCACATATAGTCAGTCACACACCGTCACATATAGTCAAACAGTCGCACACTGTCACATATAGTCAGTCGCACACCGTCACATATAGTCAGTCACACACCGTCACATATAGTCAGTCACACACTGTCACATATAGTCAAACAGTCACACACTGTCACATATAGTCAGTCACACACTGTCACATATAGTCAGTCACACACCGTCACATATAGTCAAACAGACACACACCGTCACATATAGTCAAATAGACACACACCGTCACATATAGTCAGTCACACACCGTCACATATAGTCAAATAGACACACACCGTCACATATAGTCAGTCACACACCGTCACATATAGTCAAACAGTCGCACACCGTCACATATAGTCAAACAGTCGCACACCGTCACATATAGTCAGTAGCACACTGTCACATATAGTCAGTCGCACACCGTCACATATAGTCAAACAGACACACACCGTCACATATAGTCAGTCACACACCGTCACATATAGTCAAACAGACACACACCGTCACATATAGTCAGTCACACACCGCCACATATAGTCAAACAGTCGCACACCGTCACATATAGTCAGTCACACACCGTCACATATAGTCAGTCACACACTGTCACATATAGTCAAACAGTCACACACAGTCAAATATAGTCAGTCACACACTGTCACATATAGTCAGTCACACACAGTCGCATATAGTCAGTCACACACAGTCGCATATAGTCAGTCACACACAGTCGCATATTGTCAGTCACACACAGTCACATATAGTCAGTCACACACAGTCGCATATAGTCAGTCACTTACAGTCGCATATAGTCAGTCACACACAGTTGCATATAGTCAAACAGTCACATATAGTTAGTCACACACAGTCACGTACAGTCGCAGACAGTCACATAGTTAAACAGTCGCGAAGTACTATAAGCACAGGTCTCTGAGGGGCTTTACAGGACTTTGTTTTATTAATGTCTAAAGGGTCTTTAAGAAAAATGTGGGAGACAAACATTTGCACCGTCTGTTGGATGCAGAGAAGCCGATGTGATTAATCTAACCACCATTTTGCTAGATTTCAGAGATTTTGTTCATCACGGTCAGCACAGACGCAAAGGGCTGAAGGGCCTCTTCTAGTGCTGTGGTATGGCACAGGGAGCAAGAACTGGCTTTCAACTAGGTTGTGTCTGAATATCCAGGCCATTCCCCCTCCTCCCCCCACCCCCCAACACACACACACCGGTCTGGACCCTGATCTGAATACACAGTACCCCACACACACACAACAGGGGTCTGGACCCTGGTCTGAATACCCAGACCCCACACACACACACACACACAACAGGGGTCTGGACCCTGGTCTGAATACCCAGACCCCACACACACACACCCACCCACATACAACAGGGGTCTGGACCCTGGTCTGAATACACAGTACCCCACACACACACAACAGGGGTCTGGACCCTGGTCTGAATACACAGTACCCCACACACACACAACAGGGGTCTGGACCCTGGTCTGAATACACAGTACCCCCACACACACAACAGGGGTCTGGACCCTGGTCTGAATACCCAGACCCCACACACACACGAGGGGTCTGGACCCTGGTCTGAATACCCAGACCCCACACACACACACAACAGGGGTCTGGACCCTGGTCTGAATACCCAGACACCCACACACACACCAGGGGTCTGGACCCTGGTCTGAATACCCAGACCCCACACACACACACAACAGGGATCTGGACCCTGGTCTGAATACCCAGACCCCACACACACACACACACACAACAGGGGTCTGGACCCTGGTCTGAATACACAGTACCCCACACACACACAACAGGGGTCTGGACCCTGGTCTGAATACCCAGACACCCCCCCCCCACACACACACACAGACACACACACACACACACACACACACACACACAACAGGGGTCTGGACCCTGGTCTGAATACCCAGACCCCACACACACACAACAGGGGTCTGGACCCTGGTCTGAATACCCAGACCCCACACACACACACGAGGGGTCTGGACCCTGGTCTGAATACCCAGACACCCACACACACACAACAGGGGTCTGGACCCTGGTCTGAATACCCAGACACCCACACACACACGAGGGGTCTGGACCCTGGTCTGAATACCCAGACCCCACACACACACAACAGGGGTCTGGACCCTGGTCTGAATACCCAGACACCCACACACACACGAGGGGTCTGGACCCTGGTCTGAATACCCAGACACCCACACACACACGAGGGGTCTGGACCCTGGTCTGAATACCCAGACACCCACACACACACAACAGGGATCTGGACCCTGGTCTGAATACCCAGACCCCACACACACACACAACAGGGATCTGGACCCTGGTCTGAATACCCAGACCCCACACACACACACACACACAACAGGGGTCTGGACCCTGGTCTGAATACACAGTACCCCACACACACACAACAGGGGTCTGGACCCTGGTCTGAATACCCAGACACCCCCCCCCCACACACACACACAGACACACACACACACACACACACACACACACACACACACAACAGGGGTCTGGACCCTGGTCTGAATACCCAGACCCCACACACACACAACAGGGGTCTGGACCCTGGTCTGAATACCCAGACCCCACACACACACACGAGGGGTCTGGACCCTGGTCTGAATACCCAGACACCCACACACACACAACAGGGGTCTGGACCCTGGTCTGAATACCCAGACACCCACACACACACGAGGGGTCTGGACCCTGGTCTGAATACCCAGACCCCACACACACACAACAGGGGTCTGGACCCTGGTCTGAATACCCAGACACCCACACACACACGAGGGGTCTGGACCCTGGTCTGAATACCCAGACACCCACACACACACGAGGGGTCTGGACCCTGGTCTGAATACCCAGACACCCACACACACACAACAGGGGTCTGGACCCTGGTCTGAATACCCAGACCCCACACAACACACCCACCCACATACAACAGGGGTCTGGACCCTGGTCTGAATACACAGTACCCCACACACACACAACAGGGGTCTGGACCCTGGTCTGAATACACAGTACCCCACACACACACAACAGGGGTCTGGACCCTGGTCTGAATACACAGTACCCCACACACACACAACAGGGGTCTGGACCCTGGTCTGAATACCCAGACCCCACACACACACACACAACAGGGGTCTGGACCCTGGTCTGAATACCCAGACCCCACACACACACACGAGGGGTCTGGACCCTGGTCTGAATACCCAGACACCCACACACACACAACAGGGGTCTGGACCCTGGTCTGAATACCCAGACACCCACACACACACGAGGGGTCTGGACCCTGGTCTGAATACCCAGACCCCACACACACACAACAGGGGTCTGGACCCTGGTCTGAATACCCAGACACCCACACACACACGAGGGGTCTGGACCCTGGTCTGAATACCCAGACACCCACACACACACAACAGGGGTCTGGACCCTGGTCTGAATACCCAGACACCCACAGACACACGAGGGGTCTGGACCCTGGTCTGAATACCCAGACACCCACACACACACCCAACAGGGGTCTGGACCCTGGTGTGAGTTTTTCTCCTCACCCAGGAGTGACACTACTGTCTCTGATCCTTAACCTGCTGGCCTTCAGTCAGTGTCACTACTGACAATCCTGAGGTCATGGGTTAAGGGTGAAAGGTGAAATGTTTTAAGGGGAACACAAGGGGAAATGTCTTCACTCTGAGTGTGGAATGAGCTGCCAGTGAAAGAGGTGGATGCAGATTTGATTTCAATGCTTCATAATAGTTTGGACAGGGAGAGGTCTGGAGGGCTATGGTCTGGTAGGACAATGGCAGTTCAGATGACCTGGCATAGACTAGATGGGCCAAAAGGCCTGTTTCTGGGCTGTAGTTTTCTACGTCCAGCACCTACAACGCTGACTGACCCTGTTGCACAGCCAGGTGTTAGCCTCAGCCACTGCGGGGAGTATAAGGCAAGGGCGCAGAGAGTTTGAGTTCAGCGCCATGCTGGGACTACCTTGGTGAGCTGGATCTCCATGAGGATGTCGTGGTTTCGTCCCGAGCCCCCCTGCGTCCTCCACGTGTTCTGCGGCCTGTTGGGGAAGGCGGAGCGAGACGGCGAGCTCCTCGCGCTGACGGCGACCGGCTTCATCCTGCACCAGACAGCAAGAAGTCACAAAGCGCTCCGACCTGTCTCCCCGAATGAACCGTATCGGATCAGTCCAGCACGCAGACTGCCGACTGACCCACTGAGCCTCCACGGTGCAGACTTTTTACACGGGCCTCCGATCGGGCGTGCACACTCTGGTCTCAGCTGGGCCGGCTGGTCGCTCCTGCACTGAGGGTTGCCCATGGCTAACATGACACAGTAAACACGTGTAAACATAATACTTGGTTGTCATTCTTATTCCGCGTGAAGATGCCCTTCAGATCAACTCATTCCCGTTGAACAAGATGTCCATGGGAGTTAGTTCTGTTTGCCCCATATCCCTTGAAACCCTTCCTATCCACACACAGTACTGACAGAAGTCTCAGGCTGCGCGGGGTGGTGGAGTGGGAGGGGTGTGGGACAGGGGGCAGAGAAGGAGTGTCAGGGGTGGGTTCAGACACACCCAGCCCTGAGACACCAGGCAAGGTCATTTGATTCCAAACAATTGGTTTATTGATCATTACAGAATGTCTCCCTGGTGCTTCCCGCTCCCTCCCCTCTCCCTTCCCCTTTTCCCAACCATGATTCCCCTCTCCCTGCCCCCTTCCCACTCTCAGTCCACAACAGAGACCCAGATCAGAATCAGGTTTATCATCACTCACACGTCAGGAAATTTGTTTTTTTTGTGGCAGCAGTACAGTGCAATACATAAAATTACTACAGTCTTGTGCAAAAATCTCAGGCACCCCAGATATATATCTGTGTGCCAAAGACTTTCGCACAGGACTGTACGTGTATTAGTGTCTCTTAAATGTTGTTATATTACCTGTCTCAAATCACTTCCTCTGGAAGCTTGTTCCACACATGGAGAGTCCTCTGGGTGAAGAAGTTGCCCCTCGCCCCCCCCATCTTAAACCTGGGCCCTCTCGCTCTTGGTTCACGGATCGTGGGGAAAAGACCATATATTCACCCCACCTCTGCCCCCTCATCGTCTTAAACACGTCTCTATCACCTCTCAGTCTCCTGTACTCCTGGAAATAAAGGTTCAGCCGCTCGCCCTCCCCCAACGTCCCGAGTCCTGGGAACATCCTCGTAAATCTTTCCTGCCCTCTGTCCAGCTCAATGGCATCTTCATTGCGTCATGGTAGCAGGAATCCACTGCAGCTCCGGGCGTCGGATTCAGAGTTCAATTCCAACCCCATCTGTACGATGTTGGTGCGCTCTCCTCGTGAGCGTGTGGGTCTCCTCCCACAGAGCAAAGATGCACCAGGTAGGAGCAGCGCTGGTCTTTGTAAACTGTCCCGTGATTAAGAGAATGGGCGCTGGACGGTGAGGCACAAAGAACCCGAAGGGCTTGTTCCCTGATGTGTCTCGAACTAAAATAAAATCCTTCCCACAGCAGGGTGACCAAAGCGCAGGGCAAAATTTCAACATTGTCAAAAATGCTTGAATTTCTATTTGCCACTGAACAGGCAAACACAATTTTTTCATTTTTTCGTGTTGTATGACATGATCATTCTGTGCCGTGTGGTGTATGACATGATCATTCTGTGCCGTGTTGTATGACATGATCATTCTGTGCCGTGTGGTGTATGACATGATCATTCTGTGCCGTGATGTATGACATGATCATTCTGTGCCGTGTGGTGTATGACATGATCATTCTGTGCCGTGTTGTATGACATGATCATTCTGTGCCGTGTGGTGTATGACATGATCATTCTGTGCCGTGATGTATGACATGATCATTCTGTGCCGTGTGGTGTATGACATGATCATTCTGTGCCGTGTTGTATGACATGATCATTCTGTGCCGTGTGGTGTATGACATGATCATTCTGTGCCGTGTTGTATGACATGATCATTCTGTGCCGTGTGGTGTATGACATGATCATTCTGTGCCGTGTTGTATGACATGATCATTCTGTGCCGTGTGGTGTATGACATGATCATTCTGTGCCGTGTTGTATGACATGATCATTCTGTGCCGTGTTGTATGACATGATCATTCTGTGCCGTGTTGTATGACATGATCATTCTGTGCCGTGTGGTGTATGACATGATCATTCTGTGCCGTGTTGTATGACATGATCATTCTGTGCCGTGTTCTATGACATGATCATTCTGTGCCGTGTTGTATGACATGATCATTCTGTGCCGTGTTGTATGACATGATCATTCTGTGCCGTGTTGTATGACATGATCATTCTGTGCCGTGTTGTATGACATGATCATTCTGTGCCGTGTTGTATGACATGATCATTCTGTGCCGTGTTCTATGACATGATCATTCTGTGCCGTGTTGTATGACATGATCATTCTGTGCCGTGTTCTATGACATGATCATTCTGTGCCGTGTTGTATGACATGATCATTCTGTGCCGTGTTCTATGACATGATCATTCTGTGCCGTGTGGTGTATGACATGATCATTCTGTGCCGTGTTCTATGACATGATCATTTTGTGCCGTGTTGTATGACATGATCATTCTGTGCCGTGTGGTGTATGACATGATCATTCTGTGCCGTGTTGTATGACATGATCATTCTGTGCCGTGTTGTATGACATGATCATTCTGTGCCGTGTTGTATGACATGATCATTCTGTGCCGTGTTGTATGACATGATCATTCTGTGCCGTGTTGTATGACATGATCATTCTGTGCCGTGTTCTATGACATGATCATTCTGTGCCGTGTTGTATGACATGATCATTCTGTGCCGTGTTCTATGACATGATCATTCTGTGCCGTGTTCTATGACATGATCATTCTGTGCCGTGTTCTATGACATGATCATTCTGTGCCGTGTTGTATGACATGATCATTCTGTGCCGTGTTGTATGACATGATCATTCTGTGCCGTGTTGTATGACATGATCATTCTGTGCCGTGTGGTGTATGACATGATCATTCTGTGCCGTGTTCTATGACATGATCATTCTGTGCCGTGTTGTATGACATGATCATTCTGTGCCGTGTTCTATGACATGATCATTCTGTGCCGTGTTCTATGACATGATCATTCTGTGCCGTGTTCTATGACATGATCATTCTGTGCCGTGTTGTATGACATGATCATTCTGTGCCGTGTTGTATGACATGATCATTCTGTGCCGTGTTCTATGACATGATCATTCTGTGCCGTGTTCTATGACATGATCATTCTGTGCCGTGTTGTATGACATGATCATTCTGTGCCGTGTTGTATGACATGATCATTCTGTGCCGTGTTGTATGACATGATCATTCTGTGCCGTGTTGTATGACATGATCATTCTGTGCCGTGTGGTGTATGACATGATCATTCTGTGCCGTGTGGTGTATGACATGATCATTCTGTGCCGTGTTGTATGACATGATCATTCTGTGCCGTGTTGTATGACATGATCATTCTGTGCCGTGTTGTATGACATGATCATTCTGTGCCGTGTTGTATGACATGATCATTCTGTGCCGTGTTCTATGACATGATCATTCTGTGCCGTGTGGTGTATGACATGATCATTCTGTGCCGTGTTCTATGACATGATCATTCTGTGCCGTGTTCTATGACATGATCATTCTGTGCCGTGTTCTATGACATGATCATTCTGTGCCGTGTTCTATGACATGATCATTCAGTGCCGTGTTGTATGACATGATCATTCTGTGCCGTGTTCTATGACATGATCATTCTGTGCCGTGTGGTGTATGACATGATCATTCTGTGCCGTGTTGTATGACATGATCATTCTGTGCCGTGTTCTATGACATGATCATTTTGTGCCGTGTTGTATGACATGATCATTCTGTGCCGTGTGGTGTATGACATGATCATTCTGTGCCGTGTTGTATGACATGATCATTCTGTGCCGTGTTGTATGACATGATCATTCTGTGCCGTGTTGTATGACATGATCATTCTGTGCCGTGTTGTATGACATGATCATTCTGTGCCGTGTTGTATGACATGATCATTCTGTGCCGTGTTGTATGACATGATCATTCTGTGCCGTGTTGTATGACATCATCATTCTGTGCCGTGTTCTATGACATGATCATTCTGTGCCGTGTGTGTATGACATGATCATTCTGTGCCGTGTTCTATGACATGATCATTCTGTGCCGTGTTCTATGACATGATCATTCTGTGCCGTGTTCTATGACATGATCATTCTGTGCCGTGTTCTATGACATGATCATTCTGTGCCGTGTTGTATGACATGATCATTCTGTGCCGTGTTGTATGACATGATCATTCTGTGCCGTGTTGTATGACATGATCATTCTGTGCCGTGTTCTATGACATGGGCAATCATGGTCTTTCCATGACCGTGAGCGCTGTTGGTAAATGTTTCCACACAAGTGGTTTGTCGTTGCTATCTTCTGGGCAGTGTCTTTACAAGACGGGTGACCCCAGCCATTATCAACACTCGTCAGAGATTGTCTGCCTGGCGTCAGTGGTCACATAACCAGGACTTGTGATCTGCACCGGCTGCTCATATGACCTGATGCCATAACGCCACATGACCCCGACCGGGAGAAGGGGCCACATCCTGCCCAAGGGTGACCTGAAGGCTAGCGGAGGGAAGGAGCACCTCACACCTCCTTTGGTAGAGACACATTCCCCGCTTCATCTGGTTTGATTTCCCAAAATGCAACAGCATGCACTTATCCAAATTAAACTGCATTTGCCATTCCTTGGCCCAGTTCCCCAGTCAATCAGGATCCAGCTGCGATTCTTGATAATGTTCCTGACTGTCTATGACACAAACTTCTTTTGGTGTAGTCCTCACTGGCTGCGACTTTTCATTCAGTGAAACTGTCTGGGGAGTGCTGACCAAGCAGAAAGCTAACCCCCAAGGTGTAGGTGTCGAGGTCAGTGATGCAGGGTCTGAGGAACGTCCGCACGAGATCAGCGAGGATTGTGCTGGGGGCAGCCCACAAGTGTCACCCCCAATGTAACATGGTCACAGCTCATTAACCCTAATAGTACGTCACAATATTTAAAAATCCATGGCCCCTCCCGCCCAACTGCACCCATCTGACCAATTAACATACGAACTGGTACATCTTTGGAGGGTGGGAGGGAACCAAACATGGATCTTGCAGCATGCTGCCGTAGAGTGTTATGCCGAGAGAGAGGTGCGGAGACGGGTGGGGGATCAGGCATCCACCAGCAGTGTTGTGTGACCGGGAGGACGGGAAAGAGGAGAGGACGGATCTCAAGACAGCTGTGCTTCATGAAAAGCATTGATAACGAGAATGAGAAATGTAAGATTAACGTTAGCATTCATTGCAAGAGGACGAGAGTACAAAAGCCAGGCTGTGATGCTGAGGGTTTACAAGGCATTGGTCAGACCGCACTTGGGGTACTGTGAGAAGTTTCAAGGCCGCTTAGCTAAGAAACAAGGTGCTGGCATTGGAGACGGTGCCCAGGAGATTGACAAGAGTAATTCTGAGGATGAAAGGATTATCGTAAGAGGAGCGTTTGATGGTTCTGGGCCTGCATGTGAAGAGTGCGGAAAAACGAGGGCTGATATCACTGGAACCAAATGAATGCTGAAAGGCCTAGACAGAGTGGATGTGGAGAGGATGTTTCCTATAGTGGGGGAGTCTAGGACCAGAGGACACAGATAGAGTGGTTGTGGAGAGGATATTTCCTATAGTGGGGGAGTCTAGGACCAGAGGACACAGATAAAGTGGATGTGGAGAGGATGTTTCCTATAGTGGGGGAGTCTAGGACCAGAGGACACAGATAGAGTGGATATGGAGAGGATGTTTCCTATAGTGGGGGAGTCTAGGACCAGAGGACACAGATAAAGTGGATGTGGAGAGGATGTTTCCTATAGTGGGGGAGTCTAGGACCAGAGGGCACAGATAGAGTGGACGTGGAGAGGATGTTTCCTATAGTGGGGGAGTCTAGGACCAGAGGACACAGATAGAGTGGATGTGGAGAGGATGTTTCCTATAGTGGGGGAGTCTAGGACCAGAGGGCACAGATAAGAGTGGATGTGGAGAGGATGTTTCCTATAGTGGGGGAGTCTAGGATCAGAGGACATAGATAGAGTGGATGTGGAGAGGATGTTTCCTATAGTGGGGGAGTCTAGGACCAGGGACGCCCATTTGGAACAGAGATGAGAAGGATGTGGTGGTGAGTCATTGCCGTGGACGGCTGTGGAGGCCAGGTCGTTGGGTATATTTAAGGTGGAGGTTAATAGGCTCTTGAATGGGGTTGAGAGAGGTAATAATCAGCCATGATGAAATGGCAGATCAGGCTCAGTGGGCCGAATGGCCTAATTCTGCTCCCATGTCTTCTGGTGTTGAAGTACTGAGGTGTACTGCAGAGGACGAAGAGAGATGGAAGTTGTAAAGAGTGGATGGCAGCAGGCAGCTGGGACATTATGAAAGTGCGGATGTAGGCCTCAGCTCCCCAGGAGCAGCAGGCCTGGCTTCCTGGCGGAGCAGTCCAAACCGTTGGCTCTCTCTGTGCCTACCTGGGTGAATGAGAGTGGAAGGAAGATGGGCGGACTGAGCCGAAGTCCTTCCCCCCGTACAGATGCCAGACCACGGAGATTTCTCTCAGCATGATCCGGGTGTCGGGCACGGGGAATCGGGCCGGTGCCTTCAGCAGGTCCGTGCTGCCTATGGGTCGCGAGAAGTAACCATCCTTGATCGCGATGGAGTCATCCGTCAGCTTGGAGACAATCGGCTCTCCGTCTTTGGGCTAGAAAGAATGAAAATGATTAACTCGTTAAAAATGTGCTGCAAAACTCTCTCACACACACACACAGAGTGATTCTGTCACAGACACTGACACAGATACACACACATACAGATTAATATGTCACACACACACACACACACACACACAGTGATTCTGACACAAACACACACTGACACACAGAAACAAACACATACAGATTAATATACATCACAAACACACACACAGTGATTCTGACACGTACACACACTGGCACAC
Organism: Mobula hypostoma; assembly: GCF_963921235.1. Taxonomy (NCBI): domain Eukaryota; kingdom Metazoa; phylum Chordata; class Chondrichthyes; order Myliobatiformes; family Myliobatidae; genus Mobula; species Mobula hypostoma. Next base: position 16,822,064 of record NC_086126.1, on the reverse strand, counting down.
AGATACACACACATCTCACGAAATGGCAAGGGTAAAAGGATCCTAATGCACTTGTATAGAGGCCTCAAAACAGGAGCCAGGCCGTGGATTACAAATTACAGCAGGAGATAGAAAAGGCGTGTCAGAAGGGCAATGTCATGATAATCGTTGGGGATTTTAATATGAAAGTGGATTGGGAAAACCTGGCCAGTACTGGACCTCAAAATAGAGAGAACTTGTAGAATGTCTAAGGGATGGCTTTTTAGAACAGCTTGTTGTTGAGCCCACTAGGGGATCGGCTGTGCTGAATTGGGTATTGTGTAATGAACCGGAGGTGATAAGAGAGCTCAAGGTTAAGGAACCCTTAGGGAACAGTGATCACAATATGATGGAGTTCACTTTGAAATTTGTGAAGGAGAAACTCAATTCCAATGTGTTGGTATTTCAGTAAAATAAAGGAAGTTACAATAGCATGAGAGGGGAACTGGCTAAGGTTGACTGGAAAGGGACACTAGCAGGAAGGACAACAGAGCAGCAATGGCTGGAGTTTCTGCGAAAAATAAGCGAAGTGCAAGATAGATATATTCCAAACAAGAAGAAATTTCCAAATGCAACGACACTATAGTGGCTGACAAGTGAAGTCAGAGCCAAAGTAAAAGCAAAAGAGAGGGCATACAAGTAAGCCAAAGATAGTGGGAAGATAGAGGATTGGGAAGCTTTTAAGAACTTGCAGAAGGAAACCAAGAAGGTCATTAGGAAGGAAAAGATGAATTATAAAAGGAAGCTGGCCACTAATGTCAAAGAAGATACTAAAAGCTTTTTTAAGTATATAAAGGGTAAAAGAGATTCGAGGGTAGATATAGCACCAATACAAAGTTACGCTGGAGTTATTGTAATGAGAGACGCAGAGATGGCAGAGGAACCGAATGTGTGTTTTGCATCAGTCTTCACAGTAGAAGACGTCTGCAGTATACCGGACATTCAAGAGTGTCAGGGAAGTGAAGTTTGTGCAGTGAAAATTACGATCGAGAAGGTGTTCAGAAAGCTTAATGGTCTGAGGGTGGATAAATCTCCTGGACCTGATGGAATGCACCCTCGGGTTCTGAAGGAAGTAGCTGGAGAGATTGTAGAGGTATTAAAGATGATCTTTCAAGAACCGATAGATCTGGCATTGTACTGGATGAGTGGAAAATTGCAAATGTTACTCCGCTATTTAAGAAGGGTGGGAGGCAGCAGAGAGGAAGCTATAGACCTGTTAGCCTGACATCAGTGGTTGGGAAGTTGTTGGAATCAATTGTTAGGGATGAGATTGTGGAGTACCTGGAGGCACATGACAAGATAGGGCCAAAGCCAGCGTGGTTTTCTGAAAGGGAAATCCTGCCTGACAAACCTACTGCAATTCTTTGAGGAAATTACAAGCAGGGTAGACAAAGGAGATGCAGTGGATGTTGTATATTTTCAGAAGGCCTTTGACAAGCTGCCACACATGAGGCTGCTTAGCAAGATAAGAGCCCATGGAATTGCAGGGAAGTTACCAGCATGGGTGGAGCATTGGCTGATCAGCAGAAAACAGAGAAAGGGAATAAAGAGATCCTATTCTGGTTGGCTGCTGGTTACCAGTGGAGTTCCACAAGGATTGGTGTTGGGACCGCTGCTTTTTACGATATAGGTCAATGATTTGAGCGATGGGATTAATGGATTTGTGGCTAAATTTGCCAATGATACAAAGATAGGTGGAGGAGCAGGTAATGTTGAGGACACAGAGAACTTGCAGAAAGACTTAGATAGTTTAGGGGAATGGGCAAAGAAGTGGCAAATGAAATACAATGTTGGAAAGTGTACGGTCACGCACTTTGGTGGAAGAAATAAACGGGCAGACTATTATTCAGATGGGGAGAGAATTCAAGTGTAGAGATGCAAAGGGTCTTGGGAGTCCTTGTGCGGAATACCCTAAAGGTTAACCTCCAGGCTGAGTCAGTGGTGAAGAAGGCAAATGCAATGTTGGCATTCATTTCTAGAGTTATAGCATATAAGAGCAGGGGTGTGATGTTGAGGCTCTATAAGGTACTTGTGAGTCCACATTTGGCGTATTGCGGCAGTTTTGGGCTCCTTATTTGAGAAAGGATATACTGACATTGGAGAGGGTTCAGAGAAGATTCACGAGAATGATTCCAGGAATGAAAGGGTTACCGTATGAGGAATGCCTGGCAGCTCTTGGGCTGTATTCCTTGGAGTTCAGAATGAGAGGGGAATGTTAAAAGGCTGAACAGATTAGATATGGCAAAGTTATTTACCATGGTAGGGGAGCCTAGGACAAGAGGGCACGACTTCAGGAAGATGTCCTCTTGGAACTGAGATGCGCAGAAATTACTTTAGTCAGAGGGTGGTAAATCTGTGGAATTTGTCGCCACGTGCGGCTGTGGAGGCCACGTCATTGGGTGCATTTAAGGCAGAGATAGATAGGCTCTCGATTAACCAGGGCATCAAAGGGTATGGGGTGAAAGCAGGGGAGTGGGGATGACTGGAAGAATTGGATCGGCCCATGATTGAATGGCGGAGCAGGCTCAATGGGCCGAATGGCCTACTACTGCTCCTATATCTTATGGTCTTATGTACATCTCAAACACACCCACACACACACACACACACACACACAGATACATATACATGACACACACACACAGATACATATACATGACACATACACACACACACACAACTGCATGCAATGACCTGGAGAGTAAAGCACTTCATCCAGTCCATCAGACACACAAGAGCCAAAGTGAAAGCTCTTTGTCAGAGGTACAGAAACAGGCCGTTCAGCCCAACCCATCCATGCTCACCAAGACAGCAGACCATTCCATGCACGTAGCTTTCCTAATATCCTTTCCTTACAGCTATCTCCCCCACTTGCTGTGGTAGTCCGGTCCGTATATCCTGCACCCTCAAGAGGCAAACGTCACTGGGTGTATTTAAGGCAGAGCTTGATAGGTTCTCGATTGGACACAGCATCAAAGGTTGCGGGGAGAAGGCTGATCAATGGAGTTGAAGATGGGAAAATAGGAACAGCCATGATTGAATGGCGGAGCAGACTCCATGGGCCAAATGGCCGAATTCTGCTCCTATGTCTTACGGTCTCTGCCTTTTAAATCTATCTCACTCACCTGAAACCAGTATCCACTAATTTAAAATTATCATTATTATTATTCCTTATTTTCTTTAACTATGTATGTCAGCTATGTAAGGTGAAGGGAGGAGAAGATACCGGTGCGATGCAGCGCGCGCGGCCGCTCTGAAATGATATCGATTGTGTTAACTAGGAGCCGTGCACAATCCTGATTTGATGGGGACAGCCATGAGAAGCACGGAGGAACATCTGGTGAAACTTCTGAAATGCCTGCTTCGCTGTCGCTGCTACTGTGATCAAGAATCTCCGGAGGGGAAGGCCCCGAATCCTCGGCTTTGCTTGTTGCCTGTTGCCGGGGCAGGGTCGAAACGCTCAGCAGAGATGGTGCTCAGTGCTCGGTGTCGGAGGGCTGGTCGGAGGCTCGAAGTTTTTGGACGGACTCAGAGTCGGACTGCGGTCGGGTGTTTCCAGGGTGCTGCATCGGCAAGTTTGCGGCGCTGGAAGTTCATGGCAGGAAGAGTTTCTTTCCTTCCTTCTACTGTCTGCGTGAGATGATGGGACTTTCGAGAGACTGAGACTTTTTTTTACTGGGCCCATGGTCTGTTCTTCCTCAAATTACGGTATTGCTTTGCACTGTTGTAACTACAGGTTACATGTTATACAGGTGGCCCCCGCCTCTTTTCAAACGTTCGCTTTACGAAACCTCACTGTTACGAAAGACCTACATTAGTACCCTAATTTCACTTTCAGAAGGTGTTTTCACAGTTACGGAAAAAAATTCAGCGCACGATAAAAGGCAGAGCGTGCCCCGAGCAGCTGCTCTCCCCCGTATTTGGAACTGCTTTGCTTTAACACGTGGCTGTGAGCAGCCATTTGCAAGATGAGTTCAAGGTGTCAGAAAAGCCTAAAAGAGCTCATAAGGGTGTTACACTTAGCGTAAAACTAAACATAATTAAGCGTTTTGATCGTGGTGAACGAAGTAAGGACAACGTGAGTTTGGCTTATGGAAGCTGACGAACATGATGTTGACAACAGGAATTCTGCAGATGCTGGAAATTCAAGCAACATACATCAAAGTTGCTGGTGAACGCAGCAGGCCAGGCAGCATCTCTAGGAAGAGGTGCAGTCGACATTTCAGGCCGAGACCCTTCGTCAGGACTAACTGAAGGAAGAGTGAGTAAGGGATTTGAAAGTGGGAGGGGGAGGGGGAGATCCAAAATGATAGGAGAAGACAGGAGGGGGAGGGATAGAGCCGAGAGCTGGACAGGTGATAGGCAAAAGGGATACGAGAGGATCATGGGACAGGAGGCCCGGGAAGAAAGACGGAGGAAACCCAGAGGATGGGCAAGGGGTATAGTCAGAGGGACAGAGGGAGAGAGAAAGAATGTGTGTATATAAATAACAGATGGGGTACGAGGGGGAGGTGAGGCATTAACGGAAGTTAGAGAAGTCAATATTCATGCCATCAGGTTGGAGGCTACCCAGACGGAATATAAGGTGTTGTTCCTCCAACCTGAGTGTGGCTTCATCTTTACAGTAGAGGAGGCCATGGATAGACATGTCAGAATGGGAATGGGATGTGGAATTAAAATGTGTGATGTTGAAGAGGTTTTGGCATCCCATCACCAAGAACTGACAGATGAAGAACTGACTGATGCAGTTGGAAGAAAAAAGGATAACAATCGAAACCGAATGAGTAATGATAAAGTACGACTTTAATTTTGAAAGGGTCCGTCGGTTTAGGAGATATTTGCAGGATGGTTTGAGTCCTTATTAAAGAACTGTATGATAGAAAAATGCGCGAGGCTCAGCAGTCAAGCAAGCCTTCCACATCAGCCACAGCAGACGACGAACCTCGACCTTCCGACATCGAGGCAGGCAGTCATAGGAGAAGATGAGCTGCCTGCCCTGATTGACGATGAGATGACACCCCAGTGTCCCACCACCCCAACCTCCAGGCTACGGACAGATACCGACTTATGGAAAATGCAACGGTAGCCGGGACGCACACAGCACATCTTTTAAGAAAAAAGCTGAAATAAGCATGCTAGTTAATTAGGTGCCGCCTAGCACGTAATTGTCGGCCCAGATCAGTACCGACGCAATCAGCAATCACCTCTGATTTGCTGTGAATGTCAGGGTCCCGGGAGGAGATACCGGTGATTGTCAGGGTCCCGGACAGGAGATACCGGTGACTGTCAGGGTCCCGGACAGGAGATACCGGTGAATGTCAGGGTCCTGGACAGGAGATACCGGTGACTGTCAGGGTCCCGGGCAGGAGATACCTGTGACTGTCAGGGTCCCGGACAGGAGATACCTGTGACTGTCAGGGTCCCGGACAGGAGATACCGGTGATTATCAGGGTCCTGGGCAGGAGATACCGGTGAATGTCTGGGTCCTGGACAGGAGATACCGGTGACTGTCAGGGTCCTGGGGAGGAGATACCGGTGACTGTCAGGGTCCCGGGGAGGAGATACAGGTGACTGCCAGGATCCCGGGGAGGAGATACAGGTGACTGCCAGGGTCCCGGGGAGGAGATCAGTAGCTTCCGAGATCCTCAAACCACTCTGTCTGACAGCAACAACCATTCCACGGAAAATGTCACCTAGACCACATTTCTCCCCCATTCTGATGCTTGGTCCAAACTACAACTGAACCTCTTGACCATGTCTGCATGCTCTTATGCATTGAGCTGCTTCCAAATGATTGGCTGATTAGATATTTGCATTAACGAGGTGTGCAGGTGTCCCTGATCAAGTGGCCACTGAGTGTTTAAGATGATGAGAGGGACGGATGAAGCAGCTATGATCATCATCATCATCAAAGACCACACCCACCCTGGAGATTCTCCCTTCTCCCTCCCAACCCCACCCCGCCCTATCGGGCAGAAGATAAAAAATCTTGAAAATGAGTCCCACCAGGCTCGAGGAGAGCTTCCACTCTATTGCTGATAGACTCTCAGACGTTAAAAGATGAACTCTTGATCAGGAGAGCCAATGGCGCCTAACGGCAACTCCTCTGCTTGCGTCTTCAGAAACAGCTCTATTCCTATCTTTAATATCTCTGTTTTTCCCTTTCAGGGTTCTTTTGAAGACCCCGACCTGGAGTTACAGGCTGACTTTGGTTCTTTGCGGGAATGGGACATACCATAGGCTTTCTCTCTCTCTCTCCCTACAAAGGGAAAAAGCGGTGTCGCTGTTTCACAGCGAGAGGGGAGACATAAAAAACAACTCACTGATTTACGAAGTTAGAAGTCTGTTGTGTCACTTTTTCTGAGCTCTCACGACTGGCCGTTACTCGATATACCAATGATTCGGTCTAGAAGAGTAGCGTGCTTTCAGGGTTCTGGGATCCCGTGGCCCTGGAGGCGGGCGGACTCGAGGTCGGGGCCTCTGCAGGATATCGGTGTGTTGTGGGAGACGGGAGATCGAAAACAGTGAGCTGGCTGCTGGCTGTGTGCCCAGAGACCCGAGTTCTTTGGGCACAGAGCTCAGAAAAAATGACACAACACCTTAAACATCGTAAATCAGCGAGTTCTTGGTTATGTCTCCCCACTCTCTTTTTCCCTTATTAGGGAGAGAGAGAGAGCCTGTGGTTTGTCGAATTACCGGGTGAACGAGTAGTCTTTGGGGTACTGCACGTCTGCGTCTTTATGGATGCTTTGCTCACACTTGAGTGCTCAGTGGGGGTTGCCGATGTTTTTGTTTTGCTGGTGGGGGAGGGGGATTGTCGTGGGAGGGGGGAGCTGGAGTTCGAACCTTTAACTGTCAATCGCTCTTTGGGGCACTCCTCTGTTTTTGTGGATGTTTGCGAAGAAAAAGAATTTCAGGATGTATACTGTACACATTTCTCTGACACTGAGTGTAGCTCATCGTGGTACCTGCACTGCACTCTCTCAGTAACTGCAGCACTCCGTTCCTGCGTATCTGCACGGCAAGCAAACTAAAGCTCATCACTGAAGTTCAGTACATGTGACATCAACAGACCAATTACTTGCCTTCAGCATCTGGGCTACGGAACCAAAATAGGTTCCTTAAGGTTGTCATAGCTGCGGGAGGGGAGGTAGTGAGGAGAAGCTCACTAAATGCCTCCAATGGAGCCCGTCTCAGACAGCCTCTGACAACCCAGTCCAGCTCCCGCCTTTCGCGCCTGCCTTCGCTACTATGCCCGGTGACAGGAGAAGAGGCAAAGGCGGGTTACTGGCGCCTTATAACCGGTCGCTTTGGGCAGACGGGGCTCGTCAGCTGCGGTTGGCAGCTCATCTAGGGGAAGGAAAACTCTGATCTCAAACCTCCGCTGCCTTGCGACTATCCCCTCTCATGGGGAAGGCTTCGGGAGTAAACCCAGAGGATGGAGTCCCTACGTTGAGATCAGTGCTGACTGGCAACTCCTGGTGCCAAACTGTATCGATCTCTACGGTTCCTTTGGATTCAGCAGCTGTGTGGAGAGGGGGAGCCTACTGCATGAGTGTCAGCTTGCTCTCCGTATCGTACTGCCCTGGACAGCTGGGACACGGCATCCGCGGTCGCCTCTGACCGGCAGAGACGTCAGATAGAACCAGAGGAGCAGAGAGGGTGCAGACAGCTCTAGAGGATGTTGGTTAGGCCACACCACAGTGTGTGAGCACTGACTACAGTTCTGTAGGAAGGACGTGGGTAGCTGCAGAGCTCACCTGCACAGTGTTTCCGGCGTTTGATATTTTTTTATCTCAGGTTTCGAGGGCCTGCCGTTTCTTTCAGATTTTTTGCTGGCCAGGGACGGAGAGTTTCAGTGAAGGAGGGACCAGATAGGTGGACTGAGGTGGGTCACAGATGAGATCTACACAGGGTGTAAAGAGGGGAGATGGAGAAACTTCTCCCTGTTGCAAAGGTGTTTAAAGTACAGGATGTTTGCTTGAGGGCAGGGGGTACAGAAAAACGGTCATCCATAAGACATAGAAGCAGAACCAGGCCATTCTGCCCATTGAGTCAGTTCTACTATTCCATCATGGCTGATTTATTATCCCTCCCAACTCCTTCTCTCCGTAACCTTTCAACACCCTGACTGATCAAGAACCTATCAACCTCCACTTTAAATATACTCAATGGCACTACGGGGCGGGCGGGGGGGTGTTGGTGCAAACGGAGAAGCCATCAGGACCATCCCAGAGCGATGGCTGTAGATCAAGAGGTGTGATCTGTGCGCCAGTGGTGTTGGGACATAAGCCAGGACTTGATTAACTCGGGCTTGGTTGCCTGAGCGAGGGCGTCCGATCTTAAAAGACCCAAAACACCTGATGACCGGGTTAAATCACCGATGATGTGTCCCAGTGCATCCCAAGATGCATCTCAGCATCAATATCTTGACCCACAGAGCCGTGTGAAAATGCTGACAGATCGCCATCTAGCTGACTCATTGTCTGGAACGTGAGCCCGGGCCGGACTCTGGAAGATCAGGGATCAGGGTTACAGCTGGGTTTGCAGCTCGAGTGCTGATGTACCTTCCTCTCCCTTTCAGCCCACTACATTCACTGGCAACTACTGTGGAGGCATGGGATCCAGGGAAGTTTGGTCAGGGGGATTCAGAATTGGCTTGCCTGCAGAAGGCAGAGGGTCGTGGTGGAGGGAGTACATTCGGATTGGAGGGTTGTAACTAGTGGTGCCCCACAAGGATCTGTTCCGGGACCTCTACTTTTCGTGATTTTTATTAACGACCTGGATGTGGGAGTTGGAGGGTGGGTTGGCAAGTTTGCAGACGACACAAAGGTTGGTGGTGTTGTAGATAGTGTAGAGGATTGTCGAAGATTGCAGAGAGACATTGATAGGATGCAGAAGTGGGCTGAGAAGTGGCAGATGAGTTCAACCCGGAGAAGTGTGAGGTGGTACACTTTGGAAGGACAAACTCCAAGGCAGAGTACAAAGTAAATGGCAGGATACTTGGTAGTGTGGAGGAGCAGAGGGATCTGGGAGTACATGTCCACAGATCCCTGAAAGTTGCCTCAGAGGTAGATAAGGTAGTTAAGAAAACTTGTGGGGTGTTAGCTTTCAAAAGTCGAGGAATAGAGTTTAAGAGTCGTGATGTAATGATGCAGCTCTATAAAACTCTGGTTAGGCCACACTTGGAGTACTGGGTCCAGTTCTGGCCACCTCACTATAGGAAGGATGTGGAAGCACTGGAAAGGGTACAGAATAGATTTACCAGGATGCTGCTGGTTTAGAGAGTATGGCTTATGATCAGAGATTAAGGGAGCTAGGGCTTTACTCTTTGGAGAGAAGGAGGATGAGAGGAGACATGATAAGGTGTACAAGATAGTAAGAGGAATAGATAGAGTGGATAGCCAGCGCCTCTTCCCCAGGGCACCACTGCTCAATACAAGAGGACCTGGCTTTAAGGTAAGGGGTGGGAAGTTCAAGGGAGATATTAGAGGCAGGTTTTTTACTCAGAGAGTGGTTGGTGTGTGGAATGCACTGCCTGAGTCAGTGGTGGAGGCAGATACACTAGTGAAATTTAAGAGACTACTAGACAGGTATATGGAGGAATTTAAGGTGGGGGGGTTATATGGGAGGCATGGTTTAAGGGTCGGCATAACATTATGGGCCGAAGGGCCTATACTGTGCTGTACTATTCTATGATCTATGTAGACTGGAGAACTGGTCCAGTGAGGTTTTATGGGTGGAACTGAGGAATAAGGAAGTCATCACAATGTTAATGGGGCTATATTACACACTACCCGACAGTTCACGGGGTTTACAGGAACAAATCTGTAGAGATCACAGGCTATTGTAACAAACATACAGTTTTGGTCACCTACCTACAGGAAAGATGTAAATAAGATTGAAAGAGTACTTTACAAGGATGTTGCCGGGTCTGGAGGCCTGAGTTATGAGGAAAGATTGAATAGGTTAGGACTTTATTCCTTGGAATGTAGAAGATTGAGAGGAGATTTGATAGAGGTATACAGAATTACGAGGGGTATAGATCTGGTAAATGCAAGCAGGCTTTTTCCACCGAGGTTGGGTGGGACTACAATTAGAGGTCATGGGTTAAGGGTGAAAGGTGAAAAGTTTAAGGGGAACATGAGGGGAAACCTCTTCATTCAGAAGGTCGTGCGAGTGTGGAACGAGCTGCCAGCTCAGGTGGAGGGTGCAAGCTCGATTTCAACGTTTAAGAGAAGTTTGGATCAGTACAGGGATGGGGAGGGGCGTGATCCGGTTGCAGGTCGGTGGGAGTAGGCAGTGTAAATGGTTTGGCACAGATAAGATGGGCTAAAGGTCCTCTTCTGCGCTGTAATTTTTTTTATGACTCTAAGGGAGAGGGGAGGGAGCGGGAAGCACCAGAGACATACTGTAATGAACAATAAACCAATTGTTTGGGATCTGATGACCTTGCCTGGTGTCTCAGGGCTGGGTGTGTCTGTACCCACCCCTGACACTCCTTCTCTGCCACCTGTCCCTCACCCCTCCCATGGCGCTCCACTCCCAACATCCTTTGCCAGATTTACAGCCGCGCTCTCCGCTCCACGTTGACAAATGCAGTACTGTGCAAAGGTCTTCGGCTCTCTATTTATCTGTAAGTACCTCAGACTTTTGCGCGGTACTGTGCCATCATGGAGCACAGAACCAGGCCCTTTGGCCCACGCTGAGTAAGGTGCCCCGGTCCGCGAGTCACTTCTGAGCAGACCTGGGGCGGCTCATCGGGCGTGCTCACCGGAATGCCCATTCCCGGCGCGTCCAGGATGCAGAAGTCGTCGTTGTCGGTGGAGTCGCTGCCTGCCTCGCTTCCTTCACAGGGGAACGCGTCCAGCCGGTCGGCCGTCGGGGGCGGCTTTGCCGGGGGCTTGTCCTGGTTGTTCTCGCCCGGGAAGAGATAGACGGACACAGGGGAGTCCTGGCGGAGTAACGGCATCCCACCTGCTGGCGGGAGAAGGGCACAGCCCCAGTCACATTGCAGCCAATTAACTGGGAGCGAAAGTCCGAACTAAACTAATTCCTTCTGCCTACACCAAGCCCATATCCCTCCATTCCCTGCACATTCACGTGTCTATCGGATCTGCCTCCACCACCACCCCTGGTACCACGTTCCAGGCACCCACCACTCTCTGTGCAAAAAAACTCAGACCTCTGGTTCACTCAAAGCCCAAGAAAGCACATCTCCTTTAAACTTTCCTCCTCTCACCCTCAATGCACACTTTCTGGGGTGAGACATTTGCAGTCTGGGAGAAAGGTAACAGCTCTCCGCAGTACCTACATGTCTCGCGATCTGATAAACCTCTATCGGGTCTCTCCGAGCTCCGGCACTCCAGAGAAAACAACCCGAGTTCGTCCGGCCTCAGCCCCCACTTTCAGCTCCAATCCAGGCAGCATCCTGGTAAACTGGGAGCTGACACATCTCTGAATCTCAGAGTCTCATTATCCCAGCTCCTCCACCTGATCGTCTCACTGCCCCCTCTCTTAATGCCTGCCACTGACTCTGCTTTCCCCGCCACTGCAGATCGGTGAGGAAACGTCTTTCCAACCCTGAACGGGTACACACCAACACATCCTCGGGACGTTCCCATGTGTGTGGGAGTTAGCGATATTAGCCCCTGTCAGATCTCACTGAACAAACTCATCCCTCCTCTTGTCTGGGTAGACACACAATGGCAAAACTAGACAACGTTCACATTCTCTCCCTCTCCTCCACCTCCCTTGTTCTCTCTCTCTCTCTCTCTCTCTCACACACACACGCAGGCACGGACACGCAGTATTTACTGCCAAACCCCTCTGCCCTCGAACTGGAGGCAGGTAACAATGGATCACATTGGGTGGTCCGCGGCTGTGTTGACGCCAGTCCAGGTTAAGGACGGCGAATTTCCGAAAAACAAAACAAAGGGTTTTTAACCACAATCCAGTGGTTTCATGCTCTTACTTCACTTAAGCTTCCAGATTTGTTTAAATATTTGTACTTACACCCATCAGCAGTTGCCTTCACCCAAACCTGTGCCTCGCAACCTGGTCTACAGCTTTGCTAACTCATTACCTCTGCATTTCATGAGTCACCAACACTGACACAGTGCCTATAAGAAGTATTCATCCACCTTGGAAGTTTTCATGGTTTATTGTTTTACAACATTGAATCACAGTGGATTTAATTTGGCTTTTTTGGCACTCATCAACAGAAAAAGACTCTTTCGTATCGAAGTGAAAACAGATCTCTACAAAGGGATCTGTATTAATTACAAATATAAAACACATTTGACTGTATAATTACTCACCCCCTTCAAGTCGGTATTTAGTAGATGCACCTTTGGCAGCAATTATAGCCTGCTCTATGTGGATCGGTCTCTGTCAGCTTTGTACATCTGGACACTGCAATTTTTCCCAATTCTTTACAAAACTGCTCAAGCTCTGTCAGATTGCATGGGGATCGTGAGTGAACAACCCTTTTCAAGGCCAGCCACATATTCTCAATTGGATTGAGGTCTGGACTCTGACTTGGCCACTCCAGGATATTAACTTTGTTGTTTTTAAGCCATTCCTGTGTAGCTTTGGCTTTGTACTTGGGGTCATTGCCTTGCTGGAAAACAAATCTTCTCCCAAGTCTCAGACCGCATCAGGATTTCTCTGTATTTTGCTGCATTCGCTTTACCCCCTGCCTTCACAAGCCTTCCAGGATCTGCTGCAGTGAAGCATCCCCACAGCGTGATGCAGCCACCATGTTTCACAGTAGGGATGGCGTGTTTTTGATAATGTGCGGTGTTCGGCTTTCACCAAAGACAATGTTTAGTCTGATGGCCAAAAAGCTGAATTTTGGTTTCATCAGACCATAGAACCTTTTTCCAGCTGACTTCAGAGTCTCCCACATGCCTTCTGCCATATTCTAGCTGAAGCTTCATGTGAGAATTTTTCAACAATGGCTTTCTCTTTGTCACTCCCCCATAAAGCTGTGACTGGTCAAGCACCTGGGCAACAGTTGTTGTATGCACAGCCTCTCTCATCTCAGCCACTGAAGCTTGTAACTCCTCCAGAGTTGTCACAGGTCACTTGGTGGCCTCCCTCACTAGTCCCCTTCTTAGATAGATAGATAGATAGATAGACTTTATTGATCCCGAGGGAAACTGGGTTTCGTTACAGCCGCACCAACCAAGCATAAATACAGCAATACAAAAACCACAAACAATCAAACAACAAAATGCAAACTAAGCCAGATGGAAAGAAGTCCAGGACCAGTCTATTGGCTCAGGGTGTCTGACCCTCCACGGGAGGGTCTTTCTTGCACGGTCACTCAGTTTAGAGGGCGGCCTGCTCGAGGTAGATTTACAACCGTGCCATATTCTATCCCTTTCTTGATGATCGACTTAGCTGTACTCCAAGGGATATTCAGTGGCTTGGAAATCTTCTTGTATCCATCTCCTAACTTGTGCTTTTCAATAAGCTTTTCGTGGAGTTGCTTGGAGTGTTCTTTTGTCTCCATGGTGTAGTTTTTGACAGAATACTGACTCACCAGCAGTTGGACCTTCCAGATACAGGAGTATTTTTACTACAGTCAATTGAAACACCTTGACTGCACACAGTGATCTCCATTTAACTAATTACGTGACTTCTAAAACCAATTTGCTGCACCAGTGATGATTCCGTGTGTCATATTAAAAGGGGTGAATACTTACGCAATCAATGATTTTATATTTTATATTTGTAATTAATTTAGATCACTTTGTAGAGATCTGTTTTCACTTTGACACGAAAGAGTCTCTCTCTGTTGATCAGTGTCAAAAATCCAAATTAAATCCACTGTGATTCAATGTTGTAAAACAATAAACCATGAAAACTTCCAAGGGGGCGTGGGGGTGAATACTTTTTATAGGCACTGCACATTAACTCATTCACTGCTATGTACTTGTCCACAAACGCATGCCCTCATGCGCTGCCCCTCAGATGCAAACTCAACCGCACCCTCTCCTCCAACCGTGGACACCCCACGCCCTCCTCAGGCCTCACCACAGATGTGCAGTCACCCACACCTCCCCTCAGACACAGCACACCCATCTGTAACCTTCACTCTTCAAACGCGTGCTCCCCCGCATTCCCATCCGCACCCCCGTCGCGCCCCCATTGAAGGGCCGCTAATGCCACTCGCCCGCGCTCAGGCGCCGTCGCCCGAGCACGACCGCGCTCCCCACCCACGCGCTCGGACCGCGAGCCGGTCCCACTCACCTGTCCCCTCAGCCGAGTCTCTGCGGCTCCGCTCCGTGTCGATCAGGGCGTCCGTCAGGTCACCCTGGTTGATCTCGGCTGTCTCCGCTGGGAGTCGAGGTGGGAGGGGCGTCGCTGACTCTGGCAACTGGAGGGTAGGGAGAGCCGAGGTTAAAACCCATCTGATCGTCCCGGGGTGCACAGCCCCTCCCACTCGACAGCCCGCACCGAGAGCCCTGACCTCCCGCACAGTTCTGGGTGGGGAATGCGTACAGGCCAGGGTATTACAGTATAGAAAACCACAGCACAGAAATAGGCCCTTTGGCCCATCTAGTCTATTCTGAAAGGACTCTCCCTTCACAACACACTGTTCAGCAGCAAGATGCTTTTGTCTGAAAAGGTTCCACGTCCTTCCTTTGTTTCCTGGCTGTCTGCGGGAAGACCAATCTCAGGGTTGCATACGGCATGCATACTTTGATAATAAATGTACTTCGAAGCCTGAATCTCTGAATCTTAGCAGCTGAGGTGTTTCAGGTGAAGATCCTGTATCTGCATCAGCTTCGGATGATCAGCTGCCACAACTGTTGAGCTGCCCTAAATTCCAGTTCCTGTCATCTCTCAGCTCTCCTGCTTCCTTCCTAGCTTCCCAAACTGCACTCACCACTCCAGGATTCGCCCACTCCCCGATTCCTCACAACGTGGAAGGCCATTCGGCCCATCAAGTAAACCTTTGCTCACAAAACAACCCTATTTATCACTAAATTTCCACGGAACCCACTCCCACCAAACATCCAGCAGACCGGGAGCTGGTACGTAAGGTTGGAAACATGAACCACAAGGCTCAAGAACAGTTCGAAGATTAAGATTACATAAGCAGTATACAGCCCTGAAATTTGTCTTCCCATAGACAGCCATGAAACAAAGAAACACCATAGAACTCATAAACACAAAATACTCTGCGGATGCTGGGGTCAAAGCAACACTCACACAACACCATAGAACTGTTCAGAGAACAACATCAACTCTTAAACGCAAAACAGAATCCAAATCGCGCGAACAGCAAAATAGCGAGCAAGAAACAGAATATAAAACACCAAACCACAAACTCGTCAAAACAGTCCACAACAGACAAGACCTGGGCCCATAGGAGCAGAATTAGGCCATTTGGCCCGTCGAGTCTGCTCTGCCATTCCATCATGGCAATCCATTTCCCTCTCAGCCCCAATCTCCTGCCTTCTCCCCGTATCCTTTCATGCCCTGACCGATCAAGAATCTATCAACCTCTGCTTTAAATATACATAAAGACTTGGCCTCCACAGCTGCCTGTGACAATGAATTCCACAGATTCACCACTCTCTGGCTAAAGAAATTCCTCCTCATCTCTACTCTGAAAGGACACCCCTCTATGCTGAGGCTGTGTCCTCTGGTCTTTGACTCTCCCACCATAGAAAACATCCTCTCCACATCCATTCTATCAAGGCCTTTCACCATTCCAAAGGTTTCAATGAGGTCACCCCTCATTCTTCTGAATTCCAGCAAATGCAGGCCCAGAGCCATCAAACGTTCTTCATATGACAAGCCACTCAATCCTGGAATCATTTTCCTGAACCTCCTTTGAACCCTCTCCAGTTTCAACATGTCCTTTCTCAGATAAAGGGCCCAAAACTGCTCACAGTACTCCAAGTGAGGCCTCACAAATGCTTTATGAAGTTTCAACATTATATTCATTCTTGCTTTTATATTCTAATCCTCTTGAAATGAGAGCTAATGCTGCATTTGCCTTGCTCACCACAGACTCAACCTGCAAATTAACCATTAGGAAATCCTGCATAATGACTCCCAAGTCCCTTGCACCTCCAGTTTTTTGTATTTTCTCTCCATTTAGAAAATAGTCAGCCCTTTCATTTCTTCTACCAAAATGCCTGACCGTACACTTTCCAACACTGTATTCCATCTGCCATTTCTTTGCCCACTCTCCCAATCTGTCTAAATTCTTCTGTAGCCTCTCTACTTCCTCAAAACTCCAAGGATCTTCATATAGTCTGCAAACTTTGCAACAAAGTCATCAACTCCATCATCCAAATCATTGACATTTAATGTAAGAGGAGTCAGTCCCAACACAGTCCCCTGTGGAACACCACTAGTCACCAGCAGCCAACTAGAAAAGGCTCCCTTTATTCCCACTCTTTACCTCCTGCCAATCAGCCACTGCTTTATCCATGCTAGGAACTTTCCTGTAAATCTATGGGCTCATAGCTTGCTAAGCAGCCTCATGTGTGGTACCTTGTCAAAGGCCTTCTGAAAGTCCAACTCCACAACACCAACTGATTCTCCTTTGTCTCTCCTGCTTGTTACTTCTTCAAAGAATTCCAACGGATTTGTCAGGCAAGATTTTCCCTTGAGGAGACCATGCTGAGTACGGCCTATTTTATCACGTGCCTCCAAGTACCCTGAGACCTCATCCTTAATAATCAACTCCAACATCTTCCCAACCACTGAGGTCAGACTAACTGGCTTATAGTTTCCTTTCTTCTGCCTCTCTTCCTTCTTGAAGAGTGGAGTGATATTTGCAATTTTCCAGTCTTCCGAAACCATTCCAGAACCTAGTGATTCCTAAAAGATCATTACTAACGCCTCCACAATCTCTTCAGCCACATCCTTCAGAACTCTGGGGTGTAATCAGTCTGGTCCAGGCGACTTATCAGACCTTTCAGTTTCCCAGGAACCCATACCAGGCAAGGTGAATGGGTCTATTGATCATTACAGAAGGTCTCTCTGGTGCTTCCCGCTCCCTCCCCTCTCCCTTCCCCTTTTCCCAACCATGATTCCCCTCTCCCTGTCCCTTTCCCACTCTCAGTCCACAATAGGTACCCATACAAGAATCAGGTTTATCATCACTCACATATGTCATGAAATTTGGGTTTTTTTTTGTGGCAGTAAGATGACTACAGTACTGTGCAAAAGTCTTAGGCACCAAAACTATATATATGCACAGTACTGCGATATAGAAACACCAAAATACGTGGGGAGCTTTTGTTTTGAATGCCAGCCACACGGAACCTTCCAGACTGAATCTGCTCGTTTATTCATTTCGAGATACAGGGTGGAGTTGGCCCTTCCGGTCCAACGAGCCACGATGCCCAGCAACCCCCTAATCACTGGATAATTTACAACCCCCAATTTTCTGAGTAACCGGGACGTCTTTGGACTGTGGGAGGAAACCACAGCAGCCAGGTGAAACCCACGCCTTGCAGGGGAGAACGCAGAAACTCCTTACGGACAGCGCCTGAACTCCAACGTGCTGAGCTGCAATCGTGCCGCGCTAACCGTGTGCCATGCGCGCGACGTTAACTGCTTCACTACTGTCATATATATCGAGGGCGAGTGAAAACACAGCTTTACATTGCCACCCCTACAGAACACTTCACCACCGCAGCGTAGCGAGATAGCACGAGGGAAAAAGAACATCAGAACGTAGAATAAAGTGGCACAGTTACAGACAGAGCCTGTTGCAGCCAGACAATCAAGTTCAAAGATCACAACACAGTGGATCATGAGGTCAACAGCCCATCTTATCAGACCAGGCGTTGGTCAACAGTATTCTGTGGTTAACACCTCTGTTCTACAGAGGTACTGTGGAGAGCTTTCTAACCGTCTGCATCACCGTCTGTTCTGGGAGTGCCGGGGGGGAAGTAGGGGGGTGGGAGAGGAGCTACTGCACAGGATCGAAATGAGCTGCAGAAAGCTGTAAACTCAGTCAGCTACATCATGGGCGCCGGCCTCCCCAGCATCCAGGACGTCTTCAAGGAGCGATGCCTCAAAAAGGCAGCATCCATCATTAAGGACCCCCATCACCCAGGACAGGCCCTCTTCTCATTGCCACCATCAGCGAGGAGGTACAGGAGCCTGAAGACACACACTCAACGATTCAGGAACAGCTTCTTCCCCTCTGCCATCAGATTTCTGAATGGACATTGAACCCATGAACAGTACCTCACTGATTTTTCTCTTTTTTTGCATTATTTATTTAATTCTTACTGCAATTCACAGTTTTTATTATTCTGTATTGCGATGTACTGTTGCCATATAACAAATTTCACAACATTTGCCGGTGATATTAAACCTGATTCAGATTCTTATAACAGCCAGTAAAAGCTGTCCTTGAGCCTAGTGGGACGTGCTTTCAGTCTTTTGTATCTTCTGTCCAACGGGAGAGAGGAGGCAGGAGACTCCAGTGACCCTCTGGAGTTGCAGAGGGACAGAAACCAGAGCGCCAGAACAGATAGTGGAGAGGTTGTGGAGACAGATGTTTGTAAGTCCTCAGACAAAGTCAGGAATCAAAAGGTTGAGCGTGGTGTGACTAGTGTCATGAGTTGCGTATATTTCAATGCAAGCAGTATTGTAGGAAAGCTGGATAAACTCAGGGCACAGATCAACACCTGGAATTACGACTTTGTAGCCATTAGTGAGATTTGGTTGCAGGAGAGGCAGGATTGGCAGCTCGGTATTCTGGGATTCTGTCGTTTTAGATGTGACAGAGCAGGAGGGATCAAAGGGAGAGGAGTTACTGGTCAGGGAAAATGTCATGCAGTGCTCAGTCAGGACAGAGTGGAGAACTGGTCCAGTGAGGCGTCATGGGTGGAATTGTGGAGTAAGAAAGGTACGACCACTTTAATGGGGCTGTATTCCTCACCACCCAACCGTCTGCGGGATGTAGTCGAACAAATTTGTAGAGAGATCGCTGTGTAAGAAACATAAGGTTGTTTAGAAGGTGGTGATTTTGACTTTCCACACATTAACCGGGGCTCCCATACTGTAAAAGGACGAGATGGGACAGAGTTTGTCAAATGTGTTCAGAAAGTTTCCTTATGTAGAAGTCCCAATGAGAAAGTGTGCAATACTCGATCTGCTGTTGGGGAATGAGTCAGGGCAGGTGGCAGAAATTTGTTCAAGGGAACACTTTGCATTCTTTGTATCCAAGTGCCATTAAATTCAAAGTAAACATTTAAAAAGATAGGCCTGGCCTGCGGGTTGAGATTCTAAATTGGGACAGCCTGTTTTCTGCCTAAGGTGTACTTGGTAAGTGGGAGGCCTTCAAAAGTGAAATTTTGAGAATACAAAGCTTGTATGCGCCTGTCAGAATAGAAGGTAAAGATAACAAGTGTAGGGAACTTTCATTTTCGAGAGCTGTTGAGGTTCTGGTTAAGAGACAAAAAAAGGAGGTGCATTGCAGGTATAGGCAGGAAGGAACAAATGAGGGGCTTATGGAGTACAGGAAATGCAAGAGAACACTTAAGATAGAAATCAGGAGGGCTACAAGAAGGCATGAGGTTTCTCTGGCAGACAAGCTGATGGAGCATCCTCAGAGATTCTACAGATATGTTAAGAGCAAAAGGATTGCAAGGGACAAGATTGGTTCTCTGGAAAATCAGAATGGTGATGTGTGTGTGGAGCCAGAAGAGATGGGGAAGATCTTCAATGAATTTTTTGCAACTGTATTTACTCAGGAGACGGGCGCAGAGTCTATAGAAGTGAGGCAAAGAGGCGTCAGTGTGTGGGTGTGTAGCTGAGGGGTACAGTCTGGGAATGTGAAGCTTAAAGCGTGGGATTGGTAGTGAGAGATGCTCTGGTTAGGAAGGGAGGGTGCGTAAAAGATTCACGGGGACGTTACCGGGACTTGACAGATAGACTGGAACTTTAACTTCGAAGTGTAGGGACGATCTTATAGAGATTTACAAAATTATGATTTTACCATTTTATGATATTCTGAATTATGGCTGGATTAGAAGGGATGAGGCTGGACAAACTTGGGTTGTATTCTGTGCAGTGCTGGAGGTTGAGGGGAGATCTGACTGAGGTTTGTAAGATTTTAAGAGGCACCGATAGAGTGGACAGACGGTATCTGTTTCTCAGGGTTGAAATGTCGAATACCGGAGGGCATACATTGAAAGTGAGAGGGGGAAAGTTCAAAGGAGATGTGAGGGGCAAGGTTTTTGTTTGACACAGGGAGTGGTGGGAGCCTGGAATGCACTGCCTGGGGTGGTGGCCGAGGCCGGTAAATTCTGGCCGGTTTGAGTACAGAGGAGCTAACCTGGCTTGCTGCCCGCTATTCGGAAGCATTGGAGTTGATGTAGCATAACCGTGGGAGATTGTCTCGGACATTTCACTTGAGATCGCAAGACTCTATTGGGCAGCGATAAAAGTTAAGTTGCCGCAGGCCTGTTACGCTGGTCTGGTGGAGGGAGAGTCGACAAAGGGGCGGTGTAGCCTCAGCTGTAGTGAGAACTAGGCCTCAAGCCTCGGGCTTGCCTGCTGCTGCAGACCAGGTGAGAGGGGCGGAAGCGTTACAGCATGGTTGAGCTTGGCTGGGGCCTGGCCTGGCCCGTCAGTGTTGCCCTCCCGTGTTCAGGAGTTGCAACAACAGGCTGGATTGCCTGAGTCTGTACACTGCCGGGAGCCTGTACCATCGACTGCTGGACACAGTCGCCCAGCGTCTTGGACGATATGTTTTGTTTTGAGTGAAAATGCTTCCTTGCTCGATGTTTTGAATTATGTTACTCACTATTTTGAATGTGTGCTGCTATTTTGAATCTTTTGCACCTTGGCCCCATAGAAACACCGTCTTGTTCAGCTGTATCCACACAGTGCCTATAAAAAGTATTCACCCCCCCCACCCCGGAGGTTTTCATGTTTTATTATTTTACAATATTGAATCACAGTGGATTTAATTTAGCTTTTTTGACTCTGATCAACAGAAAAAAACTCTTTCATGTCAAAGTGACAATAGATCTCTACAAAGTGATCTAAATTAATTACAAATAAAAAACACAAAATTGCTGATTACATAATTATTCACTTCCCTTTAATATGCCACATTAAATTATCGCTGGTGTAGTCAATTGGTTCTAGAAGTAACATTATTAGTTAAATGGAGATCTGTTTTTGGAGACCTGTGTGCAGTCAAGGTGATTCAATTGTTACAGCTGACCTGACGGACGCCCTGATCGACACGGAGCGGAGCCGCAGAGACTCGGCTGAGGGGGCAGGTGAGTGGGACCGGCTCGCGGTCCGAGCGCATGGGTGGGGAGCGCGGTCGTGCTCGGGCGACGGCGCCTGAGCGCGGGCGAGTGGCATTAGCGGCCCTTCAATGGGGGCGCGACGGGGGTGCGGATGGGAATGCGGGGGAGCACGCGTTTGAAGAGTGAAGGTTACAGATGGGTGTGCTGTGTCTGAGGGGAGGTGTGGGTGACTGCACATCTGTGGTGAGGCCTGAGGAGGGCGTGGGGTGTCCGCGGTTGGAGGAGAGGGTGCGGTTGAGTTTGCATCTGAGGGGCAGCGCATGAGGGCATGCGTTTGTGGACAAGTACATAGCAGTGAATGAGTTAATGTGCAGTGCCTATAAAAAGTATTCACCCCCACGCCCCCTTGGAAGTTTTCATGTTTATTGTTTTACAACATTGAATCACAGTGGATTTAATTTGGCTTTTATGACACTGATCAACAGAGAGAGACTCTTTCGTGTCAAAGTGAAAACAGATCTCTACGAAGTGATCTAAATATTACAAATTTAAAATACAAAATCATTGATTGCATAAGTATTCACCCCCTCTAATATGACACACCAAACCATTACTGGTGCAGCCAATTGGTTTTAAGAAGTCACAACATTAGTTAAATGGAGATCACCGTGTGCAGTCGAGGTGTTTCAATCGATTGTAGTAAAAATACTCCTGTATCTGGAAGGTCCAACTGCTGGTGAGTCAGTATCCTGACAAAAACTACACCATGGAGACAAAAGAACACTCCAAGCAGCTCCACGAAAAGGTTATTGAAAAGCACAAGTCAGGAGATGGATACAAGAAAATTTCCACGTCACTGAATATCCCTTGGAGTACAGTTAAGTCAATCATCAAGAAAGAGAAAGAATATGCCACAGTTGTAAATCTGCCTCGAGCAGGCCATCCTCAAAACTGAGTGACCGTGCAACAAGGGGTCAAGCAAGGGAGGTCACTATAAGACTTATGACAACTCTGGAGGAGTTACAAGCTTCAGTGGCTGAGATGGGAGAGACTGCGCATACAACAAATGTTGCCTGGGTGATTCACCAGTCGCAGCTTTATGGGTGAGTGGCCAAGAGAAAGCCACTGTTAAAAAAAAGGGGAGGGAACGTTGACTCAGACCATGAGAGGCCTACGTCGGGCATTTTCATGCCTTACCAGGCGCAGATTGGAAGTCTATGTGGGCACCACTCCTCACACAGACACTAGAGCAATGTGTGGTTAAGTGCCTTGCTCAAGGACACAAACACGCTGCCACAGCTGAGGCTCGAACTAGTGACCTTCAAATCACTAGATGAATGCCTTAACCACTTGGCCACGTGCCCAACACTAAAAAAACTCACCTGAAATTTTGGCTAGAGTTTGCCAGAAGGCACTTGGGAGACTCTGAAGTCATCTGGAAGAAGGTTCTGTGGTCTGATGAAACCAAAATTGAGCTTTTTGGCCATCAGACTAAATGCTATGTTTAGCGTAAACCAAACACCACACATTATCAAAAACACGCCATCCCTATCATGGAGCATGGTGGTGACTGCATCACGCTGTGGGGATGTTTCACTGCAGCAGGCCCTGGAAGGCTTGTGAAGATAGAGCGTAAAATGATTGTAGCAAAATACAGGGAAATCCTGGAGGAAATCCTGATGCAATCTGCAAGAGAACTGCGACTTGGGAGAAGATTTGTTTTCCGGCAAGACAATGATCCCAAGCATAAAGTCAAATCTACACAGGAATGGCTTAAAAACAACAAAATTAATATCCTGGAGTGGCCAAGTCAGAGTCCAGACCTCAATCCAATTGAGAATTCGTGGCTGGACTTGAAAAGGGCTGTTCACTCACGACCCCCATGCAATCTGACAGAGCTTGAGCAGTTTTGTAAAGAAGAATGGGGAAAAACTGCAGTGTCCAGATGTGCAAAGCTGATAGAGACCTATCCACACAGACTCAGGGCTGTAATTGCTGCCAAAGGTGCATCTACTAAATACTGACCTGAAGGGGGTCAGTAATTATGTAATCAATTATTTTGTGTTTTATATTTTTAATTAATACAGGTCACTTTGTAGAGACCTGTTCTCACCTTGACACAAAAGAGTCTTTTTCTGTTGGTCAGCGTCAAAACAGCCAAATTCAATCCACTGTGATTCAATGTTGTGAAACAATAAAACATGAAAACTTCCTTGGGGTGGGGCTGCATACTTTTTAAATAGGCACAGTATATGGTTTGAATGTTAATTAAACTTGACTTCAGAGATGTTTAAATAGGTACAGGAATGAGAGGGAAATGGAAGGATGTGGGGATTGTGCAGGCAGAAGGGGTAGTTCAGTTGGACATTTGATTACTATTGAATCGTCACTGTGGGCTGAAAGGCCTGGTTTGTGACGTGCTGTTCAGTGTGGGTGGATGGTCACAGAGCAGTCTGACACCACAAGAGAGATGTGCGAGGAGGATGATTCAAAACAGACATGTGAGAAACGATCACACACAGGGTGATGGATACCCAGCAGGTGATGATGTGCCAGGGGAATGACGTTCACACACACGGTGATGGATACCCAGCAGATGATGATGTGCCAGGGGAAACGTTCACACACACGGTGATGGATACCCAGCAGGTGATGATGTGCCAGGGGAATGATTCAAAACGGACGTGTGGGGAAACGTTCACACACAGGGTGGTGGATACCCAGCAGATGATGATGTGCCAGGGGAAACGTTCACACACAGGGTGGTGGATACCCAGCAGGTGATGATGTGCCAGGGGAAACGTTCACACACAGGGTGGTGGATACCCAGCAGATGATGATGTGCCAGGGGAAACGTTCACACACACGGTGATGGATATCTAGCAGGTGATGATGTGCCAGGGGAATGATTCAAAACGGACGTGTGGGGATTTAAACATTCACACACAGGGTGATGGATACCCAGCAGGTGATGATGTGCCAGGGGAGTGATTCACACACAGGGTTACGACGAGAAGATGATGATGTGCCAGGGGAGTGATTCACACACAGGGTGGTGGATACCCAGCAGGTGATGATGTGCCAGGGGAGTGATTCACACACAGGGTGGTGGATATCTAGCAGGTGATGATGTGCCAGGGGAAACGTTCACACACAGGGTGGTGGATACCCAGCAGATGATGATGTGCCAGAGGAAACGTTCACACACAGGGTGGTGGATACCCAGCAGATGATGATGTGCCAGGGGAAACGTTCACACACAGGGTGATGGATATCTAGCAAATGATGATGTGCCAGGGGAAACGTTCACACACAGGGTGATGGATACCCAGCAGGTGATGATGTGCCAGGGGAAACGTTCACACACAGGGTGGTGGATACCCAGCAGGTGATGATGTGCCAGGGGAGTGATTCACACACAGGGTGGTGGATACCCAGCAGGTGATGATGTGCCAGGGGAGTGATTCACACACAGGGTGGTGGATACCCAGCAGGTGATGATGTGCCAGGGGAGTGATTCACACACAGGGTGATGGATACCCAGCAGGTGATGATGTGCCAGGGGAATGATTCAAAACGGACGTGTGGGGAAACGTTCACACACACGGTGATGGATACCCAGCAGGTGATGATGTGCGAGGGGAGTGATTCACACACAGGGTTACGATGAGAAGGTGATGATGACAAAGCTTGAATGGTATTTAGACAGGTGCAGAGATGAAAGGAGTTCAAAGTGGCATGGGTGAAAGGTGGATAGTTTGGTCAGCACGGACAATGTGGGCCGAAGGGCCTGTTTCTGTGTGTATGACTTCCGTCGGACTGGGGGAGGTGCAGGGGTGAAGAGAAGAGCTGGAAAGCTGATAAGTGAAAGAGGTAAAGTGCTGGGGAATCTGATGGGAGAGGGTAGAAGACCATGGAAGGAAAGGAAGGGGGATGAGCAGCCGAGGGAGGTGAAGAATGTTCGGCCTATATCTGTCTAAACCAGAGATTCCCAACATGGACCCTTTGGTTAATAGTATTGGTCCCATGGCATAAGAAAGGTGGGGACACCCTGCTCGAAATCTTCCTATTCACGTACCAGTTACTGTATCTGTCCCTGCCACCTCCTGGGGCAGCTCTTCACAAGTACCCACCAGGTCGCGAGCAAATCTCTCCCCTCTCACCAGCCTGGCTCCCCACGGACATTTGCCCTGTGTACCACCTCCCCCATGTGGAAGACGTCAAAGCTACCGACGGGAAACAGTCAGGGGGAGCTGAAACCCAACGGAGTCTCGGCAAGCCAGGCAGCCTCCGTGGCGAGGGAGACTGCAAAGGCTTCAGATCGAGGACACCCCCCCCCCCCGAGGAAAGGAGAAACGTTTTGCAGACAACTGAGGTGGGGGGAGGGGGAAGGCCTTGAGCTGGTCTGAAAGGATGAAACGATGCAGCAGTTACAGGGAAGTGAAGATCAGATGAAGTTTCCTTATAAGGCATTGATAATGTGGCAATGATCGCGTTATGTTGTAACGTCTGCAGTTAGAACTTAACAGGCCACGACGTACAAACTGAAACAAAAAGGCAGGCAGCCAGAAATGGCCAAACGTACACACAGACAAAGAGCAAGTTCTCTAACGTTGGAGAAGTGAATATCAAGCCCTGTGAACTGCAGTGCATCTGTACAGGAAATTACGTGTTCTTGCAGTCTAACTTTGCAGGAGGCTGCCAGGCAGAGAGAGCAGAGGGGCAGTGATCAAAACTCAAGATTGTTTGTTGTCATTCACCAGTGGCGGGTGTAGAGGAGGGTAAAACGATTGTCGCTCCAGATCTGAGGCAGCGTAAATGACACAATTAGTGCAAATACAGAAGCAATTCGATAAAGCACAGCCCTCAAGTAACTGAGTGTAGCTGTGTGTACGTACGACTAGCTTACACAGCGGTAAGGACATAGGTGACTCAGACAGGAAATGGTAAAGAGACAGAGAGACTCTTGGCCGGGGAACTCTTCTCAGTAGCGGCAGGACACATGAAAACACAGTAGGACAGTGACTATATCAGGGTACAGGACTGTGCTAAAGTCTTTGGCATATAGCCAGGGTACCTAAAACCTTTGCACAGTACTGTAGGTATGAGGGGTGGGGTGGGAAATGAAGGGTGCTGAGGAGTGGCTGATGTGGATGTAGTGGTGTCTGGGGGTGTGGAAGGCTGAGTTGGGGTGCGGGAGGGCGAGTGGGGGTGGGGAGGGTGAGTAGGGGTGGGGAGGGCGAGTCAGGGGTAGCAGAGAGCGAGTCGTGGGTGGCGGAGAGCGAGTCGGCGTGCGAGAGGGTGAGTCGGGGTGGGGGAGGGTGAGTGGGGGTGGGGGAGGGTGAGGGTGAGTCGGGGTGGGGGAGGGTGAGGGTGAGTTGGGGTGCGGGAGGGCGAGTGGGGGTGGGGAGGGCGAGTCGGGGGTGGCGGAGAGCGAGTCGGGCTGTGAGAGGGTGAGTCGGCGTGCGAGAGGGTGAGTCGGGGTGGGGGAGGGTGATTTGGGGGTGGGGGAGGGTGAGGGTGAGTCGGGGTGGGGGAGGGTGAGGGTGAGTTGGGGTGCGGGAGGGCGAGTGGGGGTGAGGAGGGCGAGTCGGGGGTGGCGGAGAGCGAGTCGGGCTGTGAGAGGGTGAGTCGGCGTGCGAGAGGGTGAGTCGGGGTGGGGGAGGGTGATTTGGGGGTGGGGGAGGGTGAGGGTGAGTCGGGGTGGGGGAGGGTGAGGGTGAGTTGGGGTGCGGGAGGGCGAGTGGGGGTGAGGAGGGCGAGTCGGGGGTGGCGGAGAGCGAGTCGGGCTGTGAGAGGGTGAGTCGGCGTGCGAGAGGGTGAGTCGGGGTGGGGGAGGGTGATTTGGGGGTGGGGGAGGGTGAGGGTGAGTCGGGGTGGGGGAGGGTGAGGGTGAGTTGGGGTGCGGGAGGGCGAGTGGGGGTGAGGAGGGCGAGTCGGGGGTGGCGGAGAGCGAGTCGGGCTGTGAGAGGGTGAGTCGGCGTGCGAGAGGGTGAGTCGGGGTGGGGGAGGGTGAGTGGGGGTGGGGGAGGGTGAGGGTGAGTCGGGGTGGGGGAGGGTGAGGGTGAGTTGGGGTGCGGGAGGGCGAGTGGGGGTGAGGAGGGCGAGTCGGGGGTGGCGGAGAGCGAGTCGTGGGTGGCGGAGAGCGAGTCGGCGTGCGAGAGGGTGAGTCGGGGTGGGGGAGGGTGAGTGGGGGTGGGGGAGGGTGAGGGTGAGTCGGGGTGGGGGAGGGTGAGGGTGAGTTGGGGTGCGGGAGGGCGAGTGGGGGTGAGGAGGGCGAGTCGGGGGTGGCGGAGAGCGAGTCGGGCTGTGAGAGGGTGAGTCGGCGTGCGAGAGGGTGAGTCGGGGTGGGGGAGGGTGATTTGGGGGTGGGGGAGGGTGAGGGTGAGTCGGGGTGGGGGAGGGTGAGGGTGAGTTGGGGTGCGGGAGGGCGAGTGGGGGTGAGGAGGGCGAGTCGGGGGTGGCGGAGAGCGAGTCGGGCTGTGAGAGGGTGAGTCGGCGTGCGAGAGGGTGAGTCGGGGTGGGGGAGGGTGATTTGGGGGTGGGGGAGGGTGAGGGTGAGTCGGGGTGGGGGAGGGTGAGGGTGAGTTGGGGTGCGGGAGGGCGAGTGGGGGTGAGGAGGGCGAGTCGGGGGTGGCGGAGAGCGAGTCGGGCTGTGAGAGGGTGAGTCGGCGTGCGAGAGGGTGAGTCGGGGTGGGGGAGGGTGATTTGGGGGTGGGGGAGGGTGAGGGTGAGTCGGGGTGGGGGAGGGTGAGGGTGAGTTGGGGTGCGGGAGGGCGAGTGGGGGTGAGGAGGGCGAGTCGGGGGTGGCGGAGAGCGAGTCGGGCTGTGAGAGGGTGAGTCGGCGTGCGAGAGGGTGAGTCGGGGTGGGGGAGGGTGATTTGGGGGTGGGGGAGGGTGAGGGTGAGTCGGGGTGGGGGAGGGTGAGGGTGAGTTGGGGTGCGGGAGGGCGAGTGGGGGTGAGGAGGGCGAGTCGGGGGTGGCGGAGAGCGAGTCGGGCTGTGAGAGGGTGAGTCGGCGTGCGAGAGGGTGAGTCGGGGTGGGGGAGGGTGATTTGGGGGTGGGGGAGGGTGAGGGTGAGTCGGGGTGGGGGAGGGTGAGGGTGAGTTGGGGTGCGGGAGGGCGAGTGGGGGTGAGGAGGGCGAGTCGGGGGTGGCGGAGAGCGAGTCGGGCTGTGAGAGGGTGAGTCGGCGTGCGAGAGGGTGAGTCGGGGTGGGGGAGGGTGATTTGGGGGTGGGGGAGGGTGAGGGTGAGTCGGGGTGCGGGAGGGCGAGTGGGGGTGAGGAGGGCGAGTCGGGGGTGGCGGAGAGCGAGTCGGGCTGTGAGAGGGTGAGTCGGCGTGCGAGAGGGTGAGTCGGGGTGGGGGAGGGTGAGTGGGGGTGGGGGAGGGTGAGGGTGAGTCGGGGTGGGGGAGGGTGAGGGTGAGTTGGGGTGCGGGAGGGCGAGTGGGGGTGAGGAGGGCGAGTCGGGGGTGGCGGAGAGCGAGTCGGGCTGTGAGAGGGTGAGTCGGCGTGCGAGAGGGTGAGTCGGGGTGGGGGAGGGTGATTTGGGGGTGGGGGAGGGTGAGGGTGAGTCGGGGTGCGGGAGGGTGAGGGTGAGTTGGGGTGTGGGAGGGCGAGTGGGGGTGAGGAGGGCGAGTCGGGGGTGGCGGAGAGCGAGTCGGGCTGTGAGAGGGTGAGTCGGGGTGGGGGAGGGTGAGTGGGGGTGGGGGAGGGTGAGGGTGAGTCGGGGTGGGGGAGGGTGAGGGTGAGTTGGGGTGCGGGAGGGCGAGTGGGGGTGAGGAGGGCGAGTCGGGGGTGGCGGAGAGCGAGTCGGGCTGTGAGAGGGTGAGTCGGCGTGCGAGAGGGTGAGTCGGGGTGGGGGAGGGTGATTTGGGGGTGGGGGAGGGTGAGGGTGAGTCGGGGTGGGGGAGGGTGAGGGTGAGTTGGGGTGCGGGAGGGCGAGTGGGGGTGAGGAGGGCGAGTCGGGGGTGGCGGAGAGCGAGTCGGGCTGTGAGAGGGTGAGTCGGGGTGGGGGAGGGTGAGGGTGAGTTGGGGTGCGGGAGGGCGAGTGGGGGTGAGGAGGGCGAGTCGGGGGTGGCGGAGAGCGAGTCCGACTGTGAGAGGGTGAGTCGGCGTGCGAGAGGGTGAGTCGGGGAGGGTGAGGGTGAGTGGGGGTGGGGGAGGGTGAGGGTGAGTCGGGGTGGGGGAGGGTGAGGGTGAGTTGGGGTGCGGGAGGGCGAGTGGGGGTGAGGAGGGCGAGTCGGGGGTGGCGGAGAGCGAGTCGGGCTGTGAGAGGGTGAGTCGGCGTGCGAGAGGGTGAGTCGGCGTGCGAGAGGGTGAGTCGGGGTGGGGGAGGGTGAGGGTGAGTCGGGGTGGGGGAGGGTGAGGGTGAGTCGGGGTGGGGGAGGGTGAGGGTGAGTTGGGGTGCGGGAGGGCGAGTGGGGGTGAGGAGGGCGAGTCGGGGGTGGCGGAGAGCGAGTCGGGCTGTGAGAGGGTGAGTCGGCGTGCGAGAGGGTGAGTCGGGGTGGGGGAGGGTGATTTGGGGGTGGGGGAGGGTGAGGGTGAGTCGGGGTGGGGGAGGGTGAGGGTGAGTTGGGGTGCGGGAGGGCGAGTGGGGGTGAGGAGGGCGAGTCGGGGGTGGCGGAGAGCGAGTCGGGCTGTGAGAGGGTGAGTCGGCGTGCGAGAGGGTGAGTCGGGGTGGGGGAGGGTGATTTGGGGGTGGGGGAGGGTGAGGGTGAGTCGGGGTGGGGGAGGGTGATTTGGGGGTGGGGGAGGGTGAGGGTGAGTCGGGGGTGGCGGAGAGCGAGTCGGGCTGTGAGAGGGTGAGTCGGCGTGCGAGAGGGTGAGTCGGGGTGGGGGAGGGTGATTTGGGGGTGGGGGAGGGTGAGGGTGAGTCGGGGTGGGGGAGGGTGATTTGGGGGTGGGGGAGGGTGAGGGTGAGTCGGGGGTGGCGGAGAGCGAGTCGGGCTGTGAGAGGGTGAGTCGGCGTGCGAGAGGGTGAGTCGGGGTGGGGGAGGGTGATTTGGGGGTGGGGGAGGGTGAGGGTGAGTCGGGGTGGGGGAGGGTGATTTGGGGGTGGGGGAGGGTGAGGGTGAGTCGGGGGTGGCGGAGAGCGAGTCGGGCTGTGAGAGGGTGAGTCGGCGTGCGAGAGGGTGAGTCGGGGTGGGGGAGGGTGATTTGGGGGTGGGGGAGGGTGAGGGTGAGTCGGGGTGGGGGAGGGTGATTTGGGGGTGGGGGTGAGGAGGGCGAGTCGGGGGTGGCGGAGAGCGAGTCGGGCTGTGAGAGGGTGAGTCGGCGTGCGAGAGGGTGAGTCGGGGTGGGGGAGGGTGATTTGGGGGTGGGGGAGGGTGAGGGTGAGTCGGGGTGGGGGAGGGTGATTTGGGGGTGGGGGAGGGTGAGGGTGAGTCGGGGGTGGCGGAGAGCGAGTCGGGCTGTGAGAGGGTGAGTCGGCGTGCGAGAGGGTGAGTCGGGGTGGGGGAGGGTGATTTGGGGGTGGGGGAGGGTGAGGGTGAGTCGGGGTGGGGGAGGGTGATTTGGGGGTGGGGGAGGGTGAGGGTGAGTCGGGGGTGGCGGAGAGCGAGTCGGGCTGTGAGAGGGTGAGTCGGCGTGCGAGAGGGTGAGTCGGGGTGGGGGAGGGTGATTTGGGGGTGGGGGAGGGTGAGGGTGAGTCGGGGGTGGCGGAGAGCGAGTCGGGCTGTGAGAGGGTGAGTCGGCGTGCGAGAGGGTGAGTCGGGGTGGGGGAGGGTGATTTGGGGGTGGGGAAGGGTGAGGGTGAGTCGGGGGTGGCGGAGAGCGAGTCGGGCTGTGAGAGGGTGAGTCGGGGTGCGGGAGGGTGATTTGGGGGCGTTGAAGGATGAGTTGAGGTGGGGGAGGGTGAGTAGGGGTGCGGGAGGGTGAGTTGGGTTGGAGGAGGGTGAGGGTGAATTGGGGTGGGGGAGGGTGAGTGGGGGTGGGGTGGGGGAGGGTGAGTTGGGGTGGGGGAGGGTGAGTTGGGTGTGGAAGGATGAGTCAAGGTTGGGGAGGGTGAGTCAAGGTTGGGGAGGGTGAGTCAGGGACGGGGAGGGTGAGCTGGGGGTGGAAGGATGAGTCAAGGTTGGGGAGGGTGAGTCAGGGACGGGGAGGGTGAGTGGGGGTGGGGGAGGGTGAGGGTAAGTTGGGGAGGGGAGGGTGAGTCAGGGTGGGGGAGGGTGAGTGGGGGTGGGGGAGGGGGAGGGTGAGGGTGAGTCGGGGTGGGGGAGGGGGAGGGTGAGTCAGGGTGGGGGAGGGTGAGGGTGAGTCGGGGTGGGGGAGGGTGAGCTGGGTGTGGAAGGGTGATTTGGGGGTGGGGAAGGATGAGTTAGTAGGGAGTCACAGAGTCTGTGGAGCTTCCTGCAGCAGCCCCATGCAAAGGAACAACGTGCCAGTGTTGCCGTGGCTTGGCACTGATGTTGTAATCGTCTGACTCAGGGTCTGTCAGATCCGAGTGAGTACAGGCAGATGTGAAAATGATGCATCATTCACTCTTGTGATAGATTTCACTGTGCAGTCGGGCAGCAGTATTTTCTGTTATCATGGTCAGCTTTCCGTGCACTGGGCAGCATCCCCTCGTCCCACCCGTAATGCTCCTTCCTCACCCCTCTTTCTCCACCGCTCGTTCCACTGTGTCAATCACCCAAGTTACATCCCATTCCACAATGTCGAGCTCCTCCTCTCTGACCGTCCCACAATGCTGAGCTCCCTCACTGACCGTCCTACAATGCCGAACTCCCTCCTCACTGACCGTCCCACAATGCTGAGCTCCCTCCTCACTGACCGTCCCACAATGCCCAGCTCCCTCACTGACCGTCCCACAATACCGAACTCCCTCCTCACTGACCGTCCTACAATACCGAACTCCCTCGTCACTGACCGTCCTACAATACCGAACTCCCTCCTCACTGACGGTCCCACAATACCGAACTCCCTCCTCACTGACGGTCCCACAATACCGAACTCCCTCCTCACTGACGGTCCCACAATACCGAACTCCCTCCTCACTGACCGTCCCACAATGCCGAGCTCCCTCCTCACTGACCGTCCCACAATGCCCAGCTCCCTCACTGACCATCCCACAATACCGAATTCCCTCCTCACTGACCATCCCACAATGCTGAGCTCCCTCCTCACTGACCATCCCACAATACTGAGCTCCCTCCTCACTGACTGTCCCACAATGCTGAGCTCCCTCACTGACCATCCCACAATCCTGAGCTCCCTCCTCACTGACCATCCCACAATGCTGAGCTCCCTCCTGTGACCATCCCACAATGCTGAGCTCCCTCCTCACTGACCATCACACAATGCTGAGCTCCCTCCTCACTGACTGTCCCACAATGCTGAGCTCCCTCAATGACCATCCCACAATGCTGAGCTCCCTCCTCACTGACCATCCCACAATGCTGAGCTCCCTCCTCACTGACCGTCCCACAATGCCGAGCTCCCTCCTCACTGACTGTCCCACAATGCCCAGCTCCCTCACTGACCGTCCCACAATACCGAACTCCCTCCTCACTGACCGTCCTACAATACCAAACTCCCTCCTCACTGACCGTCCTACAATACCGAACTCCCTCCTCACTGACCGTCCTACAATACCGAACTCCCTCCTCACTGACCGTCCCACAATACCGAACTCCCTCCTCACTGACCGTCCTACAATACCGAACTCCCTCCTCACTGACCGTCCTACAATACCGAACTCCCTCCTCACTGACCGTCCTACAATACCGAACTCCCTCCTCACTGACCGTCCCACAATACCGAACTCCCTCCTCACTGACGGTCCCACAATACCGAACTCCCTCCTCACTGACGGTCCCACAATACCGAACTCCCTCCTCACTGACCGTCCCACAATACCGAACTCCCTCCTCACTGACGGTCCCACAATACCGAACTCCCTCCTCACTGACCGTCCCACAATGCCGAGCTCCCTCCTCACTGACCGTCCCACAATGCCCAGCTCCCTCACTGACCATCCCACAATACCGAACTCCCTCCTCACTGACCATCCCACAATGCTGAGCTCCCTCCTCACTGACCATCCCACAATACTGAGCTCCCTCCTCACTGACTGTCCCACAATGCTGAGCTCCCTCACTGACCATCCCACAATCCTGAGCTCCCTCCTCACTGACCATCCCACAATGCTGAGCTCCCTCCTGTGACCATCCCACAATGCTGAGCTCCCTCCTCACTGACCATCCCACAATGCTGAGATCCCCCTCACTGACCATCACACAATGCTGAGCTCCCTCCTCACTGACTGTCCCACAATGCTGAGCTCCCTCACTGACCATCCCACAATGCTGAGCTCCCTCCTCACTGACCATCCCACAATGCTGAGCTCCCTCCTCACTGACCATCCCACAATGCTGAGCTCCCTCCTCACTGACCATCCCACAATGCTGAGATCCCCCTCACTGACCATCACACAATGCTGAGCTCCCTCCTCACTGACCATCCCACAATGCTGAGCTCCCTCCTCACTGACCATCCCACAATGCTGAGCTCCCTCCTCACTGACCATCCCACAATGCCGAGTTCCCTCCTCACTGACCGTCCCACAATACCGAACTCCCTCCTCACTGACCGTCCTACAATACCGAACTCCCTCGTCACTGACCATCCCACAATGCCGAGCTCCCTCCTCACTGACCGTCCCACAATGCTGAGCTCCCTCCTCACTGACCGTCCCACAATGCTGAGCTCCCTCCTCACTGACCGTCCCACAATGCCCAGCTCCCTCCTCACTGACCGTCCCACAATGCCCAGCTCCCTCACTGACCATCCCACAATACCGAACTCCCTCCTCACTGACTGAGCTCCCTCCTTACTGACCATCCCACAATACTGAGCTCCCCCCTCACTGACTGTCCCACAATGCTGAGCTCCCTCACTGACCATCCCACAATCCTGAGCTCCCTCCTCACTGACCATCCCACAATGCTGAGCTCCCTCCTGTGACCATCCCACAATGCTGAGCTCCCTCCTCACTGACCATCCCACAATGCTGAGATCCCCCTCACTGACCATCACACAATGCTGAGCTCCCTCCTCACTGACTGTCCCACAATGCTGAGCTCCCTCACTGACCATCCCACAATGCTGAGCTCCCCCTCACTTACCATCACACAATGCTGAGCTCCCTCCTCACTGACCATCCCACAATGCTGAGCTCCCTCCTCACTGACCATCCCACAATGCTGAGATCCCCCTCACTGACCATCACACAATGCTGAGCTCCCTCCTCACTGACCATCCCACAATGCTGAGCTCCCTCCTCACTGACTGTCCCACAATGCTGAGCTCCCTCACTGACCATCCCACAATGCTGAGCTCCCTCCTCACTGACCATCACACAATGCTGAGCTCCCTCACGGACCATCCCACAATGCTGAGCTCCCTCCTCACTGACCGTCCCACAATGCTGAGCTCCCTCACTAACCGTACCACAATGCCGAGCTCCCTCCTCACTGACCATCACACAATGCTGAGCTCCCTCCTCACTGACCATCTCACAATGCCGAGCTCCCTCACTGACCGTCCCACAATACCGAACTCCCTCCTCACTGACTGTGTCACAATGCCGAACTCTCTCCTCACTGACCGTCCCACAATGCCGAACTCCCTCCTCACTGACCGTCCCACAATACCGAACTCCCTCCTCACTGACCGTCCCACAATACCGAACTCCCTCCTCACTGACCATCCCACAATACCGAACTCCCTCCTCACTGACTGTGTCACAATGCCGAACTCTCTCCTCACTGACCGTCTCATAATGCCGAACTCCCTCCTCACTGACCATCACACAATACCGAACTCCCTCCTCACTGACCATCACACAATACCGAACTCTCTCCTCACTGACTGTCTCATAATGCCGAGCTCCCTCACTGACCGTGTCACAATACCGAACTCCCTCCTCACTGACCATCACAAAATACCGAACTCCCTCCTCACTGACCATCTCATAATGCCGAACTCCCTCCTCACTGACCATCACACAATACCGAACTCCCTCCTCACTGACCATCACACAATACCGAACTCTCTCCTCACTGACTGTCTCACAATGCCGAACTCCCTCACTGATCGTCTCACAATGCCGAGCTCCCTC
The DNA here is from genome assembly GCF_963921235.1 of Mobula hypostoma. Classification (NCBI taxonomy): domain Eukaryota; kingdom Metazoa; phylum Chordata; class Chondrichthyes; order Myliobatiformes; family Myliobatidae; genus Mobula; species Mobula hypostoma. The sequence goes on along the minus strand of NC_086126.1, from coordinate 16,786,668 downwards.
CTCACTGACCGTCCCATAATGCCGAACTCCCTCACTGATCGTCTCACAATGCCGAGCTCCCTCCTCACTGACCGTCCCATAATGCCGAGCTCCCTCACTGATCGTCTCACAATGCCGAAAATCCCTCCTCACTGACCATCACACAATACCGAACTCTCTCCTTACCACCCCTCCAATGGTAAGGAACTCCCTCGCCACCCACTCCACACTAGGGTGTTCTCTCTGCGCACCTCCCACAGCGGCTCACCCTCCTCACCGTCCATCCCCCAGTATGGTGCTCCCTCCCCCCAGCCCTCCCTGCTCTGGTTTGGTGGTTGAGTCTCGGAGGACAACCAAGTCCGATGACAGGGGTGTGTGAGATGATGAGAGGCTATATTTTGCGGAGTATAAGAAGGCCGGCCTCTCGCTCAGGGACAATGAAATGCTCCTTTGTTTCCGAATTTTCCAGAAAGTTCCGAGTCCAGAGCCAGCAGCACATGGCATTGAAAGGGCAGGGGGTAGCTTTCACTCTCTCACATCACGACAGAGAGAGGAGAGAGATTTAAAGGGATTCAGAGGGACAAGGGTGTTGGGTAGATACATAGAGTAAGCAAACAGGAAAGCAAGGTACAGTACCAATGTTTAAAAGATCTTTGGACAGGGACATGGATAGAAAAGGTGAGAGACTTGGGTCAAATGCAGGCAAATGGGACCAGGTCAGGCGGGTAAAGCGCCCACCTCTCTACTCCAGGGCTCCGGGAACTTTGGAGCAGGTCAGGGACTGAGGGACTGGGGTGCTGAGGTGAGTGATCACCTCCTCAAATGCCAAGGCCACTCCCCTGTCGACAAGGCACAGAGCAGGAGCATGATGGCACACTGCCCACTTGCCTGGGTGACCGTGGCTCCCACAACTCTACAGAAGCCCGACACAGCAACCTGCGTGGTCAGCACCCCACCGACGTCCCTAAACACACCCTCCCCTCCACTATCAGCACACAGTGCGCACCGCCGACATAACACCCGGTCTCTGCCGAACCCTCCCACCAAGCACAGCGGTCACACCCCATCCTGACATTCGCTGCTCCTTCACCGTCATTGGGTCAAACTCCCCGACAGCACCCCAGGAGCCCCTTCACGCAGAGGCTCACACCCCTCGGGACTGTACACCAGCACCCCGGGTTCAATCCCCCCCTCCGTCCCCGTGGCTGCGTGGGTTTCCTCCCTCAGGCCACACACGAACGGGTCGGTCGGTTCATTGGTCAGACGGTGATAACCGAGCGGTGCAGGCGCGTTGGAATGAGGGTCCTGTTACCACGTCATATCTCTGAACCGAACAACACAGAGAAAGCACCTTCCCAACGGGATGTTCAGGAAGGGCAATAAATGCTTGTCTTGTCTGTAACACCCACGGAAACAAATACAAAGTACCTGCCGGCACTGCGGTGAGGTCCAAGTCAGTATCAGATCTCTGATGGGACAACAGAGATCTTCACTCCCACACACCAGGCACGTAGAGGGTTCACACCTCAGAGGCAGCTTGCTTGGAAAAGCCCAGCATATTTGCTCTTTAACCTCAACGCGAATGAATGCAAATTACAGAGCTCTGGGAGAAAAGCCCATCAAAGGGAGAATTTTAAAATCATGCCGCACCTTCAGGCAAATCGCGAGCTGCATCTCTCTGCGTGACGCTGGTCATCGAGTCCCTCTGGCTCACAGACACAGTTACCCTGTGATGTACACTTCCTCATTCCTGTCGTCTCCCTGCAGATTCCACCTCTCACCCACAAACCGGGCGGGGCAGGAGGGGCACCAACACCATCCTCGTTGGGAGGAGGGAGAGAACCACAGCATCAGGAGGGAACACCCACAGAGACGTACAGAGACTGGGAGAAACCTTACCGACACGCGCGTGCAGAGACTGGGAGAAACCTTACCGACACGTGCGTGTGGTGTGTGCGCAGAGAGCCGGTGGTCGGGATCAAACACAGGTCTCTGGAGCTGTGAGACAGTGGCTTCGCTCACAGCGCAGAGATTTTTCTGTACGTGCGGTGGAAGGCCACTGTCCATTGCCATTCCACTTTGTAACATAGAATATCCCCTCAGTAGCCACTTCATCAGGTTTGTGAGATCCCTGATAACGTGATCACTGAGCGCACAACACTTCAGCACAGTACTGGCCCTTCAGTCACGACATTACACCAGCTTTTCAACCTACTCTGAGATACAGTATACACACACACATTATAGTTCGGGTAACTCAGCCTTTTGCACAGGACAGTAGTAGTTTTATGTATTGCACTGTACTGCTGTCGTGGGGGAAAGAAAATCAAGTTTCAAGACATACGTGAGTGATGATCAACCTGATTCTGATCTGGGTCTCTATTGTGGACTGAGAGTGGGAAGGGGACAGGGAGAGGGGAATCATGGTTGGGAAAAGGGGAAGGGAGAGGGGAGGGAGCGGGAAGCACCAGAGAGACATTCTGTAATGATCAATAAACCAATTGTTCGGAATCAAATGACCTTGCCTGGTGTCTCAGGGCTGGGTGTGTCTGTACCCACCCCTGACACTCCTTCTCTGTCACCTGTCCCACACCCCTCCCACAGTGCCCCACCCTCACTGTTACCAACATCCTTTGCTCCCACCAGATTTACAAACTCGCTCTCCACTCCATGTTGACAAGTGTGTGTGTGAGTGTGTGAGCACGAGAGTGTGTGTGTGTATATGAGTGTGCGTATGTATGTGTGTGTGAGTGTGTATGTGTGTGAGTGTGTGTGTGTGTGTCTGTGAGTGTGAGTGTGAGTGTGTGTGTGTCTGTGAGTGTGAGTGTGTGTGAGTGTGTGTGTGTGTGTGTGTGAGAGAGAGAGTGTGTGTTCCTTAGACTTCTGCACAGCACTGTAGGTGATTTGTTTTTTTTCATGATGATGGGTTTGAAGGAGGTGGTTGAGAGAGGTGTGAGCAGTCACTGTGTTGATGACCTGGGGCCCAGCGAGTTGGAGATATCCCGGGCACTGCCGACTCGGACTGGCTGGAGTGGAAGACGAGGTCCTGATCCCGCCAGCTGGGTCCAGCCCCACACTCAGCCCAGCAGCTGACACACACCCCACGGCTGGCAGATCTCAGTGCCAGCATTCTGACCGGCTGCAGCACCCTCTGGGATGGCGGGGCCACGGCACGGGATCGGAAAAAACTGCACAAAGTTCTAAACAGCCGGCTCCATTGCAGGCACCAGCTCTCGGTGTCGAGAGCACCTGTAAAAGGCAGTGCCTCAAAAAGGCATCATCCATCATTCAGGACCCAGGACATGCTCTCTTCTCACTGCTGTCATCGGGAAGGAGGTACAGGAGCCTCAGGTCCCACACCACCAGGTTCAGGAACAGTTATTACCCCTCAACCATCAGGCTCCTGAACCAGAGGGGATAACCTCAACTCTGAACTGATTCCATCGGGAAGGAGGTACAGGAGCCTCAGGTCCCACACCACCAGGTTCAGGAACAGTTATTACCCCTCAACCATCAGGCTCCTGAACCAGAGGGGATAACTTCACTCACCCCAATTCTGAATCAGAATCAGGTTTAATATCACCAGCATATGCTATGAGGTCGTGTTCATGGGTTCATCTTCAAGGAGTGATGCCTCAAAAAGGCAGCATCCATCATTAAGGACCCCCATCACCCAGGACAGGCCCTCTTCTCATTGCTACCATCAGGGAGGAGGTACAGGAGCGTGAAGACACACACTCAACGATTCAGGAACAGCTTCTTCCCCTCTGACATCAGATTTCTGAATGGACATTGAACCCATGAACAGTACCTCACTGATTTTTCTTATTTTTTTGTACCCCTTATTTAATTTTATAAATTCTCATTGTAACTCATAGTGCTTCAATGTCCTGCTGCCACAAAACAAACCCCTTTCACAACAAGGGTCAGTGATTTTATAAACACAAGAGGACCTGCAGATGCTGGAAATCCAGAGCGACACCGACACAAAGTGCTGGAGGAACTCAGCAGGTCGGGCAGCACCTACGGAGAGCACTGGAGTCGACATTTCGGGCCGAGACAAGGTCCGAAACATCGACTCTTTGCCCCGCTCCATAGATGCTGCCTGACCCGCTGAGTTCCTTCGGTATTGTATGCGTGATCTTAAATCCGATTCTGACTGCGAGGACAGGCTTCCTCCTGGCCTGGGGCCCCACCGTGGAACACGAGGACAGCACAGACCTTGGGCAGCGTCCCCCCCTCCCCGCTCCGTACCTGCAACTTCTGCCCGGCGATCTCGGTCGGGGTGTCCTGCCTGGGGGGAGGATGAAGGTCGCCGCTGTTCACCACGTACTGGATGAGGTTGGCCAGCGCAGCGCAGGAGTCCGCGCAGGTGTGAACGTGCACCACGTTGTTAGAGCACCGCAGTTCGAACAGGGGCTGCGCCTGGGGGAGAGCAGAGGGGGGGAGTGAGCTCAGCAGGCCGTGCGGTGGGAGGAGGCTCCCGCTGTCAACAACCCAAGTGCCAACCCAGGGTCGGGGGAGGTCACGCACCGCCCCTGTCGCTCTCACGTGCCGGACCCACGCAGCCTCCTCTGGCACTGACACCTGGGGTCCCCAGGCCAGCACAGCCAGGCCAAACGCTCTCGCAGAGGAAGAGCTGAACGAGCAGCGGGTTTTGGGTAGGGCGAGGGGAGGGAGGGCTCAGGCTCGGCTGAGACTCAACTTGGCAGTGAGGGCGGGCACGGGATATGGGAACTGACGGAAGTAATGGCATGTCCGACGTCTGTCTGGAGGGCACCAATACCCGATGGAAGAGTGGGTGCTTACTTCCTTCACAGATCAAAGTAACGAGTACAGGAGATGGGAGGTTACGTTGAAGTTGTAAAAGACATTGGTGAGGCCGAATCTGGAGTATTATGTGTAGTATTGGTCACCCACCTACAGGAAAGGTGCAAGGCAGAAAGAGTGCGGAGAAAATTTACAATCATGCTGCTGGGTCTGGGGAAGCTGAGTTGTAAGATTGAATAGATTAGGACTGTATTCCATGAAGACCAGGGGGAATGCGGGAGATTTCATAGAGGGAGGCAAAATTACAAGAGGCATAGATAGGGTAAATGAAAGCAGGCTTTTTCCACTGAGGCTGAGCAGGACTATGACCAGAGGTCATGGGTGAAGGGAGAAAGGTGAAATGTTTAAGGGGGAAATTTCCTCACGCACAGGGTGCTCAGGCTGTGGAATGAGCAGTCGGCACAAGTAGTGCATGCAAGCTCGGTTTCAACGCTGAAGAGAGCTTGGACAGGCGAAGCATACAGGACTACAACCCTGGTGCAGGTCAACGGCAGTCGGCAGATTAATGGCTCAGCAGGGACTAGATGGGCCAAAGGGCCCGTTTTACACGTTACATAATTACGCCTCTAGGAAGGGCAAGGATGCCGCGGAGATAACGAAAAGGAGACGGACCAGGATTTGAAGTCAGCTATCTCTGGAGTGGTGGTGGTGGGGTTGAGGAGAGAGCTGATCAATCTCTGCATACAAGATAATCTTATCCATCTATATATAAAGTGTTTTCTAAAAGTCCAGTTCTCTATCCTAATTGTGTTTCTTAAGCTGCAATCTGTACACTCCCTCCCCTCACCGTCTCACCTGTCAGTCTGCACTCTCCCTCCCCTCACCGTCTCACCTGTCAGTCTGCACTCTCCCTCCCCTCACCGTCTCACCTGTCAGTCTGTACTCTCCCTCCCCTCATCGTCTCACCTGTCTGCACTCTCCCTCCCCTCACCGTCTCACCTGTCAGTCTGCACTCTCCCTCCCCTCACCGTCTCACCTGTCAGTCTGTACACTCCCTCTCCTCATTGTTTCACCTGTCAGTCTGTACACTCCCTCCCCTCATTATCTCACCTGTCAGTCTGTAATCTCCCTCCCCGTCTCACCTGTCAGTCTGTATTCTCCCTCCCCGTCTCACCATCTCACCTGTCAGTCTGTACACTCCCTCCCCTCACCGTCTCACCTGTCAGTCTGTACACTCCCTCCCCTCACCGTCTCACCTGTCAGTCTGTAATCTCCCTCCCCTCACCGTCTCACCTGTCAGTCTGCACTCTCCCTCCCCTCACTGTCTCACCTGTCAGTCTGCACTCTCCCTCCCCTCACCGTCTCACCTGTCAGTCTGTACACTCCCTCCCCTCATTGTCTCACCTGTCTGCACTCTCCCTCCCCTCACCGTCTCACCTGTCAGTCTGTACTCTCCCTCCCCTCACCGTCTCACCTGTCTGCACTCTCCCTCCCCTCACCGTCTCACCTGTCAGTCTGTACACTCCCTCCCCTCACCGTCTCACCTGTCAGTCTGTAATCTCCCTCCCCTCACCGTCTCACCTGTCAGTCTGCACTCTCCCTCCCCTCACTGTCTCACCTGTCAGTCTGCACTCTCCCTCCCCTCACCGTCTCACCTGTCAGTCTGTACTCTCCCTCCCCTCACTGTCTCACCTGTCTGCACTCTCCCTCCCCTCACCGTCTCACCTGTCAGTCCGCACTCTCCCTCCCCTCACCGTCTCACCTGTCAGTCTGCACTCTCCCTCCCCTCACCGTCTCACCTGTCAGTCTGTACACTCCCTCCCCTCATTGTCTCACCTGTCAGTCTGTAATCTCCCTCCCCGTCTCACCTGTCAGTCTGTACTCTCCCTCCCCGTCTCACCATCTCACCTGTCAGTCTGTACACTCCCTCCCCTCACTGTCTCACCTATCAGTCTGTACACTCCCTCCCCTCACTGTCTCTCACCTATCAGTCTGTACTCTCCCTCCCCTCACCGTCTCACTTGTCAGTCTGTACTGTCCCTCCCCTCACCGTCTCACCTGTCAGTCTGCACTCTCCCTCCCCTCACCGTCTCACCTGTCAGTCTGTACCGTCCCTCCCCTCACCGTCTCACCTGTCAGTCTGTACAGTCCCTCCCCTCACCGTCTCACCTGTCAGTCTGTACACTCCCTCCCCTCACCGTCTCACCTGTCAGTCTGTAATCTCCCTCCCCTCACCGTCTCACCTGTCAGTCTGCACTCTCCCTCCCCTCACCGTCTCACCTGTCAGTCTGTACCGTCCCTCCCCTCACAGTCTCACCTGTCAGTCTGTACCGTCCCTTCCCTCACGGTATCACCTGTCAGTCTGTACACTCCCTCCCCTCACCGTCTCACCTGTCAGTCTGTAATCTCCCTCCCCTCACCGTCTCACCTGTCAGTCTGTACTCTCCCTCCCCTCACCGTCTCACCTGTCAGTCTGTACACTCCCTCCCCTCACCGTCTCACCTGTCAGTCTGTACTCTCCCTCCCCTCACCGTCTCACCTGTCAGTCTGTACTCTCCCTCCCCGTCTCACCTGTCAGTCCGTACTCTTCCTACCCTCACGGTCTCACCTGTCAGTCTGTACCGTCCCTCCCCTCACCGTCTCACCTGTCAGTCTGTACTCTCCCTCCCCTCACCGTCTCACCTGTCAGTCTGTACTCTCCCTCCCCTCACCGTCTCACCTGTCAGTCTGTACTCTCCCTCCCCTCACCGTCTCACCTGTCAGTCTGTACTCTCCCTCCCCTCACCGTCTCACCTGTCAGTCTGTACCCTCCCTCCCCTCACCGTCTCACCTGTCAGTCTGTACTCTCCCTCCCCTCACCGTCTCACCTGTCAGTCTGTACTCTCCCTCCCCGTCTCACCTGTCAGTCCGTACTCTTCCTACCCTCACGGTCTCACCTGTCAGTCTGTACCGTCCCTCTCCTCACTGTCTCACCTGTCAGTCTGTACTGTCCCTCCCTTCACCGTCTCACCTGTCAGTCTGTACCCTCCCTCCCCTCACCGTCTCACCTGTCAGTCTGTACTCTCCCTCCCCTCACCGTCTCACCTGTCAGTCCGTACTCTCCCTCCCCTCACCGTCTCACCTGTCAGTCTGTACTCTCCCTCCCCTCACCGTCTCACCTGTCAGTCTGTACTCTCCCTCCCCTCACCGTCTCGCCTGTTAGTCTGTACTCTCCCTCCCCTCACCGTCTCACCTGTCAGTCTGTACTCTCCCTACCCTCACCGTCTCACCTGTCAGTCTGTACTCTCTCTCCCCTCACCGTCTCACCTGTCAATTTGTACTCTCCCTCCCCCTCTGTGTCAGTACAGAGGAGTAGTAGTATTGCTGGATAATCCTGTGATGGGGTAAAACACAGGGGACAGAACACAGAGTCCATGATACGATGCAATGGGACAGCCACTGGAGAATGGGGGGTGGGGGGAGACCACTCAACACACAATTGCCCAGAACACCACCCCCACAGTCCTGTCTCGCCAGTACAGTTCATCTTACCAGCTTGCCGGACAGGTCTCCCTTCCATGTGGTGATGACCAGCTCCAGCAGATCGATGTCCAGCACGCACACGTAATCTGTCCAGGGGGAAACACCAGGTTAGACACAGCGCACTCGGGGGCCAGTGGCCCAGGAACTGAATGAGGGCAGCCCATCGGCTTACTGGTTACGGGGGGCAGCCTACGGGGTAGGAGAGAGGGGTAGGGTGGAGGAGTGCGTTCTGACCGGTGTTGAGTGTGCTCTGACCGGTGTTGGGGAGTGTGTTCTGACCGGTGTTGGGGAGTGTGTTCTGACCGGTGTTGAGGAGTGCATTCTGACCGGTGTTGAGTGTGTTCTGACCGGTGTTGAGTGTGTTTTGACCGGTGTGGAGGAGTGCGTTCTGACCGGTGTTGGGGAGTGTGTTCTGACCGGTGTTGAGGGAGTGTGTTCTGACCGGTGTTGCGGAGTGCGTTCTGACCGGTGTTGAGGAGTGCGTTCTGACCAGTGTTGGGGAGTGCGTTCTGACCGGTGTTGGGGAGTGTGTTCTGACCGGTGTGCGTTCTGACCGGTGTTGGGGAGTGTGTTCTGACCGGTGTGCGTTCTGACCGGTGTGGAGGAGTGTGTTCTGACCGGTGTTGAGCAGTGTGTTCTGACCGGTGTTGGGGAGTGCGTTCTGACCGGTGTTGGGGAGTGCGTTCTGACCGGTGTTGAGGGAGTGCGTTCTGACCGGTGTTGAGCAGTGTGTTCTGACCGGTGTTGGGGAGTGCGTTCTGACCGGTGTTGGGGAGTGCGTTCTGACCGGTGTTGAGGGAGTGCGTTCTGACCGGTGTTGTGGAGTGCGTTCTGACCGGTGTTGAGGAGTGCGTTCTGACCGGTGTTGGGGAGTGTGTTCTGACCGGTGTTGGGGAGAGTGTTCTGACCGGTGTGCGTTCTGACCGGTGTGGGGAGTGTGTTCTGACCGGTGTTGAGGGAGTGTGTTCTGACCGGTGTTGTGGAGTGCGTTCTGACCGGTGTTGAGGAGTGCGTTCTGACCGGTGTTGGGGAGTGTGTTCTGACCGGTGTTGAGGGAGTGTGTTCTGACCAGTGTTGAGGAGTGTGTTCTGACCGGTGATGAGGGAGTGTGTTCTGACCAGTGTTGAGGAGTGTGTTCTGACCAGTGTTGGGGAGTGTGTTCTGACCGGTGTGGAGGAGTGTGTTCTGACCGGTGTTGAGGGAGTGTGTTCTGACCGGTGTTGAGTGTGTTCTGACCGGTGTTGGGGAGTGCTTTCTGACCGGTGTTGGGGAGTGTGTTTTGACCGGTGTGCGTTCTGACCGGTGTTGGGGAGTGTGTTTTGACCGGTGTGCGTTCTGACCGGTGTTGAGGGAGTGTGTTGTGACCAGTGTGGAGTATGTTCTGACCGGTGTGGCGGAGTGCGTTCTGACCGGTGTTGAGTGTGTTCTGACCGGTGTTGAGGGAGTGTGTTCTGACCGGTGTTGAGGGAGTGCGTTCTGACCGGTGTTGAGGGAGTGCATTCTGACCGGTGTTGGGGAGTGTGTTCTGACCGGTGTTGAGGGAGTGCGTTCTGACCGGTGTGGAGGAGTGCGTTCTGACCGGTGTTGAGTGCGTTCTGACCGGTGTTGAGGGAGTGTGTTCTGACCGGTGTGGAGGAGTGTGTTCTGACCGGTGTTGGGGAGTGCCGTCTGACCAGAGTTGGGGAGTGCATTCTGACCGGTGTTGCGGAGTGCGTTCTGACCGGTGTTGAGGGAGTGTGTTCTGACCGGTGTTGAGGGAGTGCGTTCTGACCGGTGTTGAGGGAGTGCATTCTGACCCGTGTTGAGGAGTGTGTTCTGACCGGTGTTGAGGGAGTGCGTTCTGACCGGTGTTGAGGGACTGCATTCTGACCGGTGTTGGGGAGTGCATTCTGACCGGTGTTGAGGGAGTGCGTTCTGACCGGTGTTGAGGGAGTGCATTCTGACCGGTGTTGAGGGAGTGCGTTCTGACCGGTGTGGAGGAGTGTGTTCTGACCGGTGTTGGGGAGTGTGTTCTGACCAGAGTTGGGGAGTGTGTTCTGACCGGTGTTGGGGAGTGCGTTCTGACCGGTGTTGGGGAGTGTGTTCTGACCGGTGTGGAGGAGTGCGTTCTGACCGGTGTTGGGGAGTGCGTTCTGACCGGTGTTGAGGGAGTGCCTTCTGACCGGTGTGGAGGAGTGCGTTCTGACCGGTGTGGAGGAGTGTGTTCTGACCGGTGTTGGGGAGTGTGTTCTGACCAGAGTTGGGGAGTGCGTTCTGACCGGTGTTGGGGAGTGTGTTCTGACCGGTGTGGAGGAGTGTGTTCTGACCGGTGTTGAGGGAGTGCGTTCTGACCGGTGTTGAGTGCGTTCTGACCGGTGTTGAGGGAGTGTGTTCTGACCGGTGTTGAGGGAGTGTGTTCTGACCGGTGTGGAGGAGTGTGTTCTGACCGGTGTTGGGGAGTGCCGTCTGACCAGAGTTGGGGAGTGCATTCTGACCGGTGTTGCGGAGTGCGTTCTGACCGGTGTTGAGGGAGTGAGTTCTGACCGGTGTTGAGGGAGTGCATTCTGACCCGTGTTGAGGGAGTGCATTCTGACCCGTGTTGAGGAGTGCGTTCTGACCGGTGTTGAGGGAGTGTGTTCTGACCGGTGTTGAGGGAGTGCATTCTGACCGGTGTTGAGGGAGTGCGTTCTGACCGGTGTGGAGGAGTGTGTTCTGACCGGTGTTGGGGAGTGTGTTCTGACCAGAGTTGGGGAGTGTGTTCTGACCGGTGTTGGGGAGTGCGTTCTGACCGGTGTTGGGGAGTGTGTTCTGACCGGTGTGGAGGAGTGCGTTCTGACTGGTGTTGGGGAGTGCGTTCTGACCGGTGTTGAGGGAGTGCATTCTGACTGGTGTGGAGGAGTACGTTCTGACCGGTGTGGAGGAGTGCGTTCTGACCGGCGTGGAGGAGTGTGTTCTGACCGGTGTTGGGGAGTGTGTTCTGACCAGAGTTGGGGAGTGTGTTCTGACCAGTGTTGAGGAGTGTGTTCTGACCAGAGTTGGGGAGTGTGTTCTGACCGGTGTGGAGGAGTGTGTTCTGACCGGTGTTGAGAAGTGTGTTCTGACCGGTGTGGAGGAGTGCGTTCTGACCGGTGTTGGGGAGTGCGTTCTGACCGGTGTTGAGGGAGTGCATTCTGACCGGTGTGGAGGAGTGCGTTCTGACCGGTGTGGAGGAGTGCGTTCTGACCGGTGTGGAGGAGTGTGTTCTGACCGGTGTTGGGGAGTGTGTTCTGACCAGAGTTGGGGAGTGTGTTCTGACCGGTGTTGGGGAGTGCGTTCTGACCGGTGTTGGGGAGTGTGTTCTGACCGGTGTGGAGGAGTGTGTTCTGACCGGTGTTGAGGGAGTGCGTTCTGACCGGTGTTGAGGGAGTGCGTTCTGACCGGTGTTGAGGGAGTGCATTCTGACCGGTGTTGAGGGAGTGCGTTCTGACAGGTGTGGAGGAGTGTGTTCTGACCGGTGTTGGGGAGTGTGTTCTGACCAGAGTTGGGGAGTGTGTTCTGACCGGTGTTGGGGAGTGCGTTCTGACCGGTGTTGGGGAGTGCGTTCTGACCGGTGTTGGGGAGCGTGTTCTGACTGGTGTGGAGGAGTGCGTTCTGACCGGTGTTGGGGAGTGCGTTCTGACCGGTGTTGAGGGAGTGCGTTCTGACCGGTGTGGAGGAGTGCGTTCTGACCGGTGTGGAGGAGTGTGTTCTGACCGGTGTTGGGGAGTGTGTTCTGACCAGAGTTGGGGAGTGTGTTCTGACCGGTGTTGGGGAGTGCGTTCTGACCGGTGTTGGGGAGTGTGTTCTGACCGGTGTGGAGGAGTGCGTTCTGACCGGTGTTGGGGAGTGCGTTCTGACCAGTGTGGAGGAGTGCGTTCTGACCGGTGTTGGGGAGTGCGTTCTGACCGGTGTTGAGGGAGTGTGTTCTGACCGGTGTTGAGTGTGTTCTGACCGGTGTTGAGGGAGTGTGTTCTGACCGGTGTTGAGTGTGTTCTGACCGGTGTTGGGGAGTGCCGTCTGACCAGAGTTGGGGAGTGCCTGCCAGGTGATGGACCCACATAGAGGGCTCGCCATACCTCGCTTCAAGTCCACGGTTTCTAAGCTGCACCTGTCACACAGGTAGACGGCAGAGTCATCCAGAATGAACCTGTGGCGGGAGAGAGAGAGAGAGAGACAGATGGCTAAGGCTGAGCTGCTCTCCTGCCCTCCTGCACTCCGAGCCTGCCCCCCACCCAGGCAGAGGCCAACCCAACTTATCTTTGGTTCAAACGTGAACCCAAGACATAAGAATGACAGAACCAGCCGCAGGAGTCAGCCATTTGGTCCGTCGAGCCAGCTCCATCATTCCACCTCTGATCTGGCCGTGCACTCAGTTCCACCAACTTGCCCTTTCCCAGTAACCCTCAATTCCTCTAACTGTGTCTTAAATATATTTACTGAGGTAGCCTCCACTGCTTCATTCCACAGGGTCACCACTCTCTGGGAAAAGTAAATCCCCCTCACCTCCATCCTAAATCTACTTCCTTGAACCTTGAGGCTATATCCCCTAATTCTAGTCTCACCTACCAGTGGAAACAATTTTCCTGCCTCTATCTTATCTATTCCTTTCATAATTTTGCATGTTTCTACAAGATCTCCTCTCATTCTTCTGAATTCCAGCAAGTACAGTCCCAGATGACTCGATCTCTCCTCATAGTCTAACCTCGTCATCTCTGGAATCAATCTGATGAATCTCCTCTGCATTGCCTCCAGAGCCACTATATCCTTCCTCAAGTCAGGAGACCAGAACTGCACACAGTACTCCAGGTGTGGTCTCACCAGTGCCCTGTACAGTTGCAGCATAACCTCCCTGCTCATAAATTCAATCCGTCTAGCATGAAGGCCAACATTTCATTTGGCCTCTTGATAGCCTGCTGCAACTGCAAACTAACCTTTTGTGATCCATGCACAAACACTCCCAAGTCCCTCTGCACAGCAGCATGATGCAATCTGATACCATTTAACTAATATTCTGTTCTTCCATTTTTCCTTCCAAAGTGGATGACCTCACATTTACCAACATTGTACTCCATCTGCCAGACCCTCGCCCACTCACTTAAATGGTCTATATCTCTCTGCAGACTCTCCATATCTTCTGCACAATTTGCTTTTTCACTCAATTTAGTGTCATTGGCAAACTTCGATACACTACACTTCCAGATAGTTAATGTATATTGTGAACAGCTGTGGGCCCAGCACCGACCCCTGCGGCACACTGCTCACCACCTGTTGCCAACTGTACAAAACCCCCAATTATCCCAACACTCTGCTTTCTATTAGTTAACCAATCCTCTAACAATGCTAACACATCACCCCCAACTGTATGCATCCGTATCTTATGGATAAGTCTTTTATGTGGCACCTTATCAAATACCTTCTGGAAATCCAAGTAAATAACGTCTATCTGTTCCCCTCTATCCACTGCACTTGTTATATCCTAAAAGAACTCCGGTAAGTTTGTCAAACTGGACCTGCCTCTGCTGAATCCGTGCCACGTCTGCCTGATGGATCCATTTCTGTTCCTCCTCATCTCTGTCCCAAATCTATTCCCTCAAATCTTGAGGACATTTCCCCCTAATTCTAGACTCACCAATGGAAACAACTTTCCTGCCTCTATCTTATCCAGCCTTTTCAGAATTTTATATTACCTAGATCCCCTCTCATTCATCTCACTTCCACCAAGTGTGTCCAGGTTGACTCAATCTGTTCTCATAGACTAACCCCAGCCTTATCTCCAGATTCAACCTATTGAATCTCCTCTGCACCACCTCCAAAGCCAATACATCTTTCCTCAAGACCACAGATTCTGCAGAGGCTGGAAATCCAGAGCAACCCACACAAAGTGCTGGAGGAACTCAGCAGGAGAGACAGCATCTATGGAGGGGAATAAACAGTCGACATTTCGGGCCGAGACCCTTCATCAGGACTGGAAAGGAAGGGAGAAGAGAGGATGGTTAGGGAGATTAGCACCAGGGGTACAGAGTCAGAAGAGGGGGACATCCATTTAGAGTGGAGATGAGGAGGAATTTCTTTAGCCACGGGTGGTGAATCTGTGCAATTCATTGCCACAGGCAGCTGTAGAGGCCAAGACACTTGGTATATTTAAGGCGGAGGTTGATTAGTCTGGGCATGAACAAAGAGCAGGCAAAAGATTATGGCTGAGGGGAAACTGGATCAGCCATGATCAAATAGCAGAGCAGACTTGATGGGCCAAATGGCCTAATTCTGCTCCTCTATGGTCTAAGCCAGAATGTTCTTATTCTGGTTTCTTCCCCCTTCCTTCCCAGTGCTGATGAAGGCCCAAAATGTTGGCTTCTTCCCATCCAGAGAAGCCTTTCCTCCGATAAACAGACTAGAACTTCATAAGGCATTCATCGTTTCCTGATCGGTCAGAGCATCAAAGGATATGGTGAGAAGACAGGTGAATGGGGTTGAGCGGGATCTGTGATCGGCCATGATGGAATGGTGGAGCAGAATTGATGGGCTGAATAGCCTAATTTTGCTCCAATGTCTTATGATGCACCTCTGTTAAACTCCTTTGACCCTGGTCTGTACAGTTTCTCCCAGTCATGACCACAGCCCAGTGAATTCCCTTGACTGCACCCTCTCCTGTGAGGAACAGGAGGGGGGACGGGGCCCCGAGTTCCGGCTGTGGCCCAGACGCTGTCTCCCCCAGCTCCGGCTGCGGCCCAGACGCCGTCTCCCCCAGCTCCGGCTGCGGCCCAGACGGCGTCTCCCCCAGCTCCGGCAGCGGCCCAGACACCGTCTCCCCCAGCTCCGGCTGCGGCCCAGACGCCTTCTCCCCCAGCTCCGGCTGCGGCCCAGACGCCATCTCCCCCAGCTCCGGCAGCAGCCCAGACGCCGTCTCCCCCAGCTCCGGCTCAGAAGGCCTCTCCCCCAGCTCCAGTAGCGGCCCAGACGCCGTCTCCCCCAGCTCCGGCTCAGACGGCCTCTCCCCCAGCTCCAGTAGCGGCCCAGACGCCGTCTCCCCCAGCTCCGGCTGCGGCCCAGACGCCGTCTCCCCCAGCTCCGGCTGCGGCCCAGACGCCGTCTCCCCCAGCTCCGGCTGCGGCCCAGACGCCGTCTCCCCCAGCTCCGGCAGCGGCCCAGACGCCGTCTCCCCCAGCTCCGGCTCAGACGGCCTCTCCCCCAGCTCCGGCAGTGGCCCAGACGCCGTCTCCTCTAGCTCCGGCTGCGGCCCAGACGCCGTCTCCCCCAGCTCCGGCTGCGGCCCAGACGCCGTCTCCCCCAGCTCCGGCTGCGGCCCAGACGCCGTCTCCCCCAGCTCCGGCTGCGGCCCAGACGCCGTCTCCCCCAGCTCCGGCTCAGACGGCCTCTCCCCCAGCTCCAGTAGCGGCCCAGACGCCGTCTCCCCCAGCTCCGGCTGCAGCCCAGACGCCGTCTCCCCCAGCTCCGGCTGCGGCCCAGACGCCGTCTCCCCCAGCTCCGGCTGCGGCCCAGACGCCGTCTCCCCCAGCTCCGGCAGCGGCCCAGACGCCGTCTCCCCCAGCTCCGGCTCAGACGGCCTCTCCCCCAGCTCCGGCAGTGGCCCAGACGCCGTCTCCTCTAGCTCCGGCTGCGGCCCAGACGCCGTCTCCCCCAGCTCCGGCTCAGACGGCCTCTCCCCCAGCTCCGGCAGTGGCCCAGACGCCGTCTCCTCTAGCTCCGGCTGCGGCCCAGACGCTGTCTCCCCCAGCTCCGGCTGCGGCCCAGACGCCGTCTCCCCCAGCTCCGGCTGCGGCCCAGACACCGTCTCCCCCAGCTCCGGCTGCGGCCCAGACGCCGTCTCCCCCAGCTCCGGCTGCGGCCCAGACGCCGTCTCCCCCAGCTCCGGCTCAGACGCCGTCTCCCCCAGCTCCGGCTCAGACGCCGTCTCCCCCAGCTCCGGCTCAGACGCTGTCTCCCCCAGCTCCGGCTGCAGCCCAGACGCCGTCTCCCCCAGCTCCGGCTCAGACGGCGTCTCCCCCAGCTCCGGCAGCGGCCCAGACAGCGTCTCCCCCGGCTCCGGCTGCAGCCCAGTCGCCGTCCCCCCCCCGCTCCGGCTGCGGCCCAGACTGCGTCTCCCCCAGCTCCGGCTGCGGCCCAGATGGCGTCTCCCCCAGCTCCAGCAGCGGCCCAGACGCCGTTTCCCCCAGCTCCGGCTGCAGCCCAGACGCCGTCTCCCCCAGCTCCAGCTCAGATGGCGTCTCCCCCAGCTCCAGCTCAGACAGCATCTCTCCCAGCTCCGGCTGCGGCCCAGACGACGTCTCCCCCAGCTCCGGCCCAGACGGCGTCTCCCCCAGCTGCGGCCCAGACGGCGTCTCGCCCAGCTCCAGCTCAGACGGCGTCTCCCCCAGCTCCGGCCCAGACGGCGTCTCCCCCAGCTCCGGCTCAGACGGCGTCTCCCCCAGCTCCGGCTCAGACGGCGTCTCCCCCAGCTCCAGCTCAGACGGCGTCTCCCCCAGCTGTGACCCAGACGGCGTCTCCCCCAGCTGCGGCCCAGACGGCGTCTCCCCCAGCTGCGGCCCAGACGGCGTCTCCCCCAGCTCCAGCTGCGGCCCAGACAGCGTCTTCCCCCAGCTCCGGCTGCGGCCCAGACAGCGTCCCCCCCAGCTCCGGCTGCGGCCCAGACAGCGTCTCCCCCAGCTGCGGCCCAGACGGCGTCTCCCCCAGCTCCGGCCCAGACGGCGTCTCCCCCAGCTCCGGCCCAGACGGCGTCTCCCCCAGCTGCGGCCCAGACGGCGTCTTCCCCCAGCTGCGGCCCAGACGGCGTCTCCCCCAGCTCCGGCCCAGACGGTGTCTCCCCCAGCTCCGGCTGCGGCCCAGACGGCGTCTCCCTCAGCTGCGGCCCAGACAGCGTCTCCCCTAGATCCAGGTGTGGGCCTTGCTGCCCTGCTCCTCTCTGCCCTGACCAGTGAAGGCAGCGGTCCCGCACGTGATTGACTCTGAGACCTTTCTACGCTTCCAGCTGAGATTCCACTGAATATTCCCTCACCTGCAAACTGCCTTTTCCAAATCTCCCTTCTGTAAGGCGTTACCATACTATTAAAACAAAAATTTACGTTTCTTCCCTCAGGCAGTTAATCCAATCAACCATTCCAGTTAATTCCCCACCCCTCTATTACTTCAGTCAGTGCAATGTAAACCATTTTTTACAACCCTGTTTACGTTGTAAATGAAGATGTGGGAGTCCTTGTGCAGGATTTCCTAAAGGTTCATCTGCACGTTGAGTCTGTGCTGAGGAAGGCAAATGCCATGTGAGCACTCGTTTCAAGAGGACTAGAATATAAAAACAAGGATGTAATGTTGCGGCTTTATAAAGCACTAGCGAGGCCTCACTTGAGTACCGCATGCAGTTTTGGCCCCTTATCTAAGAAAGGATGTGCTGGAACTGAAGAGGGTTCAAAGGAGGTTCACGAAAATGATTCCAGGATTGAAAGGCTTGTCACATGAAGAACTCTGAATATGGAGGGGATGTTTCCTATAGTGGGGGAGTCGAGGATCAGAGGACACAGATAGAGTGGATGTGGAGAGGATGTTTCCTGTAGTGGGGGAGTCTAGGTCCAGAGGACACCGATAGAGTGGATGTGGAGAGGATGTTTACTATAGTGGGGGAGTCTAGGACCAGAGGACACAGATAGAGTGGATGTGGAGAGGATGTTTTCTGTAGTGGGGGAGTCTAGGACCAGAGGACACAGATAGAGTGGATGTGGAGAGGATGTTTCCTATAGTGGGGGAGTCTAGGACCAGAGGACACAGATAGAGTGGATGTAGAAAGGATGTTTCCTGCAGTGGGGGAGTCTAAGACCAGAGGACACAGATAGAGTGGATGTGGAGAGGATGTTTCCTATATTGGGGGAGTCTAGGACCAGAGGACACAGATAGAGTGGATGTGGAGAGGATGTTTCCTATAGTGGGGGAGTCTAGGACCAGAGGGTACAGATAGATTTGTCTCTACCAAAGGAGGTGTGAGGTGCTCCTTCCCTCCGCTGGCCTGCAGGTCACCCTTGGACAAGGTGTAGCACCTGCTTAGCCCCCGATCAGGGTAACGTGAAGCCGTGGGAGCAGGTGGTGGATGGTCGTATGAGCAGCCGGTGCAGATCACAAGTCCTGGTTATGTGACCACTGACGCCAGGCAGACACTCTGAAGAGTATTGATAATGGCTGGGGTCACCTGTCTTGTAAAGACACTGCCCAGAAGATAGCAACGACAAACCACTTTTGTAGAAAGATTTGCCAAGAACAATCATGATCATGGAAAGACCGTGACTGGACATGTCATAGGACACAGCTCACTCAGAGGCTGGCGAAAGCGTGGATCCAGCTGCCTGTGCAAGTGGATGCGAGCTCGACTTTAACAGTTAAACTGCCTGCTCCCATCGACCTGCACCCAGATCACAGCCCTCTGCACCCCTCCCATCCTCCCTTCTCTTAAGAGAAGTTTGGATAGATACATGGATGGGAGGGGTGCGGAGGGCTGTGATCTGGGTGCAGGTCGATGGGAGCAGGCAGTTCAACACGGACTAGATGGGCTGAACGGTCTGTTTCTGTGCTGTGTTTTCCTGTGACTATATACGTGTCAAAGTAGTGCCGGCGATATGCAGCACCATTTCACGGGGGAATGTCAGGTAGTGTCTGGTGACGTACATGTACTTCGATAATAAATCCACTAAAAGGTGGAGGAGCAACACCTCAGATTCCCTCTGGGCAGCCTCCAACCTGATGGCATGAACATCGATTCCCTTCCCCTCCCCTCTTCTACTGCCCATTCTGGCCTCTTATCTCTTCTCACCTGCCTATCACCTCCCCCGGGTCCCCCGTCCTTCCCTTTCTCCTACGGTCCACTCTCCTCTCCTATCAGATTCCCTCCGCTCCAGCCCTTTACCTTCCCACCCAGCTGGCTTCACCCATCACCTTCCAGCCTTTCCCTCCTGCCTCCATCTTTTTATTCCGGCGTCTTCTCCCTTCCTTTTCAGCATGATGAACGGACTTGGCTTGAAACGTTGACTGTTTATTCATTTCCGTAGATGCTGCCTGACCTGCTGAGTTTCTCCTGCATTTGTGTGTGTGTTGCTTTGAACTTTCCAATACCCCTGTTTGTGGCGAGTAAAGCTGATTTCTGATCAATAGACAATAGGTGCAGGAGTAGGCCATTCGGCCCTTCGAGCCAGCACCACCATTCATTATGATCATGGCTGATCATCCACAATCAGTATCCAGTTCCTGCCTTATCCCCATAACCTTTGATTCCGCTATCTTTAAGAGCTCTATCCATCTCTTTTCTGAAAGCATCCAGAGACTTGGCCTCCACAGCCTTCTGGGGCAGAGCATTCCATATATCCACCACTCTCCGGGCGAAAAAGTTTTTCCTCAACTCCGTTCTAAATGGCCTACCCCTAATTCTTAAACTGTGGCCTCTGGTTCTGGACTCACCCATCAGCGGGAACATGCTTCCTGCCTCCAGTGTGTCCAATCCCTTAATAATCTTATATGTTTCAATAAGATCCCCTCTCAGCCTTCTAAATTCCAGAGTATACAAGCCGAGTCGCTCCAATCTTTCAACATATGACAGTCCCGCCATCCCGGGAATTAACCTTGTGAACCTACGCTGCACTCCCTCAATAGCAAGAATGTCCTTCCTCAAATTTGGAGACCAAAACTGCACACAGTACTCCAGGTGTGGTCTCACCAGGGCCCTGTACAGCTGCAGAAGGACCTCTTTGTTCTTATACTCAATTCCCCTTGTTATGAAGGCCAGCATGCCATTAGCTTTCTTCACTGCCTGCTGTACTTGCATGCTTGCTTTCAGTGACTGATGTACAAGAACACCTCAATCTCGTTGTACTACCCCTTTTCCTAACTTGACTCCATTTAGATAATAATCTGCCTTCCCGTTCTTACCACCGAAATGGATAACCTCACATTTATCCACAGTAAACTGCATCTGCCATGCATCTGCCCACTCACCCAGCCTGTCCAAGTCACCCTGCATTCTCATAACATCCTCCTCACATTTCACACTGCCACCCAGCTTTGTGTCGTCGGCAAATTTGCTAATGTTACTTTTAATTCCCTCAACTAAATCATTAACATATATTGTAAACAGCTGCGGTCGCAGCACTGAACCCTGAGGTACCCCACTGGTCACCGCCTGCCATTCTGAAAGGGACCCGTTAATCGCTACTCTTTGTTTTCTGTCAGCCAGCCAATTTTCAATCCATGTCAGTACTCTGCCCCCAATACCATGTGCCCTAATTTTGCCCACTAATCTCCAACGTGGGACTTTATCAAAGGCTTTCTGAAAGTCCAGGTACACTACATCCACTGGCTCTCCCTTGTCCATTTTCAAAGTTACATCCTCAAAAAATTCCAGAAGATTAGTCAAGCACGATTTCCCCTTCGTAAATCCATGCTGACTCGGACCAATCCTGTTACTGCTATCCAGATGTGTTGTAATTTCATCTTTTATAATTGACTCCAGCATCTTTCCCACCACCGACGTCAGGCTAACCGGTCTATAATTCCCTGTTTTCTCTCTTCCTCCCTTCTTGAAGAGAGGGACAACATTAGCCACCCTCCAATCCACAGGAACTGATCCTGAATCTATAGAACATTGGAAAATGATTACCAATGCGTCCACGATTTCTAAAGCCACCTCCTTAAGTACCCTGTGATGCAGACCATCAGGTCCCGGGGACTTATCAGCCTTCAGACCCAACACCATTTCCTGCCTAATATAAATTTCCTTCAGTTCATCCATTACCCTCGGTCCTTTGGCCACTATTACATCTGGGAGATTGTTTGTGTCTTCCCTAGTGAAGACAGATCCAAAGTACCTGTTCAACTCGTCTGCCATTTCCTTGTTCCCCATAATAAATTCACCCGTTTCTGTCTTCAAGGGCACAATTTTGGTCTGAACTATTTTTTTCCTTTTCACATACCTAAAGAAGCTTTTACTATCCTCCTTTATATTCTTGGCTCGTTTACCTTCGTACCTCATTTTTTCTCCGTGTATTGACTTTTTAGTTACCTTCTGCTGCTCTTTAAAAGTTTCCCAATTCTCCGGCTTCCCACTCGTCTTTGCTATGTTATACTTCTTCTCTTTTATTTTGATACTGTCCTTTACTTCCCTTGTCAGCCACGGCCTCCCCTTACTCCCCTTAGGATCTTTCTTCCTCTTTGGAACGAACTGATCCTGCACCTTCCGCATTATTCCCAGAAACACTTGTCATTGCTGTTCCACTGTCATCCCTGCGAGGGTATTGTTCCATTGAACTTTGGCCAGCTCCTCCCTCATAGCACCATAGATCCCTTTGTTCAACTGTAATACTGACACTTCCGAGTTTCCCTTCTCCCTCTCAAATTGTAGATTAAAACTTATCATATTATGGTCACTACCTCCTAATGGCTCCTTTACCTTGAGTTCCCTTATCACATCCACTCTTCAGTCAGACATTTTGCCTGCCTTCAAACCATCTGAGTTTGCAAAAACAACAGTGGCTGTATTTCATTCGGAGTTTGTGGAGATTCGGCATATATGGAGATTGGCATGGATAACCAGTTTCCCTCGGGATCAATGAAGTATGACTATGACTATGTCAGCGAAGCCACTTGCAAATTTCCACAGATGAACCGTGGAGAGCATTCGGACTGGTCTGGTATTGGGGGTGGGGGTGGGGAAGAGGGCTACTGCACAGGATCAGAATGAGCTGCAGAAAGTTGTAAACTCAGTCAGCTCCATCATGGGCACCGGCCTCCCCATCACCCAGGACTGCCCTCTTCTCATTGCTACCATCAGGAGCCTGAAGACACACACTCAATGATTCAGGAACAGCTTCTTCCCCTCTCCCATCAGATTTCTGAATGGACAGAGAACCCATGAACACTACCTCACTAATTTTTCCTTCTTTTTGCATATTTAAGTTAGTCTTTATTCTGTATTACATCGTACTGTCGCAACATAACAAGTTTCAAAACAAGCACCAGTGACGTTCTGGGCCTCTGGCATCGGCTCGCCTGCGCCCCCTGCTGCTGGGATGCTAGCAGACAGGGGGAGCTCCCCTGTGGGATCCCAGCCAAGGGAGCTCACTGAAAGTCAAAGTGTTAGTCAGCTCTCACTGAGGCTTCCTCAGCTATAAATAACAGAGCTTGTCACTGAGTGTGTTCAACAGGAAATGCTACAAAAAGGCTGACAGCTTCGAGACGATATGGGTTGGGCTGAGGTTTTGGATCTGTTATTATGCACCCAACGCGGATAAAGGTGATAAAGGCAGCCATTTTCCTTGGTCTCCCTCACTCTCCTCTCTCCATCTCTCTACACCGGCTGGCAGCTTGCACACCTTCCTTCTCTTTGCTATCTCATATCCGCCTCCCTCCCTCCTCATCCTCCCATTCCTTATCACCCTCCCCATCACACCTTACCCCCTCCCCCATCCCCATCTCCCTTCCTGTCAACCTCACCCTCCTATCACCTCCTACACTCCTCTCCCACTCCCTCCCTGACCCCCTCCCCATTCCCCACTCCCCCTTCAATCTCCACTCACACCTCCCTCTCTTCCATGCCCATCTCCCTTCCTGTCAACCTCACCCTCCTACACTCCTTCCCTGACCCCCTCCCCATCCCCTATCACCCACAGCCCCTCCCATCTCCCACTCCACCTTCCATCTCCACTCACACCCCTCTCTTCCATCCCTACCTCCCTTCCTGTCAGCTCCACTCTCCCGTACCGCTCCCTCACGCCCACCATGACCATCCCCCGTCTCCATCCACTCCCCTCTCTCGCATCACCATTGCCCAGCACACTCTCTCAATGCCCCCGCACCTCATCCCCTTCTCTGTTCCTCTTTTGCCCTCCACACCCCTGTCCGTCTCCTCTACTCTCTCCCTTTGAACCCTCCCTTGTGCACACCCGCTCTCCCCTCATTAACACGTTCCCCATGGGCTGTCCGTAGTGCTGTCCAGAGCTGAGGGAGCTGATGACCTGTGGCTTTCCCTTCCTCCGCTTGGTGACACTACAACTCCAGACCGCCCAGTTGATTTCAGCGGAGGGACCTCCCCATGTTCTCCAAGTTGTCTAAATCACCCTCGGAGCAAAAGATTCTCATCCCACAGGGCAGGCGAGGTCAACAAAGCAAAAAGATCAGGAAGGAAAGGGTTAACGTATGAGGAGCGTTTACTGGCTCTGGGTCTCTACGCACTGGAGTTCAGAAGAACGAGGGGGCAATCTCATTGAATCCTATTGATTATTGAAAGGACACAGACAGAGAGGATGTGGAGAGGATGTTTCCTATAGTGGGGGAGTCTAGGACCAGAGTACACAGATAGAGTGGACGTGGAGAGGATGTTTCCTATAGTGGGGGAGTCTAGGACCAGAGGACACAGATAGAGTGGATGTGGAGAGGATGTTTCCTATAGTGGGGGAGTCTAGGACCAGAGGACACAGATAGAGTGGACGTGGAGAGGATGTTTCCTATAGTGGGGGAGTCTAGGACCAGAGGACACAGATAGAGTGGACGTGGAGAGGATGTTTCCTATAGTGGGGGAGTCTAGGACCAGAGGACACAGATAGAGTGGACGTGGAGAGGATGTTTCCTATAGTGGGGGAGTCTAGGACCAGAGGACACCGATAGAGTGGACGTGGAGAGGATGTTTCCTATAGTGGGGGAGTCTGGGACCAGAGGACACAGATAGAGTGGATGTGGAGAGCATGTTTCCTATAGTGGGGGAGTCTAGGAGCAGAGGACACAGATAGAGTGGATGTGGAGAGGATGTTTCCTATAGTGGGGGAGTCTAGGACCAGAGGACACCGATAGAGTGGACGTGGAGAGGATGTTTCCTATAGTGGGGGAGTCTGCGACCAGAGGACACAGATAGAGTGGATGTGGAGAGCATGTTTCCTATAGTGGGGGAGTCTAGGAGCAGAGGACACAGATAGAGTGGATGTGGAGAGGATGTTTCCTATAGTGGGGGAGTCTGGGACCAGAGGACACAGATAGAGTGGATGTGGAGAGGATGTTTCCTATAGTGGGGGAGTCTAGGACCAGAGGACACAGATAGAGTGGATGTGGAGAGGATGTTTCCTATAGTGGGGGAGTCTAGGACCAGAGGACACAGATAGAGTGGACGTGGAGAGGATGTTTCCTATAGTGGGGGAGTCTAGGACCAGAGGACACAGATAGAGTGGACGTGGAGAGGATGTTTCCTATAGTGGGGGAGTCTAGGACCAGAAGACACAGATAGAGTGGACGTGGAGAGGATGTTTCCTATAGTGGGGGAGTCTAGGACCAGAGGACACAGATAGAGTGGACGTGGAGAGGATGTTTCCTATAGTGGGGGAGTCTAGGACCAGAGGACACAGATAGAGTGGACGTGGAGAGGATGTTTCCTATAGTGGGGGAGTCTAGGACCAGATGGAATTGAAATTAAAAATTAGGGATAATGCTAAAGACCAGGATATTAGATGCATTTAATGTTCTCTCGTACTTTCTCATTTTATAATTCAGAATAGCAGAAAGTAGTAATAATGGCAACGTTGGAAAAAAATAAAGTACCCCCACCATCCAGACCACGCCATCTTCTCGGGATGGAGGTGCAGAAGCTTGTAAGTCCCACACCACTGGGTTCAGGGACAGCGAATCCCTTCGCCCAGCAGGTTCTTGAGCTGACCGACGCACCCCATCAGCAACGGGACACTGCTGACCAGCCCTTGCACTCCCGTGGACCTGTCTCTGGCTGTGGTTTTGCACCGATGCCCTGCTATTATGTGTTGTTTTCTTCACTGTCAAGTAGAACTGTGTCAAAATGGTTGCTGTGACATGTCTAAGTGTGCTGTTGTGGGTAGTGCTCGTCACTCTCACTTTCAGCTCCCACCGCTGAACAGCAGTCTCGCGAAAAGGAGAGCTGAATGTGTGAGTCTCTCCGTCAGTACACAGTCTCTCCGACAGCATCCCTCACGTCCTGCCTCCTCGCTGGCGACACGGGGAAACTGATCTCCTCTCGGCCTCAGGCTGACCTACAGAGGACGGGGAGGAGGTCTGTCCCCTGCACACACACAGCATGCAGGCCCATTGGCGTGTGGACACACCCTGGTGAACCAGATCCCCAGCTACGGGTAAACAGCCCCACTGCCTCGTGGGCAGCCTCGGGAGAGACGAGGGCCACGGGAGTGAACCCAGACAGCAAATCCGGAGGAGAGCCCCTCAGGCGGCTGGACGTCAGTGAACATCTTTCCGGCAGCTCCTGCAGCCGAGCTGGTGCCAGACCTGTTGTTTCATCAGCTTTCCTTTGGCAACTGGGCATCTCAGGATCTCCACACCTTCCACCCAGGCTTGTGATGACGATCGTCACCCGTTGTCCTTCCAGACAGACGGATGCCAACCAGTACAATTCATATTCTGTGTGTTGTCTGTACCCGCGTGTCCGTGACGCTTCTGCAAGCAAGTTTTACATTGCACTGTTACCCACCGTCCTTGGCCACAGAACAGAGCTGCCTCATTCAAAGCCAAAGCTGGGTTTATCGTCACCTGCACAAGTCCAGACGTGTACCAGTGCAATGAAAAGCGTACTTGCAACAAAATCACGGCACCAAGTATCAGGTACAACACTCCCAGGAAAGCATGGACATAACACACTTTCAATATAAAACAACACAGTTAAAACAAAAAATAATCTGTTACAGTGAAAGAGGTGTTGCTGTACTGAGGTTGTATCGGTCGGCTCGGGAACCGGATGGTTGAAGGGAAGTAGCCGTTCCTGAACCTGGTGCTGTGGGACTCCAGGC
The DNA here is from genome assembly GCF_963921235.1 of Mobula hypostoma. Lineage (NCBI taxonomy): Eukaryota > Metazoa > Chordata > Chondrichthyes > Myliobatiformes > Myliobatidae > Mobula > Mobula hypostoma. The sequence continues at coordinate 16,760,602 of NC_086126.1, read as the reverse complement.
TTCTGTACCTCCTGCCTGCTGGGAGCTGTCAGAAGATGGCACGGCTCAGATTGGTGGGGGGGGTCGGTCTATGATGGTAGACGCTGCCCTCCTGTAGATACAACCAACGGTGGGGAGGGACGTGACCGTGATGTACCGGGCTGAGTCCATCTCTCTCTACATTCCTGCATATTCGAACAGCCATACCAGACCACGATACAACCAGTCCGCTGGAAAGAACTCCAGAATGCAAATCAGTGAATTCAAATGAATCAAGGACAGTGGAAGCAGACAGAACAATTGCCTTTGTTCTTGTCACGAGAAGGAGGCTGCCATTTTATGAAGAGTTCTCCATTTTGAGTTAAAGTCGCTTGATCAGTGTTTTAAAGTTGACACAATGATGCCTTAGGTAATCTGAACTGGGGGTCGTTGCCAAATAAGAAGTTATTTGTGAGATGTCCTTTGGTTGGATATAGCAGGTTTGTGAATGTTGCTCTGTGTGATTCAAGCCGGACGCACACTTGAAGCATCTGCTTTTACATTCATTCCTTATCAAATCAAATATTTCCTTCCAGTGTCATTGGCTGTAGGTCATGTGTCTGACCTTTAACACCTTTGTATTGTCTCTGTTCCAGGCCAGCATCCTCTTATTACCCTCTTCCCAGCCGGTGACCATCGGTAATTTATGGCCCTTTGTTCTAAATCAGCTTGAGTCACACAGAGCAACATTCACAAACCTGCTATATCCAACCAAAGGACATCTCACAAATAACTTCTTATTTGGCAACGACCCCCAGTTCAGATTACCTGAGGCATCATTGTGTCAACTTTGAAACACTGATCAAGCGACTTTAACTCAAAATGGAGAACTCTTCATAAAATGGCCGCCTCCTTCTCTTGTCAAGACCAAAGGCAATTGGTCTGTCTGCTTCCACTGTCCTTAATTCATTTGAATTTACTGATTTGCTGACTGGAGTCCTTTCTGGCCAACACAACCAACCGGGATACTTTCAGCAGTAAATCTGTAGAGTTATGTTTGAGTGTTCAGAGACAAGCCAAATCTCTTCAACCTCCATCGCTGCCCTCTATTTGCCGGGGGGGCCAAGCTCTGGAGTTCTCTAACACTCATCCCTCATCCAGGAGCTGCTGGCGAGCCTCGCAATGGTCTTACCTAAGGTGGAAGGTTGCTGTGTCGACGATGATGTTACTGGACAAGGTGAAGGTCTCTGCCGTGATCAGCACACGCACTGGGAGGTAGAGGGGTCTGAGACAGGAAAACAGACAGAGTCAGTCAGGGGATTGGAGAGAAGCAACACCATCAAAATACTGGGGGAACTCAGCAGATCAGGCAGCGCCTGTGGATGGGGAAAAGATCAGTCTTTGGGCAAGGCCTTTCAGTGGGACCTGGTGAAGGGTCTCAGCCCGAGACGTTGACTCCTTTTTCCCCTTCACAGATACGGCCTGACCTGCCGAGTTCCTCCAGCACTGTGTGTGTGAGCGAGTGTGCGCTCCTCCGGATTGCCAGCATCTGCAGAATCTATTCACAGAATAATCTGAGTCTAGAAATCGGAGACTGAAACATGGCTGCTGTGGGGAACTGTGCATGGTGACAGCAGCTGGGGGGTGGGGACCAGGCGAGGAATGGCAGCAGCTGGGGGAGGGGGCCACGTGGTGAGGGGGCTGCGATCGCTCGTAGGACAGTCGCATCCATGCACGTTGTATTGAGCATCGGGGGGCCACGTGGTGAGGGGGGCTGCAATCACACGTGGGACAGTCCCATCCCTGCACACTATAATGACCATCGGGGGGCCACGTGGTGAGGGGGGGGCTGTAATCACACGTGGGACAGTCCCATCCCCGCACACTATAATGGACATCGGGGGGCCACGTGGTGAGGGGGGGCTGCAATCGCACGTGGGACAGTGCCATCCCTGCACACTATAATGGAGCAGTGGGGGGCCACGTGGTGAGGGGGGCTGTGATCGCACGTGGGACAGTCCCATCCCCGCACACTATAATCAGCATCGGGGGGCCACGTGGTGACGGGGGCTGCAATCGCACGTGGGACAGTCCCATCTCCGCACATTGTACTGAGCATCGGGGGGCCACGTGGTGAGGGGGGGGCTGTAATCGCACGTGGGACAGTCCCATCCCTGCACACTATAATGGAGCATCGGGGGGCCACGTGGTGAGGGGGGGGCTGTAATCACACGTGGGACAGTCCCATCCCTGCACACTATAATGGAGCATCGGGGGGCCACGTGGTGAGGGGGGCTGTAATCACACGTGGGACAGTCCCATCCCTGCACACTATAATGGAGCATCGGGGGGCCACGTGGTGAGGGGGGGGCTGTAATCACACGTGGGACAGTCCCATCCCTGCACACTATAATGGAGCATCGGGGGGCCACGTGGTGAGGGGGGGCTGTAATCACACGTGGGACAGTCCCATCCCTGCACACTATAATGACCATCGGGGGGCCACGTGGTGAGGGGGGCTGTGATCGCACGTGGGACAGTCCCATCCCCGCACACTATAATCAGCATCGGGGGGCCACGTGGTGAGGGGGGGCTGTGATCGCACGTTGGACAGTCCCATCTCCGCACATTGTATTGAGCATCGGGGGGCCACGTGGTGAGGGGGGGCTGTAATCGCACGTGGGACAGTCCCATCCCTGCACACTATAATGGACATCGGGGGGCCACGTGGTAAGGGGGTGGCTGCAATCGCACGTGGGACAGTCCCATCCCCGCACACTATAATGATCATCGGGGGGCCATGTGGTGAGGGGGGCTGTAATCACACGTGGGACAGTCCCATCCCTGCACACTATAATGGACATCAGGGGGCCACGTGGTAAGGGGGGGGCTGCAATCGCACGAGGGACAGTCCCATCCCTGCACACTAGAATGAGCATTGGGGGGCCACGTGGTGAGGGGGGCTGCAATCACACGTGGGACAGTCCCATCCCCGCACGTTGTATTGAGCAGTGGGGGGCCACGTGGTGAGAGGGGCTGCAATCGCACGTGGGACAGTCCCATCTCTGCACATTGTATTGAGCATCGGGGGGCCACGTGGTGAGGGGGGGCTATAATCGCACAGGGGACAGTCCCATCCCTGCACACTATAATGGAGCATCGGGGGGCCACGTGGTGAGGGGGGCTGCAATCACACGTGGGACAGTCCCATCCCTGCACACTATAATGAGCATCAGGGGGCCACGTGGTGAGGGGGGCTGTGATCGCACGTGGTACAGTCCCATCTCCGCACATTGTATTGAGCATCGGGGGGCCACGTGGTGAGGGGGGGCTGTAATCGCACATGGGACAGTCCCATCCTCGCACACTATAATGAGCATCAGGGGGCCACGTGGTGAGGGGGGCTGTGATCGCATGTGGGACAGTCCCATCCTCGCACACTATAATGAGCATCGGGGGGCCACGTGGTGAGGGGGGCTGCAATCACACGTGGGACAGTCCCATCCTCGCACACTATAATGAGCATCAGGGGGCCACGTGGTGAGGGGGGGCTGTGATCACACGTGGGACAGTCCCATCCTTGCACACTATAATGAGCATCAGGGGGCCACGTGGTGAGGGGGGGCTGTGATCACACGTGGGACAGTCCCATCCTCGCACACTATAATGAGCATCAGGGGGCCACATGGTGAGGGGGGTTGTAATCGCACGTGGGACAGTCCCATCCCTGCACACTATAATGGAGCAGTGGGGGGCCACGTGGTGAGGGGGGCTGTAATCACACGTAGGACAGTCCCATCCCTGCACACTATAATGGAGCAGTGGGGGGCCACGTGGTGAGGGGGGCTGTAATCACACGTAGGACAGTCCCATCCCTGCACACTATAATGGAGTATCAGGGGGCCACGTGGTGAGGGGGGCTGTAATCGCACGTGGGACAGTCCCATCCCTGCACACTATAATGGAGTATCAGGGGGCCACGTGGTGAGGGGGGCTGTAATCGCACATGGGACAGTCCCATCCCCGCACACTATAATGGACATCGGGGGGCCACGTGGTGAGGGGGGCTGTAATCGCACGTGGGACAGTCCCATCCCTGCACACTATAATGGAGTATCAGGGGGCCATGTGGTGAGGGGGGCTGTAATCACACGTAGGACAGTCCCATCCCTGCACACTATAATGGAGTATCAGGGGGCCACGTGGTGAGGGGGGCTGTAATCACACGTGGGACAGTCCCATCCCCGCACACTATAATGGACATCGGGGGGCCACGTGGTGAGGGGGGGCTGTGATCGCACGTGGGACAGTCCCATCCCCGCACACTATAATGACCATCGGGGGGCCACGTGGTGAGGGGGGGCTGTGATCGCACGTGGGACAGTCCCATCCCTGCACACTATAATGACCATCGGGGGGCCACGTGGTGAGGGGGGCTGTGATCGCACGTGGGACAGTCCCATCCCTGCACACTATAATGACCATCGGGGGGCCACGTGGTGAGGGGGGCTGTGATCGCACGTGGGACAGTCCCATCCCTGCACACTATAATGACCATCGGGGGGCCACGTGGTGAGGGGGGCTGTGATCGCACGTGGGACAGTCTCATCCCCGCACACTATAATGACCATCGGGGGGCCACGTGGTGAGGGGGGCTGCGATCGCACGTGGGACAGTCCCATCCCCGCACACTATAATGGACATCGGGGGGCCACGTGGTGAGGGGGGCTGTGATCGCACGTGGGACAGTCCCATCCCCGCACACTATAATGGACATCGGGGGGCCACGTGGTGAGGGGGGCTGCGATCGCACGTGGGACAGTCCCATCCCCGCACACTATAATGACCATCGGGGGGCCACGTGGTGAGGGGGGCTGCGATCGCACGTGGGACAGTCTCATCCCCGCACACTATAATGACCATCGGGGGGCCACGTGGTGAGGGGGGCTGCGATCGCACGTGGGACAGTCTCATCCCCGCACACTATAATGACCATCGGGGGGCCACGTGGTGAGGGGGGGCTGCGATCGCACGTGGGACAGTCTCATCCCCGCACACTATAATGACCATCGGGGGGCCACGTGGTGAGGGGGGGCTGCGATCGCACGTGGGACAGTCTCATCCCCGCACACTATAATGACCATCGGGGGGCCACGTGGTGAGGGGGGGCTGTGATCGCACCTGGGACAGTCCCATCCCCGCACACTATAATGGACATCGGGGGGCCACGTGGTGAGGGGGGGCTGTGATCGCACGTGGGACAGTCCCATCCCCGCACACTATAATGACCATCGGGGGGCCACGTGGTGAGGGGGGCTGTGATCGCACGTGGGACAGTCCCATCCCCGCACACTATAATGACCATCAGGGGGCCACGTGGTGAGGGGGGCTGTAATCACACGTGGGACAGTCCCATCCCCGCACACTATAATGGACATCGGGGGGCCACGTGGTGAGGGGGGGCTGTGATCGCACGTGGGACAGTCCCATCCCTGCACACTATAATGACCATCGGGGGGCCACGTGGTGAGGGGGGCTGTGATCGCACGTGGGACAGTCCCATCCCTGCACACTATAATGGAGCAGTGGGGGGCCACGTGGTGATCGCTCGTAGGACAGTCGCATCCATGCACGTTGTATTGAGCATCGGGGGGCCACGTGGTGAGGGGGGCTGTAATCACACGTGGGACAGTCCCATCCCCGCACACTATAATGGACATCGGGGGGCCACGTGGTGAGGGGGGGCTGCAATCGCACGTGGGACAGTGCCATCCCTGCACACTATAATGGACATCGGGGGGCCATGTGGTGAGGGGGGGCTGCGATCGCACGTGGGACAGTGCCATCCCTGCACACTATAATGGACATCGGGGGGCCACGTGGTGAGGGGGGGCTGCGATCGCACGTGGGACAGTGCCATCCCTGCACACTATAATGGAGTATCGGGGGACCACGTGGTGAGGGGGGCTGTGATCGCACGTGGGACAGTCCCATCCCTGCACACTATAATGACCATCGGGGGGCCACGTGGTGAGGGGGGCTGTAATCACACATGGGACAGTCCCATCCCTGCACACTATAATGACCATCGGGGGGCCACGTGGTGAGGGGGGGCTGTGATCGCACGTGGGACAGTCCCATCCCCGCACACTATAATCAGCATCGGGGGGCCACGTGGTGAGGGGGGGCTGTGATCGCACGTGGGACAGTCCCATCTCCGCACATTGTATTGAGCATCCGGGGGCCACGTGGTGAGGGGGGGCTGTAATCGCACGTGGGACAGTCCCATCCCTGCACACTATAATGGAGCAGTGGGGGGCCACGTGGTGAGGGGGGGTTGCAATCGCACGTGGGACAGTCCCATCCCTGCACACTATAATGAGCATTGGGGGGCCACGTGGTGAGGGGTCTGCAATCACACGTGGGACAGTCCCATCCCCGCACGTTGTATTGAGCAGTGGGGGGCCACGTGGTGAGAGGGGCTGCAATCGCACGTGGGACAGTCCCATCCCCGCACACTATAATGACCATCGGGGGGCCACGTGGTGAGGGGGGGCTGTGATCGCACGTGGGACAGTCCCATCTCCGCACACTGTAATGACCATCGGGGGGCCACGTGGTGAGGGGGGCTGTAATCACACGTAGGACAGTCCCATCCCTGCACACTATAATGGAGTATCAGGGGGCCACGTGGTGAGGGGGGCTGTAATCGCACATGGGACAGTCCCATCCCTGCACACTATAATGGAGTATCAGGGGGCCACGTGGTGAGGGGGGCTGTAATCACACGTGGGACAGTCCCATCCCTGCACACTATAATGACCATCGGGGGGCCACGTGGTGAGGGGGGGCTGTAATCACACGTGGGACAGTCCCATCCCTGCACACTATAATGGAGTATCAGGGGGCCACGTGGTGAGGGGGGCTGTAATCACACGTAGGACAGTCCCATCCCTGCACACTATAATGGAGTATCGGGGGGCCTGAAGGGGTCCGAGATGCAGCAAAGACTACCAGCTGTAGCAAGGACATGGTGGTGATGAGGAAGAAAGGGAGGGGCAGAGAGGACGAGGGAATAGAAAGAGACACGAACAGGGTGGGGGGGGACTGAAGGAGTGAGGAGGCAGTAATTAGGGAGCTCGGGAGATATCGCCACAGAATGGAAGAGAAAGGATAAAGAGCAAAGGTGGGACAGGATGACAGGGAGGGAGGAAAGGTCGGGGAGAGAGTGGTTTAGGGTTGGAGGGAGGAAGGGAGGTGTGGGTAAGGAGGAGGGACTGGTGAGTAAGAGAGTTAGCAGCTGTGGGTGAATTTGATCACAGTCGGGGTAACATATCCTGGGCAGGGGGAGGTGGGGGTGTAAGACGGTGATCACGGTCGGGGTGACGTAGCCCGGTTGGGGTGGGGATGAGAGAGTTTACCTGTAGTCGAGTGCACAGCTGAGTAGGTGGGTGTGTAAGACGGTGATCACGGTCGGGGGGACGTAGCCCAGGATTGGGTCATCCAGCACGTCGAAGAAATCCATCAGCTGTGGGGGTCAAGCACAGGGTTAGGGAGAGGAGTGGATGACCATGCTCAGGACCTTGCAGCGCTGACTCTGGGGTCCGGCGATGTCTGCGGCCTGAGGGGACACCTCACCAACCCTCCCAACCTCCTCAACAGCAAGTGAACCAGGACAGCATCACCTCCCACCTCCCACCTCCCCTCTAGGAATGTGTGTATGGTCTCGGCAGGGGTGCGGACAGGCAGCGGCTGATATCCACTGAAGTTTGCCTGGCACAGACCCACAGAGGAGTCAACAAGACAAAGAAGCAGAAATGGGCTTTTCTTCCCATCGTGCCTACTCCACCATTCCATCATGGCTGATTTATTATCCCTCTCAACCCCTTTCCCCTGCCTTTTTAGCTCTCACACCCTAATTAAAAATCTATCTTAAGTTATAGTGAATTTCCCCAATGATTTGGCCTCCACAGATGACTGTGGCAATGAATTCCACAGATTCACCACCCTCTGGCTAAATAAATTCTTCCTCATCTCTGTTCTAAAGGATCGCCCCTCTATTCTGAGTCTGTGTCCTCTGGTCCTAGACTCCCCCACTATAGGAAACATCCTCTCCACATCCACTCTATCTGTGCCCTCTGGTCCTAGACTCCCCCACTATAGGAAACATCCTCTCCACATCCACTCTATCTGTGCCCTCTGGTCCTAGACTCCCCCACTATAGGAAACATCCTCTCCGCATCCACTCTATCTGTGCCCTCTGGTCCTAGACTCCCCCCCCCCACTATTGGAAACATCCTCTCCACATCACTCTGTCCAGTGTCCTCTGGTCCTAGACTCCCCCACTATAGGAGACATCCTCTCCATATCCACCCTAATGAGGCCTTTCATCATCTGATAGGTTTTAATGAAATCCACCCACCCCCAACCCTATCATCATTCTTCTAAACTCCAGTGAGTACAGGCCCAGAGTCATCAAATGCTCAGATTGGGGTTGGGGTCCACCTCGCTGCACCCCTTCACTCTGTGTGCCAGAGGTAAGCAGCTGCCAGCGGCTTTCCCCTCCCACACCGACCAGCGTGTCCGCTGCCACATCTCCTGACACGACAAGGCCACTCTCAGGTTGGAGGAGCAACACCTCATCTTCTGTATGGGGAGCCTCCAGTGTCCTCCTTGTCCATCCTGTCCCCATGACTTCCCTCTCACCCCACTTTTCTGTCCTCTTCCTTTCCAAGTCCTGAATTGTCAGATTTTTACTTGGTGTGGACTTGACCCTGCCAGCCTTTCGAGGCACACCGGCCCGGCAACCTCGACTAACCCTGACAATTTACAATGACCAACTGACCTAACCTGTGTGTCCACCATCTTGTGTGTGCTGCTCTGGATTTCCAGCCTCTGCAGAATCTCTAGGAAGAGGTACAGTGGACGTTTCGGGCCGAGATCCTTCGTCCTGATGAAGGGTCTTGGCCCGAAACATCGACTGTACCTCTTCCTAGAGATGCTGCCTGGCCTGCTGCGTTCACCAGCAACTTTGATGTGTGTTGCTTGAAATTCCAGCATCTGCAGAATCTCCTGTGTTTATGAATTCAAAGAGAACTCAGCCGCCACACAGACACAGCGAGACCCCATGAACTCAGAGGGGCAGGTGGTCACTCGCACTGAACACCTTGTCAGCAGCTTGGGCTACATCACACCGCACACAGCGTCAGCCATCTTACACCGGAATCCAGGACTGATTGGACACGTTCTGAGCCACCAGATTAACCAGCATCGCGCTACGATTGCTTCCCTTTGTACAAAGGCCGATGAACCTTTCCCGTCTACCCTGAGAAGGCAGGCTGGGTCTCGATCCCTGAAATGGGGGCTACCCCACAACCCTTCAGAGTCAGTCCGAAGCATAGGGCTCAAATGGAGGCATATTCCCCTTGTGAGGCAACTTGCCAGCGAGGTGGCTGCTCAGATGACTGGCATGAGGGTAGAACACCCGAAACGCTGGAGGAACTCAGCATCTACAGAGAGGCATAAACCGGCGATCTGCAGAATCATGTGTTTGCGACAGAACAGCTGAACCTGGGGGCAGTGCTACCAAGGATGGTCAGGCTGATTGTGGGACTATCAGCCTGTCACTCAGCGGGGTGCATCTGCACCCACCGCAGCCCGAGGCCATGGTGGAGGAAGAGGTTCTCAGAATACACATTAATGAAGCATTGGCATTGCCAAAGCTGAGTCGGACGGGGACCAAGTGCAGGCACAGGTAGGTATAATGGTTAGCAAACACAAGCAGCTCATTTCTGTGCTGTGTGGCTCTGACGAATAATCACATTGAGACAGACAAAATTCACACAGGGCTTCTCAGGGTAGATGTTTCCTCTGGCTCGGCGGACCTGGAGCAGGGGTGACAGACTCAAATATAGCAGTGCCCACTCAGGACGGAGACGAGCGGAAACGTTTACACCCAATACAGCACGGAAACAGGCCCTGAGGCCCAACTCGTCCATGCTGAGCGAGCTGTGTTTGATCTGCACCCCTTTAAACCTTTCCTATCAATGTAGCTGGCCAAATGTCTATTAAATGTTTTCATTGTACCCATCTCCACCACTGCCTCTGGCAGCTCGTCTATATACTGTACCTGCCGCACGAAATTCCGGAGAGTTGTGGACACAGCTCAGCACATCATGGAAACCAGCAGACTCTGCCTACACATCCCATGCCCCGGTAAAGCAGCCAGCATATTCAACAACCTCACCCACCCCAGACATTCCCTCTTCACCCTCCTCTCAACAGACAGAAGATACAAAACCCTGAAAGCACATCCCACCAGGCCCAATGACAACTTCTACCCAACTGTTATCAGACTCTTATACGATAAGATGGACGCTTGGCCTCGCAGTCTACCTTGTTAAGATCTTGCACATTATCGTTTATCTGCACTGCATTTTCTCTGTAATTTTACACTGTATTCTGCCTTGTTATATTTGCATATATGATAATATACACTGACGATAATATATTACAGGAATTGCTACAACAGCAGTGGGCACGGCCCAGTCCATCACGGGTGAAGCCCTCCCAACCACTGAACACATCCACACGAAACGCTTTTGTAGAAAATCAGCATCCATCATCTGGGACCCCCACCACCCAGGCCAGGCTCCCTTCTCACTGCTGCCATCAGGAAGGAGGTACAGGAGCCTCAGGACACACACCAGCAGGTTCAGGAACAGTTATTACCCCTCAACCATCAGGCTCCTGAACCAGTGAGGATAACCTCAACTCTGAACTGATTCCATCGGGAAGGAGGTACAGGAGCCTCAGGTCCCACACCACCAGGTTCAGGAACAGTTATCACCCTCAACCATCAGGCTCCTGAACCAGTGAGGATAACCTCAACTCTGAACTGATTCCATCGGGAAGGAGGTACAGGAGCCTCAGGTCCCACACCACCAGGTTCAGGAACAGTTATTATCAACCATCAGGCTCCTGAACCAGTGAGGATAACCTCAACTCTGAACTGATTCCATCGGGAAGGAGGTACAGGAGCCTCAGGTCCCACACCACCAGGTTCAGGAACAGTTATTACCCCTCAACCATCAGGCTGCTGAACCAGAGAGGATAACTTCACTCAACTCAACTCTGAACTTGAGACTTTGACTTGAGACATCCGTGAACCCACTTTACATCGCACGCTGTCGGAGCAGTGCTGCCAGGATAATCAAGGACACGACCCACCCAGCCAACACACTTTTCGTCCCTCTTCCCTCCAGGAGAAGGCTCAGGAGCTTGAAGACTCGTACGGCCAGATTTGGGAACAGCTTCTTTCCAATGTGATAAGAGTGCTGAACGGATCCTGACCCGGATCTGGGCCGTACCCTCCAAATATCCAGACCTGCATCTCGGTTTTTTTGCACTACCTTACTTTCCCTTTTCTATTTTCTATTTATGATTTATAATTTAAATTTTTAATATTTACTATCAATTTGTACTCCAGGGAGCGCGAAATGCAGAATCAAATATCGCTGTGATGATTGTACGTTCTAGTATCAATTGTTTGGCGACAATAAAGTATAACTGATTCCATCGGGAAGGAGGTACAGGAGCCTCAGGTCCCACACCACCAGGTTCAGGAACAGTTATTACCCCTCAACCATCAGGCTCCTGAACCAGTGAGGATAACCTCAACTCTGAACTGATTCCATCGGGAAGGAGGTACAGGAGCCTCAGGTCCCACACCACCAGGTTCAGGAACAGTTATTATCCCTCAACCATCAGGCTCCTGAACCAGTGAGGATAACCTCAACTCTGAACTGATTCCATCGGGAAGGAGGTACAGGAGCCTCAGGTCCCACACCACCAGGTTCAGGAACAGTTATTACCCCTCAACCATCAGGCTCCTGAACCAGTGAGGATAACCTCAACTCTGAACTGATTCCATCGGGAAGGAGGTACAGGAGCCTCAGGTCCCACACCACCAGGTTCAGGAACAGTTATTACCCCTCAACCATCAGGCTCCTGAACCAGTGAGGATAACCTCAACTCTGAACTGATTCCATCGGGAAGGAGGTACAGGAGCCTCAGGTCCCACACCACCAGGTTCAGGAACAGTTATTACCCCTCAACCATCAGGCTCCTGAACCAGTGAGGATAACCTCAACTCTGAACTGATTCCATCGGGAAGGAGGTACAGGAGCCTCAGGTCCCACACCACCAGGTTCAGGAACAGTTATTACCCTCAACCATCAGGCTCCTGAACCAGTGAGGATAACTTCACTCAACTCCACTCGCCCCATCAGTGAAATGTTCCCACAACCTATGGACTCACTTTGAAGGACTCTTTATCTCATGTTCTCAATACTTATTTCTTATTTGTTTAGTTATGCATGATTATTTCTTTCTTTCTGTACGTGCACAGCCTGTTGTCTTTTGCAGCCTGGTTGAATGCCCGAGTTGGTGCTGTTGTGGGACTATCTTGTTACTGATCATTAACCTTGTTCTGGTTACCGGTCTGTAGGTTGAATGAGTATGCTCGCAGGGTTGTATGTGGTCAACTTCACCTTCTTCTATTTCAGTGCACTGATCTGTATGAACAGTATGCAGGACAAGCTTTTCAGCGTGCGTGTGAGAATGATTAATCAATCTAACCCTGTGTGTGAAGGCACAGGAAACTGGCCCTAAATGGCCTCAGCATCGCTGTCCAAATGTCTTTTTAATGATGCTATTGGAGCTGTTTCTACCACTCCCCCAACAGCTCGTTCCATAGGCTCACCGCCATCTGCATGAAGACGTTGCCTCTCGGGTTTCCTTTAAGTCTTTCTCCTCTCACCTGAAACCTGCCCCTCTCCTACTCTGGGGTAAAATCCGTGACCAACCCCCTTGTGATTTTATAAACCGAAGATCACTAGAGGGGCTGAGCGAAGTGAGGATGGCGCTAAACGGCAACTCCTCTGCTTGCATCTTCTGAAACATCCCTATTTCTATCTTTGCTGTCTCTTTATTCCCTTTTCAGGGTTCTTTTAAAGACCCTGACCTGGAGTTACACTGACTTCAGTTCTTTGCGGGGATGGGACCCGCTCTCAGGGCCTCACGACTGGCCGTTGCTCGATATGCCAAGGATGTGGCCTGGAAGACCAGTGTGCCTTCAGGGTGCCGGAGTTTTGTGGCTCTGGGGACGTGCTGATTCCGGGCTGGTGCCCCTGACTGTGGAGCCACAGGGGAACACAGAACATCGGGAGCAGCGAGTTAGCTGCCGTGGTTTGTGTCTCTGGAGAGCTGAGCCTTTCTGGGGCCAACTCTCTGGGCGCAGAGCTCGGGAAAAAAAAATCGAAGCAACAGACTTTTAACATCATAAATCAGCGAGTTGTTTGTTATGTCTCCCCTCTCGCTGCAAAACGGGGACACCTCTTTTTCCCTTTTTAGGGAGAGAGAGAGAGAGTGCCTGTGGCATGTCGAATTACCAGGTGAATGAGTAGTCTTTGGGGTACTGCAAGTCTGTGTCTTTATTGATGCTTTGCTGAACACTTGACTGCTCGGTGGGGGGCACCGATATTTTTTTGCTGGTGGGAGTGGGGGGGGTCGTTGCCTTGCTGCTGCTTGTACATGGGAGGGGGGAGCTGGGGGGGACTTTGGGGTTCTAACATTAATTCCTTGGGGCACTCCTCTGTTTTTGTGGATGTTTGCAAAGAAAAAGAATTTCAGGATATATATTGTACACATTTCTCTGACATCAAATGTTCCTATTGAAACCTCTCAGCCACATTCACTGTAGGGAAAACCCTCCCAGTGTATCCAGCCTCTTATTATAACTGTGTCGTTTTAAATTTTGTAGAATATTGAATGAACGTCTGGACAGTTCAAAATGACAATTTCACTTTCCGTGAGCTTGTAGCATGTAGTGTGTCTGTACAAGATAAATACTATATTTATCTAGGTTTGTTCATGTCTAAAGTTTGCTGATAGCCGCTGGATTCTTTCTTAGTCTCGGGCACCATTAACATGAGGATGTCTGTTGGTTACTTTGAGACATAGGTTGATGGATTCTTAAGAGTCTCTCAAATTGGCTTGATGGATTTTTTTTATTTGACCTCATCATTAATATGTAATATTAATGCTCTTTTGTAACTAAAGGAATGTTAAGTCCAAAACGTTGGTGGACTGATGGATAAGGTGACCATTATAGTATGTGAACAGTGTGTTAACGAACATGTTGTTTGAATGAAAGAAACCAGGCTGAGTTAATGGCATGAGAGCAAAAAACCAGAGCTTGTCTGCCTCTGTGCGTCTTTCTAAGCTTGTGGAATGAATATTTACTGGGGTCCCCTTCCTGGATTTATTGGGCTTCACCTAGACCAAGAAGCGTGATCGGTGCCTGTGACCTGGGGGGTTTCATGAGAGAGTCAGAATGCGGAGTTCCCCCAACAACAGCAACAATCAAGTGGTGACTAAGAATGGTGAACCATGACGTCGTTGTGACTCACTGTGTAATATTTTGTGTGGTTTATTCATGCTTTCTATTTTTATAAAATAGGCTTAAGTTACTTTGTGTGTGCTTGTTACCACATCTCCTGGACACTTATATTGCTTGGGTCTGATTAATCCAGCCCATTACACTAACTCAAACATCCCTTACAACTCAAGGCCAGTCAGCATGATAAGCATAACACACTGCAGTGCTACCTCGGAAGAGCGAGGTCCCGTTTCCACTGGTAAGGAGTTTGTACGCACTCCTGGGTTTCCTCTGAGTGCCCTGGTTTCCTTCCACACTCCAAAGACATACGGGTTAGGGTTAGTGAGTTATGGGCATGCTATGTTGGTGTCAGAAGTGTGGCAACTTGGGTTGCCCCCACCACCTTAAAGCTAATCTCTTCATTTCCCTCTCTTTGTCCAGTCCTGGTAACATCCGTGTAAAAACTTCTCTACACCACCTATAGCTTAAACTTCAATCACATCCCTCCTGTAACTGGTTCACCAGAACTGCACCCAATACTCGAGATGCACCTTGTACAGTTGGAAAATGGCACCCCAACTCTTGGACTTAATGTCCTGTTCAGTGAAGGTCAGTGTTCAACACTGCAGGGGCTGTGAACAGCTCCTGAGCACGTTCAAGTTGAACATCAAATATTTCTTTGGATATTAAAAGTAAATAACATATAGGAGCAGCATTCAACCATTCAGCCCATCGAGTCTGCTCCACCTCTACATCTTCACTGATTTATTATCTCTCTCAATTCCATCCTCCTGCCTTCTCCCCATAACCTATGACACCCTAATTAACAACCTATCCAACTTGTTTTAAATACACCCAATGACTCTGCCTCCACAGCGTCTGTGGCAACGAAATCCATAGATTCACTACCCTCTGGCTAATGACATTCCTCCTTATCTCTGTTCTAAAGGAACATCCTCGTACTGAGAGGCTGTAGTCTCTGGTCCTAGACTCCCCCCACTACAGGAAACATCCTCTCCACATCCACTCTGTCTGTGTCCTCTGGTCCTGGACTCCCCCACTACTGGAAACATCGTCTCCACATCCACTCTATCTGTGTCCTCTGGTCCTAGACTCCCACACTACAGGAAACATCCTCTCCACATCCACTCTCTCTGTGTCCTCTGGTCCTAGACTCCCACACTACAGGAAACATCCTCCCCACATCCACTCTATCTGTGTCCTCTGGTCCTAGACTCCCCCACTATAGGAAACATCCTCTTCACATCCACTCTATCTGTGTCCTCTGGTCCTAGACTCCCCCACTGTAGGAAACATCCTCTTCACATCCACTCTATCTGTGTCCTCTGGTCCCAGGCGCCCTCTCTATAGGAAACATCCTCTCCACATCCACTCCATCTGTGTCCTCTGGTCCCAGACGCCCTCTCTTATAGGAAACATTCTCTCCATGTCCACTTTATCTAGACTTTTCAATATTTGATCGAGTCCCCCTTCAATCTTCTGAACTCCAGTGAGTACAGGCCCACAGCCATCAAATACTCCTCGTGTAATTAACCCTTTCTATCCCAAATCACTCTTGTGACAGCATTGAAGTAAAAGATTCATAGGACGGGTACACGGTCTGAACTGCCTTCTACAGTCCTCTGCTGCAAGGACCAAAGGCCTGCTAACTGATACAGGTGTGAGCTCCTGCACTGACGTTACAGGGGAGAATGCAGGAGGGTGGTCCTGCAGGGAGCCACCCTGGTCGGAGGGAGGAGTGTGTGTGTGTCCCAGCTGCTACTCACCTGCTCGTGCCAGCTCTGGTTGGTGAGGGCCATCCGGTGACACAGGGTCGCGCCTTGCAGCCTCAGAGCGACCAGGAATTCCTGGGAAAGGGAACAAGGAGGTCAGGAGCAGAGAAGGGAGAAAGCAGCAGCCATGACCCAGAATTCATCACTTACAGCCAGCAATGCCAGGGTGTTCCCCTCCCGAAGCCCCACCCCATGAAAACCCTCCCCTACCTCCACCTATCCCCTCTCCCGTGGCTGGGTACATCCCACGTCCAACAGCGTGGACTGTAGACGGGGTCACATAGACCTCCCTATGACTGTCAGCAGTCTGGCTCCAGCACTCAGTGTACACCCACACTGGCACTGAATGAGTAAAACACGCCCTTCACATGGGCCAACTACAGTGCCACTCACCTGCCTCGGGCCGGGCACGGTGTGATTGCCTCATTCTCGCTTGGCCGGGTACGGTGTGATTCCCTCATTTTCTCTCGGGCCGGGCACAGTGTGATTGCCTCATTCTCGCTTGGCCAGGTACGGTGTGATCACCCCACTCTCAGGCCCGGCACGGTGTGATTGCCCCACTCAGGTCAAGCATCCCGAGATTCCCCTCTGCTGGGGCCGGGCACGACGTGTTGCCCGCACTAGGGAATTAAGGTAGAAAATGTGTGCTTTCGGGGGCATGGATCGGCTTCTGGAGGAGCCAATAATGGCTGGATGGGCCAAACAGCCTCAGTGTATGATTACTGACACCTCTTTGCAACTTATGCTGCAGTCAGAGATACTTTGGATACAGATTCTCCGGGCTTACCACCTCTCACACACTGACGAGGCCCTTCCTCAATATTTCACCCCAATGCTGATCTCTATCTTGTCCCAGGCTGCGGCACGGGAAACGGACAAGTACCTTGATATTGTTCGTGGTGTCCAGGGTGGTCTTGATGGCGACAGCCAGCATTCGCAGGCTCCTGTCTCTCCGCCCTGGGGCCGCAGAGGAGCCGGTGGCCAGCACCTCGTCCGTGCACAGGATGGTTGGGATTAGCCCCGCCGGGGCAGTGAAGCTCGGCACCTCTAACCTCTCCGGGAGGGGGCAGTCCTCGACGTCAGCTGGAGGGCAGAGAGAAAAGGCAAAAATCATGTCCTGCTGGGCAGAGAGGGCTGGGAGGCAAGTCGCTGCTCAGCGGCTAATCCGGCAGTCATTCCTCAAGTCACAGAGCTACTGGAACAGCCCCTCGACCCAGCTTGTACATTCTCATCTGAGTTACTCCCATTTCCCTACGTTTGGTCCCTATCCCTCAAAACTGGGATCCACTGATCCTTCGGTTAATGGCAGGGGTCCCTGGCGTTAAAAAGGTTGGGAAAGCCTGCCCTGAACCTTCCCTACTAATGAAAGCTGTCCACGTGACTCTGAAACATTGTTACACCCATCCTCTTCCCTATTGAAACCTGTCCACGTGTCTCTGAAACATTGTATTACACATCCTCTTCCCTATCGAAACCTGTCCACGTGTCTCTGAAACATTGTTACACCGATCCTCTTCCCAATCGAAACCTGTCCACGTGTCTCTGAAACATTGTATTACACACATTCTCTTCCCTATTGAAACCTGTCCACGTGTCTCTGAAACATTGTTACACCGATCCTCTTCCCTATCGAAACCTGTCCACGTGACTCTGAAACATTGTTACACCGATCCTCTTCCCTATCGAAACCTGTCCACGTGTCTCTGAAACATTGTTACACTGATCCTCTTCTCTATCGAAACCTGCCCACGTGACTCTGAAACATTTATTACACACATCCTCTTCCCTATCGAAACCTGTCCATGTGTCTCTGAAACATTGTTACACCGATCCTCTTCCCTATCGAAACCTGTCCACGTGTCTCTGAAACATTGTTACACCCATCCTCTTCCCTATCGAAACCTGTCCACGTGTCTCTGAAACATTGTTACACCCATCCTCTTCCCTATCGAAACCTGTCCATGTGTCTCTGAAACATTGTTACACTGATCCTCTTCCCTATCGAAACCTGTCCACGTGTCTCTGAAACATTGTTACTACACCCATCCTCTTCCCTATCGAAACCTGTCCACGTGTCTCTGAAACATTGTTACACCGATCCTCTTCCCTATCGAAACCTGTCCACGTGACTCTGAAACATTGTTACACTGATCCTCTTCTCTATCGAAACCTGTCCACGTGACTCTGAAACATTGTTACACCGATCCTCTTCCCTATCGAAACCTGTCCACGTGTCTTTGAAACATTGTTACTACACCCATCCTCTTCCCTATCGAAATCTGTCCACGTGTCTCTGAAACACTGTTACACCCATCTCCTTCTCTATCGAAACCTGTCCACGTGTCTCTGAAACATTGTTACACACATCTCCTTCTTTATCGAAACCTGTCCACGTGACTCTGAAACATTGTTACACCCATCTCCTTCTCTATCGAAACCTGTCCACGTGTCTCTGAAACATTGTTACACTGATCCTCTTCTCTATCGAAACCTGTCCATGTGACTCTGAAACATTGTATTACACACATCCTCTTCCCTATCGAAACCTGTCCACGTGTCTCTGAAACATTGTTACACCGATCCTCTTCCCTATCGAAACCTGTCCACGTGTCTCTGAAACATTGTTACTACACCCATCCTCTTCCTTATCGAAACCTGTCCACGTGTCTCTGAAACATTGTATTACACACATCCTCTTCTCTATTCAAACCTGTCCACGTGTCTCTGAAACATTGTTACACCGATCCTCTTCCCTATCGAAACCTGTCCACGTGTCTCTGAAACATTGTTACACTGATCCTCTTCCCTATCGAAACCTGTCCACGCGTCTCTGAAACATTGTATTATGCACATCCTCTTCCCTATCAAAACCTGTCCACGTGTCTCTGAAATATTGTTACACACATCCTCTTCCCTATCGAAACCTGTACACGTGTTTCTGAAACACTGTATTACACACGTCCTCTTCCCTATCGAAACCTGTCCACGTGTCTCTGAAATATTGTTACACACATCCTCTTCCCTATCGAAACCTGTCCACGTGTCTCTGAATTAGTATTACACCCATCCTCTTCCCTATCAATGAAACCTGCCCACATCTCTGAAACACGTGCGGGGGAAAACAGCCCCAGACCCTTCAAGTCCCAGTCATATTCTTACTAATCTTTTCTGCCCAGATACCGGAAATCCTTCCTGTATAGTCCAGATACTGTATCATTCAAGTCTTGTACAGCGGTACGGTGACATCCCATATTTCTATCTTTAATATCTCTCTTTTTCCCTTTCAGGGTTCTTTTGAAGACCCTGACCTGGAGTGAGTCGCTGACTACAGTTCTTTGCAGGAATGGGACTCACTCTCGGTGTTTCATATCGGGCTGTTATTCGGCACGCCAAGGGCACGGCCTATGAGTTTCGCTCACCTTCGGAGGTTCAAGATTTCCTGGCTCTGCAAACGGGGGGGGGGGGGGGGGGGGGGTAGGTGGAGTGGAAATCGGAGGTCAGTGTCCGGGCAGGTGATGGTTATGTCATGGGAGATGGAAGATCTAAGGCTGTGTGCCCGGAGACCCAAGACCTTTGGGCACAGAGCTTGGAAAAAGCGACACATTGGACTTTTAACATCGTAAACCAGCGAGTTGTTTGTTATGTCTCCCCTCTCACTGTGAAATGGAGACACCTCTTTCTTCCATGTTAGGGAGAGAGAGCCTGTGGTATGTTGAATGCCGGGTGAATGAGTGAGTTGTCTTTGGGATTCTGCAAATATGAGTCTTTGCTGTCGCTTTGCTCACGCTTGAGTGCTCGGTGAGTGGAGGGGGACTTTGGGGTTCTAACGTTTAACTGTCATTCTTTGGAGGCACTCCTCTGTTTTCATGGATGGTTGTGAAGAAAAAGAACTTCAGGATGCTTCTCCGACATAAAATGTACCTTTGAAACCATCTCCTATACTCAAAATGCCTTGACCGACGAAGGCACTTTTGTCAGCACCTCTCGCTCTCTGCTATCGCTAGTGACCAGATTGTGAGCTCAGCTCCGTACTCCCAAAGAAAGCCCACCTCTATTGGTCACGGTATGGAGAATAAAAGTCAGGAACTCAGGTGGCAGCTGCATCAGACCTTGTTCAGGCCGCATCAGAAGTGTTGTGTTCAGTTCTGGTTGCTACATTACAGAAAGGATGTGGAGAGGGTGCAGAGGAAGTTCAGATTAATTGATCACACGTACATTGAAACGTACAGGGAAATGTGGGTCATTTGCGTTAACCACCACCACAACCCGAGGATGTGCCGGGGGCTTTCAGAAGGCCTTTGACAAGCTGCCCGGGGTATTACAGGGAAGATTCCAGCACGGATAAAGCAGCGGCTGACTTGGCAGGAGGCAGAGAGTGGGAATAAGGGGAATCTTTGCAGGCTGGCTTCCAGTGGCAAGTGATGTTCTGCAGGGGCTGGTGTAGGGACCACTTCTTTTTACTTTGTATGTCAATGATTTAGATGTCGGTACCGATGGTTTTGTGGCCAAAGTTACGGATGATACAAAGGTAGGTGAGGGACAGGTAGTTTTGAGGAAGTAGAGCATCTACAGGTAGTTTTGAGGAAGTAGAGGGTCTACTTAGACAGATTCGCAGAATGGACAAAGAAGTAGATCGATAGATACACAGATAGATAGGTAATTGCCAAAGTCTCAGGCACATATACATAGCTAGGGTACCTAAGACTTTTGCACAGTACTGTAGTAATTTTATTTATTGCACTATACTGCTGCCACAAAAAAACACATTTCCTGACACGTGAGTGATGATAAACCTGATTCTGATCTGGGTCTTTATTGTGGACTGCGAGTGGGAAGGGGTCAGGGAGAGGGGAATCATGGTTGGGAAAAGGGGAAGGGAGAGGGGAGGGAGCGGGAAGCACCAGAGAGACATTCTGTAATGATCAATAAACCAATTGTTTGGAATCAAATCACCTTGCCTGGTGTCTCAGGGCTGGGTGTGTCTGTACCCATGCCCATGTCACCATCACCCCACCCATAAGACCATAAGACATAGGAGCAGAATCAAACCATTCAGCCCATCGAGTCTGTTCCGCCATTCCATCATGGCTGATCCCGGATCCCACTCAACTCCATACACCTGCCTTCTCGCCATGTCCTTTGATGCCCTGACCGATCAGGAAACTATCAGCTTCTGCCTTAAGTTACCCATGGACTTGGCCTCCACTGCAGTCTGTGGCAAAGCATTCCACAGATTTACTGCCCTCTGGCTAAAAAAATTCCTCCTTACCTCTGTTCTAAAGGGTCACCTCTCAATTTTCAGCCTGTGCCCTCTAGTTCTGGATACCCGCACCAGAAGAAACATCCTCTCCACGTCCACCCTATCTAGTCCTTTCAACATTCGGTAGGTCTCAATGAGATGTCCCCACATTCTTCTAAATTCCAGTGAGCACAGGCCCAAAGCTGCCAAACGTTCCTCATATGTTAACCCCTTTATTCCCAGAATCATCCTCCTGAACCTCCTCTGGACTCTCTCCAATGACAACACAATCTTTCTGAGATATGGGGCCTAAAACTATTGACAATACTCTAAGTGCGGCCTGACTAGTGTCTTATAAAGGTTCAGCATCATCTCCTTGTTTTTATATTCTATTCCCCTTGAAATATATGCCAACATTGCATTTGCCTTCGTCGCCTCAGACTCAACCTGTAAATGAATCTTTTGGGATTCTTACATGAGGACTCCCAAGTCCCTCTGCACGTCTGATGTTTGAACCTTTTCCCTATTTAGATAATAGTCCACACTGTTGTTCCTTTTACCAAAATGCATTATCGTACATTTCCCAACACTGTATTCCATCTGCCACTTTTTTGCCCATTCTTCCAATTTGTCTAAGTCCCACGGCAATCGCATTGCTTCCTCAGCACTACCTACCCCTCCACCTGTCTTCGAATCATCCACAAACTTTGCCACAAAGCCATCAATTCCATTATCCAAATCATTGATAAACAATGTGAAAAGGTGTGGTTCCAATACAGACCCCTGAGGAACACCACTACTCACTAGCAGCCAAACAGAATTCCCACTCGCTGCCTCCTGCCTGTCAGCCATTCTGCTGTCCACACTTTCCTGTAACGCCACCGAATTTTATGTGTTAAAAAGCCTTATGTATGGCATCTTATCAAACGCCTTCTGAAAATCCAAGTAAACGACATCGACTGCCTCTCCTTTGTCCACCCTGCTTGTTACTTCCTCAAAGAACTTTTGACAGATTTGTCAGGCAAGGTTTCCCTTTATAGAAACCTTACTGACTTTGACTTATTTTATTATTAATCTCTAAGCACCTCGAAACCTCATCCTTAATAATAGACTCGAACACCTTCCCGTCCACTGAGGTTAGGCTAACTGCCTCTCATTTCCTTTCTTTTGCCTTCCTCCCTTCTTAAAGAGTGGAGTGACATTTGCAATCTTCCAGTCCTCCGGGACCATGCCAGGATCAAGAGATTCTTGAAAAGTCATGACCAATGCGCCTGTTGACTCTTCAGCAGCCTCTCTCAGGACTCTGGAGTGTAGTCCATCTGACTTTAAGACCTTTGAGTTTGCCTAGCATATTTTCTTTGGTAATAGCAATGGCACTCAGTCCTGCTCCCTGACACTCACAGACCTCTGGCACACTGCTGGTGTCTTCCACAGTGAAGACAGGTGTAAAGTACCCATTCAGCTTATCTGCCGTTTCTTTGTCCCCCATTACTACCTCCCCAGCATCATTTTCCAGTGGTCCAATATCAAATCTCACCTCCCTTTCACTCTTCATATAATTGAAAAAACCTTTGGTATCCTGCTTTATACTATTGGCTAGTCTGTCCTCGTTCCCTTCTTATAGCTTTTTTAGTTGCTTGTTGTTGGATTTTAAAAGCTTTCCAATCATTCAACTTCTCACTCACTTTTGCTACCTTATATGCCCTTTCCTTGGCTTTTATGCAGTCCTTAACTTCTTTAGTCAGCCATGGTTACCCACCCCTGCCATCTGAGAACTTCATCCTCTGTAGGACATATCTGTCCTGCATTTTGTGAATTATTCCCAGAAACTTCAGCTATCTCTGCTCTGCCGTCATCCCTGCCAGTATCCTCCTCCAATCCACCTGGGCAAGTTCCTCTCTCATGCCTCTGTAATTCCCTTTATTCCATTGCAATACTGATACATGTGAGTTATGCTTTTCCCTCGCAAATTGCAGTATGAATTCAATCATATAAAGCTCACTGCCTCCTAAGGGTTCCTTTATGTTAAGCTCCCTAATATGATTTCGGTTATTACACAACACCCAATCTAAGATAGCCTTTCCCTGAGTAGGCTCAAGCATGAGCTGCTCTAAAAAGTCATCTCGTAGGCATTCGACAAATTCCCTCTCTTGCAATCCGCACCAACTTGATTTTCCCAATCAGGTTGAAGTCCCCCATTACAATTGTGTCATTACCCTTATTACCTGCCTTTTTCCAGCTCCACTTGCAATCTTAACCCCACATCTTGGCTACGACAGTATTTGGAGGCCTATATATGATTCCCGCAACAGTTCTTTTACCCTTGCAATTTCTTAACTCCACCCGCAGAGATTCGACATTCTCTGACCCTGTATCACCTCTATCTAAAGATGTAATTGCTCCTCTTAACAACAGAGCCACACCATGGCCTATGCCTTCCTGCCTGTCCTTTCAATACAAAGTATATCCTTTAATGATAAGCTCCCAACTATGACCTTCTTTCAGCCAGTGATGCCCACAATGTCACACTGATCAATCAGGTGGAGTTCGTCCACCTTATTCTGAATGCTATGTGCATTTAAATACATCACCTTCAGTCCTGCAGTTTAACTCTTTGCTCTGTCTGCATGTGTACCCAATCATTCATTGGCTTATCCTCCCTTATTTTCATGTTACACCCATCATCTACTTGTAAACCTGCCAGCTCACCCTCATCTCTTTCATCCTGATTCCCCCGACCCCTGCCACCTGACCCACACTCCTTCCACGGTGTTCCACCCTCGTCACTACCAACATCCTTTGCTCCGTCGGATTTACGAACGCGCTCCCTGCTCCACGTTGACAAATACAGGGCTGTGCAAAAGTCTCGGGCACCCTAGTGATGTATAATTTATCCGTCTGTGCTGATCACCCCATCTTTGACCAAGCTTTTCCACTGTGAACACCAGCTGTTATGAGTCAACACGATGCTCTCAGATCAGCTCATGCACAGCAGATACCTCCGCCGCGCCGCGCAGCTGTGTTTCTGGCTAGCCAAGGCTAGCCACCCTTGTACTTGGCATGTGGTTTTTTTTTTGTGTTCTATCGCTGAGCAGCAGTGAACCATCTGATTGGCCTGTCAGAGTTCTCTTTGGGAACACGTTAACTTGATCAGCATTTCTGATCTGGCTATTGTTCACGATCGCACTTAATTTAAAAAAATATGCCTAAGAGATTTGCACGGTTGTGTAGATAGTTAGAAAGGTAGAATGGTACAAAAGGGAAATAGCAAGGTAGTCAGTCTTTGTACTGGAACTTGCTGTAATTTTAATATCATGCTAGCAGAGGCGAGGCAGAAGTTGGGCCCTGGAGCAAGGAAAGACCAGAGGTGGAGGCGGGGCACGGGCCAAATCGAGGCAACAGGGCCCATGAACGAGAGCGTATCGAAGCAGCAGGGCCCATGAACAACAGCGTATCGAAGCAGTGGGGCCCATGAACGACAGCGTATCGAAGCAGCGGGGCCCATGAACGACAGTGTATCGAAGCAGCGGGGCCCATGAACGAGAACGTATCGAAGCAATGGGGACCACGCCCGAGAGTGAGGACAGCCCAAGGTTTGGACGATTTAACCCAGCAGTCCCCAACCACTGGGCCGCAAAGCATGCGCTACCGGGCCGCGAGGAAACGATATGAGTCAGCTGCACCTTTCTTCATTCCCTGTCACGCCCACTGTTGAGCTTTAACGCACACGAAGTCATTACGCACGAGGTCATCAGTGACCCAAGACGTGCAAAGGAATGGGTCCGTGACCCATTTGTGAATGTTTCCGGTGAATCTTCCATGTCAGCGCGGGAAGGAGATCAACTCCTCGAGCTTGCAAATGACGGCGGGCTGAAAACATGTTTGACATAACATCTCTGCCGGCATTCTGGATCAAAATCAAGGCTCAATATCCTGAGATAGCAACGAAAACACTGAAAACGTTGCTTCCATTTCCAATATATCTCTGCAACGTATGTAACGGAAACTAAATTGCGGAATAGACTGGACATAAGGAACCCCCTTCGAGTATCGCTGTGTCCCATCACCCCTCGATAGGACCGTGTTGTCACGGGGAAACAAGCCCAGGGCTCCCACTGATTCAGTGATATTGGTGTGTTGCAGTGATTTTATATGTTCATACGGGGAAAATATGCGCTGTGTGTTTAATATCCAAACTTTACTTAAAATGTTATGATGCTACTGACTTATAAGTGACTTATAATTCAGTGGACTCCAACCTCCGGGCCACGAAGAATGCAGCGGTATAGCGGTGACCAGGACGCACCCTAAATTCGTTAGATAAACCCCTTTAGAAATGAAACTGAGTGTATTAGCCACTGACTTATAGTTGACTTATCACCTATATTCCAGTCGTGTTTAACCCCCCCTGGGTCGGCCGGTCCGCAAGAATATTGTCAATATTAAACCGGTCCGCGGTGCAGAAAAGGTTGGGGACCCCTGCTTTAACCACTGGACCAGATTGAAAAGGTCAGGGTGTCAGGACGGGAGACAAGGGAGCAGCTCGCTACTCCGCCATGTTTACTCGTCCCTGAGACGGCAGTGACGACTGACTTCGTGGCTGTGGACTTTAGTTGTTTTTCTGCACATTAGGTGTTTGACAGTTTTTCTTTATTATGGGTTTCTTTGCTTTGCGGCTGCCTGATAATAAAGCAGATTCACGAAGAATTTAACAACTCTTCAGCACGGGTGAAGATTTCAGATTCTGGTTCGAGTTGAGTGAAAAGCAGCCAGGAGAGTGTGACACTCGTGTCCCTGCAGCTCTTTCAAAAAGCCACTGGAAATGCACACGTTCTTCACACAAAGAGGTTAGGTAACATTTCAGGCTTTGAAGAGCAACAATGAATGAACGTAGGTCACAATGGGACATCCGTAGGATGCAGAGCTGGGCTGAGAAGTGGCAGATGCAGTTCAACCCAGAAAAGTGTGAAGTGATTCACTTTGGGAGGACGAGCTTGAAGGCAGAAACACAGGGTCAACAGCAGGAGTCTGAGCAGTGTGCAGGAACAGAGGGATCTTGGGATCCCCGTCAAGAGACCCTCAAAGTCACTGCCTGAGTCGATAGGGTGGTTAAGAAGGCATATGGTGTGGTGGCCTTCATTAGTCAGGAGCCGTGAGGTAATGTTGCAGCTCGATAAAACCCTGTTCAAACCACGCTTGGAATATTGTGCTCAGTTCTGGTCCCCTCATTATAGGAAGGACATGGAAATTTTAGAGAGGGTGCAGGGGAGATTCACCAGGATGCAGCCTGGATTAGAGAACAGATTCATCAGGGACATTTAAGGTGATCGGGGGTAAGTGGTGGGTGTGTGGAACATCCTGCCAGGGGTGGTGTAGAGACAGATACATCAGGGACATTTAAGGTGATCGGAGGTAAGTAGTGGGTGTGTGGAACGTCCCTGCCAGGGGTGGTGTAGAGACAGATACATTAGGGACATTTAAGGTGATCAGAGGTAAGTGATGGGTGTGTGGAACGTCCTGCCAGGGGTGGTGTAGAGACAGATACATTAGGGACATTTAAGGTGATCGGGGGTAAGTGGTGGGCGTGTGGAACGTCCTGCCAGGGGTGGTGTAGAGACAGATACATTAGGGACATTTAAGGTGATCGGGGGTAAGTGGTGGGTGTGTGGAACGTCCTGCCAGGGGTGGTGTAGAGACAGATACATTAGGGACATTTAAGGTGATCGGAGGTAAGTGGTGGGTGTGTGGGACGTCCTGCCAGGGGTGGTGTAGAGACAGATACATTAGGGACATTTAAGGTGATGGGAGGTAAGTGGTGGGCGTGTGGAACGTCCTGCCAGGGGTGGTGTAGAGACAGATACATTAGGGACATTTAAGGTGATCGGAGGTAAGTGGTGGGTGTGTGGGACGTCCTGCCAGGGGTGGTGAAGAGACAGATACATTAGGGACATTCAAGATGATCGGAGGTCAGTGGTGGGTGTGTGGAACGTCCTGCCAGGGGTGGTGTAGAGACAGATACATTAGGGACATTTAAGGTGATGGGAGGTAAGTGGTGGGTGTGTGGAATGTCCTGCCAGGGGTGGTGTAGAGACAGATACATTAGGGACATTGAAGAGAGTCTTGGATAGGCACATGGATGATAGAAAATGTGGGAGGGAAGGGTTAGATTGCAAAGGCACTCAGCTTTATAGGCTGAAAGTTGGCACTGGTGTGCAGGTGAAGGGTAATTGATGGCTGTACGTTGGCACTGGTGTGCAGGGGTAGAGGGTGGAGGGTAATTGATAGGAATATGGGGAGAATAAATCTGGTAGGTGGAAATGGGTTTCTGAGGTTGGCACAGACTTCTCTGTGTCTCTGTCTGCCTCAAAGCCACGAAGGAACATTGCAGGAGATCTTCCCTCCCCTCAACCAGAATAAAGTCAAACTTACACAACACAGGAACGGACGCTTTGGTCCATCTCATTCACACCAACCAAGCTGCCCACCCCTCAGCTAGTCTAATTCGCCTGTGTATCCCCGGAAACCTTTCCCATCGACTGACCTGCCCAAACATCTTTTAAAGGTTGTAAATGTGCCCACCCATAGAGCTGCTCGTTCCATGTACCCACCACCTTCCGGGTTAAAAACTTCCCCTGAAGGTCACCTTTAAATCTTTCCCTCCCACCTCAAACCCTTTGGAGAATCCAAGGCAGGTGATGCTTTAACACTGAGGGCACAATGTCCTAGCAGAGCCCGATGATGCCTTGTTTCCCCATCTGAGAGTTGTTTTCCATTGAGACACAGCTCAGTACCAAGGCCTCCCGGCCCAAAGATTCTGCACTGCCCAGTGACATGCATGTCACCAATTATCCTGCCAACACACAAGTTTCTGGACTGTGGGAGGAAACTGGAGCACCCGGAGGAAACCCACGCGGTCATGGGGAGAGGGTACAAACTCCTTACAGACAGCGGAGAGAACTGAGTCCGGGTCACTGGCACTTTAACAGCCGTATGCCTCCCTCTACGCCGCGGCATTCCACAGCACCCCGATCTCCATTCTACACTCCCCTGGGATTTCCCACATCTCGGAATCAGACCATCAGCCAGCAATCAGAAGCAGGAACTCTGGCCAATTCCCACATTCTCGCGCCCTTCCTCCCCAGCCCAGAGTCACAATCTAGTGAGCACCCTTGTTTGTTAGACACCATTGCTTTAATTTCAACCCCTCAGGAGAGCGTTTTATTGCTACTTCCAGAAGAGGACGGCATCGGCCGTGTTCAGTTTTGCACCCCACACCCCACTGCCCCCGCACAGTCTGCCCAACGTCCTCTGGGTGGCCGTGTTCGGTTTTGCACCCCACAGCTCCCTCTGCCCCCGCACAGTCTGCCCAACGTCCTCTGGGTGGCCGTGTTCGGTTTTGCACCCCACACCCCACAGCTCCCTCTGCCCCCGCACAGTCTGCCCAACGTCCTCTGAGTGGCCGTGTTCGGTTTTGCACCCCACACCCCACACCCCTCTGCCCCCGCACAGTCTGCCCAATGTCCTCTGGGTGGCCGTGTTCGGTTTTGCACCCCACAGCTCCCTCTGCCCCCGCACGGTCTGCCCAACGTCCCCTGGGTGGCCGTGTTCGGTTTTGCACCCCACAGCTCCCTCTGCCCCCGCACAGTCTGCCCAATGTCCTCTGGGTGGCCGTGTTCGGTTTTGCACCCCACAGCTCCCTCTGCCCCCGCACGGTCTGCCCAACGTCCCCTGGGTGGCCGTGTTCGGTTTTGCACCCCACAGCTCCCTCTGCCCCCGCACAGTCTGCCCAATGTCCTCTGGGTGGCCGTGTTCGGTTTTGCACCCCACAGCTCCCTCTGCCCCCGCACGGTCTGCCCAACGTCCCCTGAGTGGCCGTGTTCGGTTTTGCACCCCACAGCTCCCTCTGCCCCCGCACAGTCTGCCCAATGTCCTCTGGGTGGCCGTGTTCGGTTTTGCACCCCACAGCTCCCTCTGCCCCCGCACGGTCTGCCCAACGTCCCCTGGGTGGCCGTGTTCGGTTTTGCACCCCACACCCCACAGCTCCCTCTGCCCCCGCACGGTCTGCCCAACGTCCTCTGGGTGGCCGTGTTCGGTTTTGCACCCCACACCCCACTGCCCCTGCACAGTCTGCCCAACGTCCCCTGGGTGGCCGTGTTCGGTTTTGCACCCCACACCCCTCTGCCCCCGCACGGTCTGCCCAACGTCCCCTGGGTGGCCGTGTTCGGTTTTGCACCCCACACCCCTCTGCCCCCGCACGGTCTGCCCAACGTCCCCTGGGTGGCCGTGTTCGGTTTTGCACCCCACAGCTCCCTCTGCCCCCGCACGGTCTGCCCAACGTCCCCTGAGTGGCCGTGTTCGGTTTTGCACCCCACAGCTCCCTCTGCCCCCGCACAGTCTGCCCAACGTCCCCTGGGTGGCCGTGTTCGGTTTTGCACCCCACAGCTCCCTCTGCCCCCGCACAGTCTGCCCAACGTCCTCTGGGTGGCCGTGTTCGGTTTTGCACCCCACAGCTCCCTCTGCCCCCGCACGGTCTGCCCAACGTCCCCTGGGTGGCCGTGTTCGGTTTTGCACCCCACACCCCACAGCTCCCTCTGCCCCCGCACAGTCTGCCCAACGTCCCCTGGGTGACCGTGTTCGGTTTTGCACCCCACAGCTCCCTCTGCCCCCGCACAGTCTGCCCAACGTCCCCTGGGTGGCCGTGTTCGGTTTTGCACCCCACAGCTCCCTCTGCCCCCGCACGGTCTGCCCAACGTCCCCTGGGTGGCAACACTACCTTTCTGGTAGAGGGACACTTTGCTGGACTCGATGCAGAGGTAGCCCAGTTCCAGTTGGCCCTTGTACTGCGACACACTGAAGATGGTGCTGTTCTCCACGTCGAGGACCAGTTCTCCGTGAAAGCCGCTGACCGCCTTCCCTGCCTCCCCCTGCAAAGGAGAAAACACAACAGCGTCAGGTCCCCGGGCCAGGACGGCTGCTGGGACACAAGGTACGCGCTCGAGGTTTGGAAGCGGGTAACCTACTTTGTGTTCAAGGGATGACCTTCACCCTTGTTGACTCTTGATCTACTTCGTACCCACGGACAGAGACCTCCCCACCCCTGACAGGAGGCGCTGCTTTGATAAGACAACATCTAATAACAAGGAGCCCCCCGCCCCCCGCCGGGCCATCTCCTCACAGCTCTCCTCAGGCAGGAAGTACAGAAGCCTGAAGTCTCACACCATCAGGTTCAGCGGCAGCTGCCTTTCAACCATTTGATTTTTGTAGCCAACCAGCACAACCCTAATCAGCACCTTTGAGCAGCACAATGACCACACGTCCAGTGGAGAGCATTCTAACCGGTTTCTTCTCCACCTGCAATGGAGGCTCCAAAAGTCTGCAGAAGGTTGTAGACCCAGCCTCCTCCACCAAGGGCAGCAGCCTCCCCACCAGCAAGGACATCTTCACAAGGTAGCACCATCCATCCACCAGAGAGCAGCATCCATCCTTAAAGACCCTCACCATCCGAGACATGCCCTTTGGGTGTTACTACCAACCGATACACCACCAAACTTACACACTACAGACCACATCGTGCATCAACAGAACACTACAGGTCATATCTTGCACCACCAACAGAACACTACAGACCACCTCTTGCACTATCAATAGAACACGACAGACTGTGTCTTGTCCTACAAATCACCTCTTGACCTACCAAGAGAACACTACGGATCATATCTTGCATCAACAGAACACTACAGGTCATAACTTGTGCCAGCAATAGGACACTACTGATTGCCTCTTGCACCAACAGAACACTACAGACCACATCTTGCACCACCTCTTGCACCATCAACAGACTACAGACCACCTCTTGCACCAATAGAACACCACTCATTGCCTCTTGCACCACCAACAGAACACTACAGACCATCTCTTGCACCAGACTACAGACCACCTCTTGCACCAACAGAACACTACAGACTGCCACTTCCACTACCAACAGAACACTACAGACTGCCTCTTGCACCAACAGAACACAATGTACCTTCTCTTGCACCACCAACAGAACACTACAAACCACCTCTTGAATTAACAACAGAACATGACAGACTGCCTCTTGACCTACAGACCACCTCTTGACCTACCAACAGAACACTACAGATCATATCTTGCACCAGCAACAGAACACTACTGATTGCCTCTTGCACCACCAACAGAACACTACAGACCACATCTTGTACCACCTCTTGCACCATCAATAGACTACAGACCACCTCTTGCACCAACAGAACACTACAGACTGCCTCTTCCACTACCAACAGAACACTACAGACTGCCTCTTGCACCAACAGAACACAATGTACCTTCTCTTGCACCACCAACAGAACACTACAAACCACCTCTTGAATTAACAACAGAACATGACAGACTGCCTCTTGACCTACAGACCACCTCTTGACCTACCAACAGAACACTACAGATCATATCTTGCACCAGCAACAGAACACTACTGATTGCCTCTTGCACCACCAACAGAACACTACAGACCACATCTTGTACCACCTCTTGCACCATCAATAGACTACAGACCACCTCTTGCACCAACAGAACACTACAGACTGCCTCTTCCACTACCAACAGAACACTACAGACTGCCTCTTCCACTACCAACAGAACACTACAGACTGCCTCTTCCACTACCAACAGAACACTACAGACTGCCTCTTCCACTACCAACAGAACACAATGGACTGCCTCTTGCACCAACAACAGAACACTACAGACCACCTCTTGCACTATCAACAGAACACGATGGACTGCCTCTTGACCTACAGACCAGCTCCTGACCTACCAACAGAACACTACGGACCACCTCTTGCACTACCATGGACTCCCTTCTGAGGTTCTTTTTAATACTAAAGTCCTTTTTTCCTTTGTGTTTTGTTCTTCACTTTTTACTGTCTCATATAATCCAGTTGCCTGTCCCTACGTGCCTGTGATGTTGCTGCAGGCAGTTTTCCTGCTCCACCTGTTCCTGTGCATGTGACCATAAAGTTGACTGGCCTGGATCACAGCTGCTCTGTACTTTAACTCATTTTCCTGCCAGAGATTTAAATTCCTTGTTGTAAAAATCACTGACGACCTGCCCTGGTCCAGCCGTACAGACACTGCAGCCAAAAAGCACACCAACGCCTCTACAGCCTCAGAAGTCTAAGAAAATCTGGCACAACTCCAGTGACCCTGATCAATTTTTAGCGATGCACTCCAGCAAGCATCCTCTCCAGACGCATCACGGCTTGGAACGGCAACTGCTCGGCCCCGGAAGGCTCAGTAACTCCTCGCTGTCTCTGGGCAGAGCCGTTGCAGTGCCAAGCCATACCCTTCCCAAGGCAGTAAGGACGCGCAGAGAGCTGCGAGCACAGCCCAGCCCAGCACACAAACCAGCCTCCTCCTCTTGCAGCACAGGAGACTCTGCAGGTGCTGGAAGTCTTGAGCACCACACGCAAACATGCTGAAGGAACTTAGCAGGTCGGGCAACATCCGTGGAGAGGAACAGAACCAACATTTTGAGTTGAGACCCTTCATCTTCGTCTCTCTCCATAGACGCTGTCTGACCTGCTGAGTTCCTCGTCTCCATTGACCGTGTCTATCACTCCCGCTGCCTCAGGAAAGAGGGCAACATTATCACAGTCCTTGGTTATTCTCTCATCTTCCCTCTCCTGTTGGACAGGAGATACAAAACCACTAGGTGCAAAGCCAGCTTCTCTCCCTTTGTGATCAGACTCCTGAACAGAGAAACTGAACACCTGATCTCCGAGCCAGCCACTTTATGGCACTTGCACCTTACTTAACGCACACAGAATGCCGGAGGAACTCAACAGGCCAGGCAGCATCTATGCAAAAGAGTAAACAGTTGACGTTTCCAGCCCAGACCCTACATCAGTTCTGAAAGAGGGCTTCAGCCTGAAATGTCGACTGTTTACTCTTTTCCTTGGATGCTGCCTGGCCTGCTGAGTTCCTCCAGCATTTGGTGTGGGTTGCTTTGGATTTCCAGCATCTGCAGGTTTTGCGTTTGCGATTCACTTACACCTGATTTGTCTGCCTGCACGACACTCCCTAGTAACTGTAGCACGCTGCAAATTGTACGAGCTCGAGGTATTAATGGCTAGAATGATCTGTTTGGATGTTTGCTGCTCGACAATCCACTCTCCCATCTCCATGCTTCACCCTTCCTCAGTCACCACTTACCAGCATAAGGAATCAGGCCATTCAGCCCATCCAGTCTGCTCCACTTTTCCACCATGGCTGATTTATTATACCTCTCAACCCCATTCTCCTGTCTCCTCTCTATAACCTTCGATGTCCTGTCTAATCGAGAATTATCAACCTTTGCTTCAAATATGTCCAATGTCTTAGGCTTCACAGCCGTCTGTGGCAATAAATTCCACACATTCACCATTCTCTGGCTGAAGAAATTCCTCCTCAGCTCTGTTCTAAATGGACATCTCTCTATTCTGCAGTTGTGCACTCTGGTCCTAGACTCCCCCACTATAGGAAACATCCTCTCCACATCCACTCTCTCTGTGTCCTCTGGTCCTAGACTCCCCCACTATAGGAAACATCCTCTCCACATCCACTCTATCTGTGTCCTCTGGTCCTAGACTCCCCCACTATAGGAAACATCCTCTCCACATCCACTCTATCTGTGTCCTCTGGTCCTAGACTCCCCCACTATAGGAAACATCCTCTCCACATCCACTTTATCTGTGCCCTCTGGTGCTAGACTCCCCCACTATAGGAAACATCCTCTCCACATCCACTTTATCTGTGCCCTCTGGTGCTAGACTCCCCCACTATAGGAAACATCCTCTCCACATCCACTTTATCTGTGCCCTCTGGTGCTGGACTCCCCCACTACAGGAAACATCCTCTCCACTCTGCAATGCTAGCACATCCTTTCTGAGATGTGGGGCCCAAAGCTGCTCCCAATACTCCGTGCGGTCTGACCAAAGCCTTACTGAGCTCCAGCATCACACCCTTGCTTTTATATTCCAGACCTCTCGAAATGAATGCTAACATCTCATTTGCCTTCCTCACCACCGATCAACCTGCAAGTTATCCTCCAGGGAATGCTGCACCAGTCCCTGTGTACATCCGATTTCCGAATTTCCTGCTAAGTGGCCATCCTCCCTCTCAGAGTGTGGACTCCTGCTCCACCTGTCGCCACCCCACAGAAGCTACTTGATGCTCTGCGTTCCTACAGGAGACTGATCCTGGATTGCATCGGGAATGGTTTACACCCCTCGTCCTTCCCTCCTGCGGCCGGCTCACCTTCGAGTCCGTGAGGACTGTCACCCTCCCTTTTCCGACATTCATGACGGCCGACACGAAGCTCTGCGCGTGACCCCTCCGGCCGTCCATCTTCCTTCTCCTTCCAGACTCCTCATTCAAGTAGAAGTGCGAATCCTCGTCTTCCGAGTCAGAGTCTAGAGAAAAGAAAGCTGGTAATTTCTCAAAGCCAGCAGGCCATGTACCCAAGACCTCACACAATTCAACATCGTTCACAGCCAGTTCCCAATCAGCCTCCCGGGGGCAGATACCATTGTGGTGTTTAAAACGCTCTTTCTGTGGTGCTGGGAAGTCTGTAAACCCTGCAGAATCTTATCTATCTCTGCATAAAATGTGATCAGATCTTCACACAAATCCTAAAACTAGATAAAGAGAATCCAATTAAATAAATAACACAAAAAACATGTTACTTGTTCATTTATTTATTGAGAAAAATAATCCAGTATTACATGTACTTGTTGGAAAAAGTATGTGAATCTTTGCTTTCAGTAACTGGTGTGACCCCCTTGTACAACATTAATAACCAAACGTTTCCAGTAACTGTTGATCAGTCCTGCACACCGACTTGGAGGAACTTTAGGCCATTCTTCCTTACAAAACTGCTTCAACTCTGGAATGTTGGTGGGCTTCCCTGCATGAACTGCTTGCTTCAGGTCCGTCAACAATATTTCTATAGGATCAAGGTCAGGACTTTGACTCGGCCATTCCAAAACACATTTTCTCTTCCTTTCAACCATTCTGTTGTTGATATATTCTTGTCTTTCGGATCATTGTCTGGCTGCTTTATCCAACTTCTACTGTGCTTCAGGTCACGGACTGCTACCCTGACATTCACCTGTGAAATCTCTTGACACAATTTTGAATTCGTTGTTCCCTCAACGATCGCAAGCTGTCCAGGCCCTGAGGCAGCAAAGCAGCTCCAAACCACGATGCTCCTTCCACCGTGCTTCACAGCTGGGATGAGGCTTTGGTGTTGGTGTACGGTGCCTTTTTCCTTCAAAGATAGTGGTGTGCATTTCTGCCAAAATCTTCACTTTTGTCTCATCTGTTCATCATCAGAACGTAGTCCCAGAAGTGTTGAGGAACGTCCAGGTGATCTTCTGCAAACTTGAGATATGCAGGATGTTTTTTTTTAGAGAGAGGTGGTTTCCCCCGTGGTGTCCTTCCATGAACACCATCCTTGTTTTGTGTTTTGCATATTATGGACACATGAACAGAGACTTCAGCAAGCTCTGGCGATTTCTGCAGGTATTTTGCTGTTACCCTTGGGTTCTTTTTCAGCTCCTTCAGCATCGCGCATTGTGCTCTCGGCATGATCTTTGCAGGATGCCCACTCCTACAGAGAGTAGCAACAGTACCGAGTTTCTTACATTTGTAGACAATTTCTCTTCCTGTGGACTGATGAAAACTCAGGTCTTCAGAAATGCTCTTGTAGCCTTTTCTACCTTCGTGCATTTCTATAATTCTTCTAAGGCCGTTTGACAGTTGTTTTGCTCAAGGCTCAGTGCACATAAACAGACCTTTCTTCATAAGTGCTGACTCTGTCAGGAACCCGACTTTGTGTATCTTCTTTATAGGTCAGGGCACCTCCACAAACCGCACCTCCAAACTTATCTCACTGATTTGAATGCTTGACTCCAAATAACTTTTGTAGAAGGCATTAACCCAAAGGTTCACAAACATTTTCCAACAAATGCATGCAATATTGGATCATTTTTCCTCAATAAATTAATGAACAAGTATAATGCTTTTGTGTTATTTAGTTAATTGGTTCTCTTTATCTGGTTTCAGGACATGCAAGAGGATCTGATCACATTTCAGAATCAGGTTTATCATCACCAGCATGTGATGTGAAATTTGATAACTCAGCAGCAGCAGTTCAATGCAGTACATAATCTAGCAGAGAGAGAAAAAAACAATAATAATTCAGTGTGTGCCTTCAGGCTTCTGTACCTGCTACCTGATGGTAACAGTGAGAAAAGGGCATGCCCTGGGTGCTGGAGGTCCTTAATAATGGACGCTGCCTTTCTGAGACACCGCTGCCTAAAAATATACTGGGTACTTTGTCGGCTAGAGCCCAAGATGGAGCTGACTAGATTTACAACCTTCTGCAGCTTCTTTCGGTCCTGTGCAGTAGCCCCTCCATACCAGACAGTGATGCAGCCTGTCAGAATGCTCTCCATAACTTCTACCACTGTAGAAGTTTCTGAGTGTATTTGTTGACATGCCAAATCTCTTCAAACTCCTAATAAAGTACCGCTGTTGTCTTGCCTTCTTTATGACTACATCGATATGTTGGGACCAGGATAGATCCTTGACACCGAGGAACTTGAAGCTGCTCACTCTCTCCACTTCTGATCTCTCAGTGAGGATTGGTATGTGCTCCTTCATCGTACCTTTCCTGGAGTCCACAATCAGCTCTTTCATCTTACTGACGTTGAGTGCCAGGTTGTTGCTGTGGCACCATTCCACTAGTTGGCATATCTCACTCCTGTACTCCTTTTGGTCATATTTATGCAGAAATAGAAAAATTCTACAGGGCCCACAAACTTTCTAGCATCGCTGTACATAAACATAACTACACAGGGAATGGAGGAATATGCATCATGTATTGCCAAAGGGATTTAGTTTAATTCAGCACTGTGTTCTGTGCAGACATCGTCAGCGAAAGGGTCTTGTTCCTCTAACAGAAAGATCTGCATTGTTTATCAACGGTATATGGCAGTGTGGCACTCCGGGGACGTGGTTAATAGCCCGCCCCAGCGTTCCCAGCGGCCAGTGCTATTTATTGTCCTTGTTTTAAAATGTGCTTGTGGAATTATGGTGAGATGTTCAAGTTCATTTACTGTTACATTGCGGCTCAGGTTCTACAGTCGTTCACCTGTCACCGTAAAAGTGTCGGTTGAGATAAACAAGCTCGTCTCGTCTGTCATCGTGGGCCGAATGCTCGCTACACTGGTGTCGGCAGTGGGACTGAAACTGACGGCGAGATTGAAGAGCTACGACATCGGATGGAGCGCCTTAAGGCTCAGGGAATAAGTCGCTTCCCCCTTGCCGCAAAGGCGGGATGCCGACCCAGAGGGAGAACCTGGGAACCGAGCATTGTGCCTTCCCATGAAACCCCGACAGGGTGAAAGTTCCCAGGTTCCCCAAACCGGGCGACACGGCAGAATTCATCACCTCCTCCCTCGCAGCCTGCAGCCGATGGGAGGATGGGCAACGTGGCAGGCACAACCGACACTGCCAGAGAAAGACGACGACCAGTGGGTCCCAGCAAGGTGCACCCTGAAGATCTCCAGGTACAATGGTGCCAGCTGCCTGGCGCAACTCAAACCCGAGACGGCCGTGCACTGTGCTGTGGCGCTGTAGGGGGATGCCTTGCGGACCCACCTCGACTTAGCGCTGGCTGAGCAGCGTGACTACAGGGCTTCGAGGCGGTGTTTCCGGCAGCGGCTATTGGAGGAAGCAACGGGGGAAGAACTGGGTAGCCAGCGGTGCAGTGTGGGAGAGAGCTTGCGGGTGTTAGCAGCAGATCTCCACCACTGTGCTCGGCACGGCTACCCCTAGTTCCCTCCCGTGGCCCAGGTCGAGCTTGCCCTCCGTGCCTTTGTAAAGGTGCTGATGCCGGAGTGCCTTTGGCAGCACATTCGCCTGACGTCACCATCGTCGCTGGCAGAGGTGGAGAGGGCAGAAGCAATTTCATTTGCAGTGGCGCCCCATGCCACAAGCCCGGGCTGGTGCCACTGAGGCTGAGGAGGAAACTGACAAGCAGGAGCCCGTGAGACAGGTCAGACCAGCGCCGCGGCCGGCACCCCCGGGTGCCACGGAGTGATCTCCGCTACCGGTGCGGCGAGGCAGGCCACGTGGCCCGGGGCTGCCCTGCACGGGCAACACTATACCTGGGTGCTGAAGCCGTGGCTCTCCGGCAGGGCAGCTCCATGAAGCGGAACAGGCGGGCACAGCAACCACCACCACCGGTCTCATAGCGGCCGCACACCCCCTCAGGGGCCCAACACAACACAGCGGAACCAAGGGCAAGCAGAGGTGGCAGCCATTCAGGTGACAGCTGGCGGTGACCTCCCCACCGGGGACAAGCAGGGGAGCGATCCCGTGCTGGCCCAGGTACGGGGATGGCTGGGGTGGGCAGGGGTCTCCGCTCCGGACCCAGGGACCAATACTCTCAGCGGGGAACGCTGGAGGTGCGTGACGGGTTGCTGTTCTGGCGGTGGTCATTTCCCTCCTGGGGGCTCCACGCCACGGTGCTGCGATGGGTACACGGGCTGACGGGGGCTCCACGCCACGGTGCTGCGATGGGTACACGGGTGACGGGGGCTGCAATGGGTACACGGGCTGACGGGGGCTGCAATGGGTACACGGGCTGACGGGGCTGCAATGGGTACACGGGCTGACGGGGCTGCAATGGGTACACGGGCTGACGGGGGCTGCGATGGGTACACGGGCTGACGGGGGCTGCGATGGGTACACGGGCTGACGGGGGCTGGCCACCTCGGGGCTGCGATGGGTACACGGGCTGACGGGGCTGTGATGGGTTCACGGGCTGACGGGGGCTGCGATGGGTACACGGGCTGACGGGGCTGCGATGGGTACACGGGCTGACGGGGGCTGCGATGGGTACACGGGCTGACGAGGCTGTGATGGGTACACGGGCTGACGGGGGCTGCGATGGGTACACGGGTGACGGGGGCTGCGATGGGTACACG
This sequence comes from Mobula hypostoma, assembly GCF_963921235.1. Taxonomy (NCBI): domain Eukaryota; kingdom Metazoa; phylum Chordata; class Chondrichthyes; order Myliobatiformes; family Myliobatidae; genus Mobula; species Mobula hypostoma. The sequence continues at coordinate 16,721,119 of NC_086126.1, read as the reverse complement.
GGTGACGGGGGCTACGATGGGTACACGGGTGACGGGGGCTGCGATGGGTACACGGGTGACGGGGGCTGGCCACCTCGGGGTCCGACAGACAATGGGCAAGCTCCGTGAATGCTTCGGCTGGCCTGGACGCAGGCAGGACCTGGGGTTGTTGGTGCACTGCTGCGACACTTCCACGTCCCAGAAGGGGCCTGGACACCAGTGCAGCCCCCATGGTGGGGGCCCCAGTACTGCCCCTCCCAGAAGCTGGGAAGCCACCGGAAGGGGCTGGGAGCAGTGCCCGACCTCATCTCCAATGTGGTATACATTGAAGGCCGTCTCCCAACGCTCACTCACGTACGGACAGTATACCAGCCGGGTGTTCGCATGCTGGGGACGGTCAATGCTCAGGTAACAGTTTCTTCCATCCACTGCAACGCTGCTGGAGAGCTGAACGACGTACCATCCTGAAATCGACTTCAGGGTCTGAATGAGCTCCTCATGTTCGAATGAAACACAGTTGAAGGAGGAAGAAACACCCCTTCCTCGCCAATGCTGACAGTCATGACCTGTGTCTGCGTGCGATAACTGCCTCCAGTCTGTGAGTGAGGGGGAGAACCTGGGAGCAGCTGATGGGAACACGGGGAGGATAAAATGGCTGCTGGTCAGCACAGACTCAATGGGCCGAAGGGCCTGGTCCCATGATGCATCTCTCCACAACTCCAGGAACCTGGAGAAGCCGGGGAAAGGCGAGAAGGAAGGCAGCACCCGAGGTCTGGACCCAACGCTCCCCAGCAGCCTAACGTGGCGCCGCGGTACAGGATAATGTCCCAGCAATGCCTGAGCGGGCTGGGAGTATTCCTCTTTGGAGTGAAGGAATAGGAGAGGCAGGTGGGCAAAGGTGTAGATAGTAAGAGGCAAAGACAGAGAGGGCAGCAATAGTTAATACGAGAGGGCATTATTTTAAGGTGATCAGAGGTAAGTGGTGGGTGTGTGGGACGTCCTGCCAGGGGTGGTGTAGAGACAGATACATTAGGGATATTTAAGGTGATGGGGGGTAAGTGGTGGGTGTGTGGGACGTCCTGCCGGGGGTGGTGTAGAGACAGATACATTAGGGATATTTAAGAGACTCTAAGATAGTCACATGGGTGATAGAAAAGTGGAGGGTTACGTGGGTTTGAAGGGTTAGATTGATTTTGGAGTAGATTAAAACAACGACACAACATCGTGGGCCAAAGGCTGCACTGTTGTATGTTGACAGCATGAAAACAGGCCATTTGGCCCAACACGCCCAGGATCGCCACAATCTCCCCGTCTCACTCTAAACCTCTCCTTTCCACGTACTGAGACAGTTGGGAGAGGTGGTGGTGAAACTCCAGGTTGAACCTCACGTTCCCCATTTGGTTCAGCCATGTGCAAACCCTCGGCTCTGCCAGTGCCAACCCCACCCTGTAGGCACAGCGTGTTCCTCACCCAGCCTGAATGCCGACTTGCAGAGCCGAAAGTTGTCTTGTGCAAAGGGGGCTGCCAAAATCGAATCCAGCGGCAGAGGGTTGATCCCAGTGGTGTCGGTGCTCTGTGAGGTGCTGCTCAGAGACGGCCCCGTCGGCGTCCACATCAGCAAGTCATTATTAAACCTGGCAGGGAAAAGAGCAGTAACAGAAACCGTTACCCTCAGCCACCTGCATGGGGTGGGCACCTCCCACTCCCCACCACACACACACACACACACACACACATACACACACACACGTGTATACTGTCCAATACTCCACACACACTGCCCAACACTCCCCACCCCCACACACACTCACTCCCCACCCCACCCCCCAACACACTCCCCACACACACACGTGTATACTGTCCAATACTCCACACACACTGCCCAACACTCCACCCCCCCACACACTCCCCACCCCCACACACACACGTGTATACTGTCCAATACTCCACACACACTGCCCAACACTCCACCCCCCCACACACTCCCCACCCCCACACACTCCCCACCCCACAACACACTCCCCACACACACGTGTATACTGTCCAATACTCCACACACACTGCCCAACACTCCCCACCCCCACACACACACTCCCCACCCCCCCACACACACTCCCCACCCCCCCACACACACGTGTATACTGTCCAATACTCCACACACACTGCCCAACACTCCACCCCCCCACACTCCCCACCCCCACACACACACTCCCCACCCCCCCACACACACACACACACGCGTACACTGTCCAACACTCCATACACACACACACACTCCCCACACACACACGTGTATACTGTCCAATACTCCACACACTCACACTCCCCACACACACATACACTGCCCACTGCCCCACACACACACACACACACGTACACTGCCCAACACTCCCCCCCACACACATACTCCCCACTCCCACACACACACACACACACACACGTACACTGCCCAACACTCCACACACATACACTCCCCACTTACAGATATGTACACGGCCCAACACTCCACACACACACACACACACACACACACACACACACACACACACACACAGCTCAACACTCCCCACAGACACACACTCCCCACCCCCACACACACGTACACTGCCCAACACTCCACACACACACACACACACACACACACACAGACACACCGAGTTCACAGGTCATAGAAGCTGCCCCTGAATCCCACCAGCCCCTCTCCCAAACACTCACATTGATACACAGGCTGTGAATAGGTAAGGCCCCACATACCAGGTTCAGGAACAGTTATTACCCCTCAACCATCAGGCTCCTGAACCAGTGAGGATAACCTCAACTCTGAACTGATTCCATCGGGAAGGAGGTACAGAAGCCTCAGGTCCCACACCACCAGGTTCAGGAACAGTTATTACCCCTCAACCATCAGGCTCCTGAACCAGTGAGGATAACCTCAACTCTGAACTGGTTCCACAATCTATGGACTCACTCTCAAGGGCTCTACAATTCATGTTCCCAGGATTAATTATCAATCAGCAATTGATTGATTATATATTTATTATATTGTATTTGCACAGGTTGTCTTCTTTTGCAGCTGGTTGTCAGCCCTTGTATGTAGTTTTTCACTGAATCTATTGTATTTCTTTGTTCTCCTGTGAATACCCGTATGACAATAAATCTCAGGGTAGAGTATGGTGATGTATCCCTATGTACTTTGATGATTTTATTTTGCTGCTGTTGTTTTGTTGCTTACTTTGCTCTGCGTTGTCCTGTGCTATATGGTGGGCTAGTGATGGAATGTGTGGCCTGCCCCCTTGGCTATGCTGATTGTGAATGTAAACGACACATTTCACTGTATGATTCAATGTACATGTGAAAATTAAACTTGAACCCTGTATCGTGAAAGTTGGAAGGAACGTGCTGAACTTCAAAGTTCGAAAGGCACATTTATTATCAAAGTACATTCATGTCGCCATACACAACCCTGAGATTTGTTTTCTTGCGTACTCAAAAATATCCAAGAAATGATAGAAGCAGTGAAAGACTGGACCCAACAGGGTAAACGACTGTGCAAAATAAAGAAAGAAGCAATAAATATAGAGAACGTGAGATGAACAATCCTTGGAAGTGAGTGCAGAGGTTGTGGGAACAGTTGAGTAATGGGCAAGTGAAGTTGAGTGAAGTTATCCTCTCTGGTAGTAACTGACCTCCTTAGGTCTTTTGAGGATGTAGAGGTGCTGGTGTCACCTTTCAAGTAACCTCTCTAAAATGGAAGGCCATTCTCACAAGTCAAGTCAAGTCAAGTCAAGTCATGTCATTTTTTATCATCATTTCAACCATAACTGCTGGTACAATACACAGTAAAAACCAGACAACGTTTTCCAGGACCATGGTGCTACATGAAACAATACAAAAACTACACTGAACTACGTAAAACAACACAAAAACTACACTAGACTACAGACCTACCCAGGACTGCATAAAGTGCACAAAACAGTGCAAGCATTACAATAAATAATAAACAAGACATTAGGCACAGTAGAGGGCAGTAGGTTGGTGTCAGTCCAGGCTCTGGGTATTGAGGAGTCTGATGGCTTGGGGGCAGAAACTGTTACATAGTCTGGTCGTGAGAGCCCGAATGCTTCGGTGCCTTTTGCCAGATGGCAGGAGGGAGAAGAGTTTGTATGAGGGGTGCATGAGGTCCTTCACAATGCTGTTTGCTTTACCGATGCAGCGTGCGGTGTAAATGTCTGTAATGGCGGGAAGAGAGACCCCGATGATCTTCTCAGCTGACCTCACTATCCGCTGCAGGGTCTTGCAATCCGAGACGGTACAATTCCCGAACCAGGCAGAGATGCAGCTGCTCAGGATGCTCTCAATACATCCTCTGTAGAATGTGGTGATGATGGGGGGCTGGGAGATGGACTTTTCTCAGCCTTCACAGAAAGTAGAGACGCTGCTGGGCTTTCTTTGCTATGGAGCTGGTGTTGAGGGGCCAGGTGAGATTCTCTGCCAGGTGAACACCAAGAAATTTGGTGTTTGATCTTAACGATCTCTACGGAGGAGTCGTCGATGTTCAGCGGAGAGTGATCGCTCCGTGTCCTCCTGAAGTCAACGACCATCTCTTTCGTTTTGTTCACATTCAGAGACAGGTTGTTGGCTCTGCACCAGTCCGTTAGCCACTGCACCTCCTCTCTGTACGCTGACTTATTGTTCTTGCTGATGAGACTCACCACGGTCGTGTCGTCGGTGAACTTGATGATGTGGTTCGAACTGTGTGTTGCAGCACAGTCGTGGGTCAGCAGAGTGAACAGCAGTGGACTGAGCACACAGCCCTGGGGGGCCCCCGTGCCCAGTGTGATGGTGTTGGAGATGCTGCTTCCAATCCAGACTGACTGAGGTCTCCCAGTCAGGAAGTCGAGGATCCAGTTGCAGAGGGAGGTGTTCAGGCCCAGTAGGCTGTTTTCCAATCAGTTTCTGGGGAACGATTGTGTTGAATGCTGAACTGAAGTCTATGAACAGCATTCAAACGTACGTGTCTTTTTTGTCCAGGTGGAGGGTGATGGTAATGGCATCATCTGTTGAATGGTTGGGACGGTACGTGAACTGCAGGGGGTCCAGTGAGGGGGCAGCAGAAGGAACTAGCTGCACTGTGACAGTGATGAAAATAGATCAGTCGCTGCAAAACACCTTTGGGACCCGAGACTGTGTAAAACGGAAGCTTTTCATTAGCTGTGTCGCTCTGTCCCTTGTCACAAGAAGTTGTGGACACAGCCCAGTCCGCAAACTCCACGGATTCTGTCTACACTCTCGCTGCCTCGGTGAAACAGCCAGTGTAATCAAAGAACCCCCCCCCGCCGCCAACCCTGAATGTTCTCTCTTCTCCCCTCTCCCATCGGGCAGAGATATAACAGCCAGGGAGAACATACCACCAGGCTGAAGGAGGGCTTCTGTCCCACTGCTGTCAGACTCTCAGTCACTAAAAGGTGGACTCTGGAGGTCAGCCCAGAGGCTGACAAGGGTACGGAGTCACAATGAGCTACAGGCCTTTCGCCAGGTGTTTGGCTGCTCACTATTTCAGCCTTTGAACATGATTTTTGCTGGGGAAGCCTGCAGTGAAATATCTCTTAGTAAAGCCAGCATGGGAGGACACCACTCCAATCCTTTATCCAAGCAACAGACACCAAAATGCTGGAGAGACTCAGCATGGTGGAAATGAATAAACAGTCAACATTTTCTGCCCAGGACCCTTCTTCAGGATTTTATCCAAAGGAGGCCATTTGGCCCTTCGCCTCTGTGCCAGCCAGCTCTCCTCTGTAACCCATTTGCACTCTTTCCCCAGAGCACCACAGATGATACACTTCGGAAAGCTCCCAGTAAAGACCCCTTCCACAGCCTTTCCCACGTCACAGCAACTCATTTCCTGCTCTTGCCAACACCTCTCCCTCGGGCTGATCAGCAAGCAGCTTCTTGTGTATTCCATGGGAGCTGTCCCTTTGTACAGTTAAATTGGCACACAGGCAACTCATCCGCCCAACAAGACATCTGTCCAACCAAGTCCCATGTTCCTGTCTGAATCCCTCCCTCGAAACCTTTCCAATCCATGTTCCTGTCTGTATCCCTCCCTCAAAACCTTTCCAATCCATGTTCCTGTCTGTATCCCTCCCTCAAAACCTTTCCAATCCATCCTGCACATATCCCTCCCTCAAAACCTTTCCAATCCATGTTCCTGTCCGTATCCCTCCCTCAAAACCTTTCCAATCCATGTTCCTGTCTGTATCCCTCCCTCAAAACCTTTCAAATCCATCCTGCGCATATCCCTCCCTCAAAACCTTTCCAATCCATGTTCCTGTCCGTATTCCTCCCTCGAAACCTTTCCAATCCATGTTCCTGTCTGTATCCCACCCTCAAAACCTTTCCAATCCGTGTTCCTGTCCGTATTCCTCCCTCAAAACCTTTCCAATCCATGTTCCTGTCTGTATCCCTCCCTCAAAACCTTTCCAATCCATCCTGCACATATCCCTCCCTCAAAACCTTTCCAATCCATGTTCCTGTCCGTATCCCTCCCTCAAAACCTTTCCAATCCATGTTCCTGTCTGTATCCCTCCCTCAAAACCTTTCAAATCCATCCTGCGCATATCCCTCCTTCCAATCCATGTTCCTGTCTGTATCCCTCCCTCAAAACCTTTCCAATCCATCCTGCGCATATCCCTCCATCAAAACCTTTCCAATCCATGTTCCTGTCTGTATCCCTCCATCAAAACCTTTCCAATCCATGTTCCTGTCTGTATCCCTCCCTCGAAACCTTTCCAATCCATGTTCCTGTCCGTATCCCTCCCTTGAAACCTTTCCAATCCATCCTGCACATATCCCTCCCTCAAAACCTTTCCAATCCATGTTCCTGTCTGTATCCCTCCCTCAAAACCTTTCCAATCCATGTTCCTGTCCGTATTCCTCCCTCGAAACCTTTCCAATCCATGTTCCTGTCTGTATCCCTCCCTCAAAACCTTTCCAATCCATCCTGCGCATATCCCTCCATCAAAACCTTTCCAATCCATGTTCCTGTCCGTATCCCTCCCTTGAAACCTTTCCAATCCATCCTGCGCATATCCCTCCCTCAAAACCTTTCCAATTCATCCTGCACAAATCCCTCCCTCAAAACCTTTCCAATCCATATTCCTGTCCGTATTCCTCCCTCGAAACCTTTCCAATCTGTGTTCCTGTCCATATTCCTCGAAACCTTTCCAATCCGTGTTCCTGCCCATATTCCTCGAAACCTTTCCAATCCATGTTCCTGTCTGTATCCCTCCCTCAAAACCTTTCCAATCCATCCTGCGCATAACCCTCCCTCAAAACCTTTCCAATCCATCCTGCGCATATCCCTCCATCAAAACCTTTCCAATCCATGTTCCTGTCCGTATCCCTCCCTCGAAACCTTTCCAATCTGTGTTCCTGCCCATATTCCTCGAAACCTTTCCAATCCGTGTTCCTGCCCGTATTATTTCAAACCTTTCCAATCCGTGTTTTTGTTTCCCTCAAAACTTTTCCAATCCATGTTCCTGTCCATATCCCTCAAAACCTTTCCGTGTTCCTGCCCGTATCCCTCGAAATCTTTCCAATCCATGTTCCTATCCATATCCTTCGAAACCTTTCCATTCTGCGTTCCTGTCCGTATCCCTGAAAACCTTTCCATCCATGTTCCTGCCCAAGTGTCTTTTAAGTGTTGTAACTGTACATGACTTCCTCTGGCAGCTCATTCCATATACCCACCATCCTCTTTGTGAAAAACTTCCTGCTCAGGTCCCCTTTACATCTTCCCCCTCTCCCCTTCAACCCATGCCCTCTAACATTCGACTTCCCTACCCTGGGGAAAAGGCTATGTCTATCCACCTGACCGACGTCCTGTTGGGTACAGTCCTTCACTGACCCAATTATGTTTCTTGGATTTACTGCGTATGCCCACGAGAAAGCGAATCTCAGGGTTGCATATGGTGACATATAATAAATTTGAACTTTGAAGCTTATCTACGACCTCACGATTTTATAAACCTCAGCCTCCCTCGCTCAAGGGAAAACAATCCCAGCCTGACAAGTCTCTGCTGATAACTCAAACCTCTCTAGTCCCATAATATGCTTGTAAATCTTTTCTCGTGATAAATTACATCTTCCTGTAATGGAGCGAGAAGGTCAGGGGGCATTCAGTCCGTCAGAACAATCCGTAAGGCACAGCAGCAGAATGGGGCTATTCGGCCCATCAAGTCTGCTCCACCGTTTCACGATGGCTGTTTTATTTTTCCTCTCACTCACATTCTCCTGCCCTCTCCCTGTAACCTTTGACGCAACTGACCATCCACCGTAACTCTGCCCCTCGTGATTTTATATACCTCGATAAGGTTACCCCTCAGCTTCCCTCGCTCAAGGGAAAACAGTCCCAGCCTGTCCAGTGTCTCCTGATAAATCAAACCCTCCTGTCCCTGTAGTATCTGTGTGGTGCAGAGTATATTGACTGGCTGCATCACAGCCTGGTACGAAAACACCAACGCCCTTGAGTGGAAAACTCTGCAAAAAGTAGCAGCTACAACCCAGTCCATCTCTGGGCTGCGAATAAAGCCCTCCCCACCACTGAGCGCATCTACATGGAGCTTTGACGTAGGAAAGCACCATCCATAATCAGCGACCCCCACCACACAGGTCACGCTCTTTCTCGATGCTGCCATCGGGAAGGAGGTATAGGAGCCGCAAAACCCCACTAGGTTCAGGAACAGTTATTACCCAACCTTTGGGCTCTTGTAATAAAAAAAATAATACCAGTGGGGATCACCTCACTCACCCCATCACTGAACTGTTCCCACAACATATCGCACAACTGTTCCCAGAACATATCGCATGTTCTCGATACTTATTGCTTATTTATTCACTATTATTATTTTTCTTTTTCTACTTGCACAGTTGCTGTCTTTTTGTGCCCTGGCTGAATGCCTAAGTTAGTACAGTCGTTCACATTGATTCTGTTAGAGTTAGTACAGTCTTCCTCATAGATTCTGTTAGTAGTCTGCCTCATAGATTCTGTTAGTACAGTTTTTCGCATTGATTCTGTTAGTACAGTCTTTCTCATTGATTCTGTTAGTACAGTTTTTCGCATTGATTCTGTTAGTACAGTCTTTCTCATTGATTCTGTTAGTACAGTCTTTCTCATTGATTCTGTTAGTTAGAAGTCTTTCTCATTGATTCTCTTAGTACAGTCTCTCATTGATTCTGTTACGGTTAATACAGTCTTTCTCCATCTGTGTCCTCTGGTCCTAGACCCCCCCTAATACAAGAAACATCCTCTCCACATCCACTCTATCAGTGTCCTCTGGTCCTAGACTCCCCCACCATGGGAAATATCCTCTCCACATCCACTCTATCTGTGTCCTCTGGTCCTAGACTCCCCCACTATAGGAAACATCCTCTCCACATCCACTCTATCTGTGTCCTCTGGTCCTAGACTCCCCCACTATAGGAAACATCCTCTCCACATCCACTCTATCTGTGTCCTCTGGTCCTAGACTCCCCCACTATAGGAAACATCCTCTCCACATCCACTCTATCTGTGTCCTCTGGTCCTAGACTCCCCCACTGTAGGAAACATCCTCTCCACATCCACTCTATCTGTGTCCTCTGGTCCTAGACTCCCCCACTATAGGAAACATCCTCTCCACATCCACTCTATCTGTGTCCTCTGGTCCTAGACTCCCCCACTATAGGAAACATCCTCTCCACATCCACTCTATCTGTGTCCTCTGGTCCTAGACTCCCCCACTATAGGAAACATCCTCTCCACATCCACTCTATCTGTGTCCTCTGGTCCTAGACTCCCCCACTATAGGAAACATCCTCTCCACATCCACTCTATCTGTGTCCTCTGGTCCTAGACTCCCCCACTGTAGGAAACATCCTCTCCACATCCACTCTATCTGTGTCCTCTGGTCCTAGACTCCCCCACTATAGGAAACATCCTCTCCACATCCACTCTATCTGTGTCCTCTGGTCCTAGACTCCCCCACTATAGGAAACATCCTCTCCACATCCACTCTATCTGTGTCCTCTGGTCCTAGACTCCCCCACTATAGGAAACATCCTCTCCACATCCACTCTATCTGTGTCCTCTGGTCCTAGACTCCCCCACTATAGGAAACATCCTCTCCACATCCACTCTATCTGTGTCCTCTGGTCCTAGACTCCCCCACTATAGGAAACATCCTCTCCACACCCACTGTACCTGTGCCTTTCAATATTCAATCCATTTCAATGAGGTCCCCCCCCCCCATTCTTCCAAATACCAGTAAATACAGGCCAGAGCCCCTCAGACACTAACCCCACCATTCTCTATCACCTTCTCTGGATGCTGTCAATGCCAAGACAAGGACAGGAGGGCACTGCCCAGGACTCACCTGTTGTAGACGCTCTCATAGAATTCCTTACTGGGAAGCAGCAGGTGCAGGGCGGGCAGGGTCAGCTCCAGGATGTACTGGGAAGAGGCCAGCGTCTCAGACTGAAATTCCGCCATCTCCTCAGGCTCTCCCGGGATCACCATCTGTCAATCAAAGCCAGCAGCCATTACAGCTTGCCATCCTCTCCGCGATGGGGCGAGGAATGATTCCCACGGGAATGGTGTGATAATGGATACAACGGGAGTGTGTGTCACCGGCCTACACTCATCATCATTCTGTGTCGTGTCGTATGACATCATCATTCTGTGTCGTGTCGTATGACATCATCATTATGTACTGTGTCGTTATGATGTGGGTGATCATCGTCTCACAACCATGACTGTTCGTGGCAGATATTTCTACAGACGTGGTTTGCCATTGCCTTCTTCTGGGCAGTGTCTTTACAAGACGGGTGACCCCAGCCATTATCAATACTCGTCAGAGATTGTCTGCCTGGTGTCAGTGGTCACATAACCAGGACTTGTGATCTGCACCGGCTGCTCATACGACCATCCACCACCTGCTTCCACGGCTTAACGTCACCCTGATCGGGGGCTAAACAGGTGCTACACCTTGCCCCAGGGTGACCTGCAGGCCAGCGGAGGGAAGGAGTACCTCACACCTCCTTTGTATCTCCACCCTGGCACCTGCATTACCTCAAGTGAAACCAAAACAAAATCTATCATTCCACAGTACAGATACACGCACAGAATCCCATCTGCCAGCTTTAGGATGTATCCATTCAAGTGTCCGTCTCAACAGCTCTTAAACTTGATGACCTTATCTGATCTTGCCACATTCCAGATGTGAAAACTGAACAGTTTTCAATACAGGTGAAGAACCCCTTCCCCGAAATTCCAAAATCCAAGAACATCTGACATGACGTCACAAATGGAAAACTGCAGAAGGCTCCGGGAAGGTTCTCACATACGCAATGAACCGAACTTAATGAAAAATCGGAAAACGCTGCATAAAGCCAAAAACTGAAGATCTCAATTCTGTATTGAAAGAGTGGATTTGTCATCAGAGTGAACGTACGCTATTTAACGGATAGAGTGGATGTGGAGAGGATGTTTCCTATGGTGGAGGAGACTAGGACCAGAGGACACAGATAGAGTGGATGTGGAGAGGATGTTTCCTATAGTGGCGGAGTCTAGGACCAGAGGACACAGATAGAGTGGATGTGGAGAGGATGTTTCCTATAGTGGGAGAGTCTGGGACCAGAGGACACAGATAGAGTGGATGTGGAGAGGATGTTTCCTATAGTGGGGGAGTCTAGGACCAGAGGACACAGATAGAGTGGATGTGGAGAGGATGTTTCCTATAGTGGGGGAGTCTAGGACCAGAGGACACAGATAGAGTGGATGTGGAGAGGATGTTTCCTATAGTGGGGGGGTTTAGGTCACAGCATCAGAATAGAAGGAGGTCACCCTGATAGAGTTGAGCAGGGATTTCTACAGCCAGCGGGTGGTGAATTGTGGAATTTATTGCCACAATTGGTTGTGGAGGCCGAGTCACTGGTATATTTGATGCTGTGATGATAGGTTCTGGTTTAATATGGGTGTCAAGGCAGGAGAATGGTGTTGAGAGGGATAATAAATCATCCTCGATGGAATGGTGGAGCAGACTTGATGAGCTTAATGGCCTACATCTGCTCTTGTGGTTTGAATAAAAGCTGCCCTCACAGACGCCACTCATCACTGGCACTGAGCAGGTCAGGTGGAGTCTGTGAAAAGGACACAAGTTGCCCTATTCAGGTCGAAAAGCCTTTCTCAGAGCTCTTTGTTCCTCATACACTCTGGTTGGCTTCGCATTTCCAGTATCTTGAATTTTTTTAAAAATGTTTTTCAATTGCAGATGTCTGGTTTATGGGATGGCAAGATCAGGTTCAACAACTGCTGGGTGGCACCAACCTCAAAGAGAATGGAGACAGCTGACTGCCTTGGATAGAATACCAAGGTAGACTACCTTGGGCAGAACGGTGATAGCTGACTGCCTTGGATCCAGCAGATGGAAAAAGGCCCTTTGGCCCAACTGCCCCATGCTGACCAAGGCACCTTCCTCAGCAGGTCCCATTTGCCTGCGCTTGGCCCACGTCCCTCTCGAGCAGGGCTTCCCAACCTCTTTTATGCTGTGGACCAATACCATTAAGCAAGGGGTCCTCGGACCACAGGTTGGGAACCGCTGCTCGAGAGTGACCTTTGCTGTCCTCGTGACTTTTAAATACCCACCCCAACCAGCTCCTCTGGCAACTCATTCCATCTAGCCAGCGGCCTCTGTGTGTGGTACAAAGTGTTCTCAGGCCCCCTTTCAATGTTTCTCCTCTTCTCCTCCGATTTGAAATTCCTCTACCCGCCGGGAAAAACTCACCATCCACCTTACCTGTGCCCCTGAAGATTTTATAAACCTCCCTCGGCCTCCTTCGCTCCAGGGCAAACAGTTCCAGCCTGTCCCGTCCGAGGGGGTATCAAAATTATCTGAAGAACATGTCACCCAACACTCTCGCAAACTCCTACAGGTGTACTGTGGAGGGCATCTCTGACTGGTTTTGGGTGGCGGAGGGGGAAACTGCACAGGATCGAAATAAGCTGCAGAAAGTTGTAAACTCAGTCAGCTCCATCATGGGCAGTAACCTCCCCAACATCCAGGACATCTTCAAGGAGCGATGCCTCAAAGAGGCAGCATCCATCATTAAGGACCCCCATCACCCAGGACAGGCCCTCTTCTCATTGCTACCATCAGGGAGGAGGTACAGAAGCCTGAAGACACACACTCAACGATTCAGGAACAGCTCCTTCCCCTCTGCCATCAGATTTCTGAATGGACAATGAACCCATAAACACTACCTCACTACTTTTTCTCTCTTTTTGCACTACTTAATTAAATTTTCTTCTTTTATATATACTTATTCTGATTTATAGTTTTTATTATTAAGTACTGCAGTGTTCTGCTCCCACAAAACAAGTTTCATGACGTCTGCCCGTGAGATTAAACCTGATCTTTGTTCTGAGAGGCAAAGGCCCCCTGGTGTAACCCCAGTCTTTATACACTGACACTCTGATGACACTGATCAGATTGCCTGGAAATGCGAACGGCTTGGCATTGGCTCCAGCGTGTGGGCAGGCTCGGGATCAGCACCTGCAATGTGGACAGGTCCGTGCACTTGCTGAAACTCGTCAGGATTAGCCTCCGGCCCACAGTCACAGAAAAGGACAGTGAACTAATAGCATGCTGCGTCATTAACAGCAGCGACATCCAATAGTCCGGAAGGTGGCCAGGCCAGTGCCGCTAAGTTCTGAGGTACCGGATTATCAGTTTTACAGCATATTCCTCCAGATACCTCCTCTGTTATTGTCCTGTCCACGTTTCTTCCTCCACTGTCTCACTCATCATACAGTTCTCTTGTGCTTCTCACTGTATTTGTAGGACCACACACAAAAAGCTGGAGGAATTCAACAGGTCAGGCAGCATCTCAGGAGAGGACTACATGGCTGACATCTCAGGCCGAGACCTTTCACCAGGGTCGGGAGATTCTTGGCCCGAAACGTCAAATGTCTGTCTATTCCTCTCCACAGTTATTGCCTGAGCTGCTCCGTGTGTGTGTGTGTGTGTGTGTGTGTCTCTGGATTTCCAGCATCTGTAGAATCTCTCATGTTTACGATTACCATGCACACCCGGTTTACAGTGTGAGCTCCACGAGAGCGAGGAATTTCGTCGGGCCCTGACAGTAACCTGACCTGAATCTCGGTGGGACTGGAGACCAGGGTACAGTAACTTACCTCTCACGCACCAAGCACGGGCGATTCTTTTTTCCTGAAAAGACACTTCTTCTCAGCAGTGTCTTTTCAGGACAGGTGACCCCCCCCCGCCCCTCCACCACCAGCCATTATCAATACTCGTCAGAGATTGTCTGCCTGGCGTCAGTGGTCACATAACAGGACTTGTGATCTGCACCAGCTGCACCACCTGCTCCCACGGCTTCACATCACTCTGATTGGGAGGGGGGTTTAGCGGGTGATACCCCTTGCCCAAGGGAGACCTGCAGGATTGTGGAGGGAAGGAGCACCTCACACCTCCTTTGGTGGGTGGCAGGGTGGAGTTACGGACAGACAACGTGAGGTGATGTGACCGGTCTGGGGTCAGAGTTACGGACAGACAACATGAGCCGGTGATGTGGCCAGTCTGGGGTGAGATTGACGGACAGACAACGTGAGATGATGTGGCCAGTGTGGGGTGAGATTTACGGCCACACAAAGTGAGCCGGTAACATGGCCGGTCTGGGGTGAGATCTACGGACAGACGTGAGATGATGTGACCGGTCTGGGGTGAGATTTATGGACAGACAACCTGAGGTGATGTGACCGGTCTGGGTTGAGATTTATGGACAGACAACGTGAGGTGATGTGGCCGGTCTGGGGTGAGATTTATGGACAGACAATGTGAGGTGATGTGACCGGTCTGGGTTGAGATTTACAGACAGACAACGTGAGGTGAGGTTTCCGGTCTGGGGTGAGATTTACGGACAAACAACGTGAGGTGATGTGACCGGTCTGGGTTGAGATTTACGGACAAACAACGTGAGGTGATGTGACCGGTCTGGGTTGAGATTTACGGACAGACAACGTGAGGTGACATGACCGGTCTGGGGTGAGATTTACGGACAGACAACGTGAGGTGATGTGGCCAATGTGGGGTGAGATTTACAGACAGACAACGTGAGGTGACGTTTCCGGTCTGGGGTCAGATTTACGGACAGACAACGTGAGGTGACGTGGCCGGTCTGGGATGAGATTTATGGACAGACAATGTGAGCCAATGATGTGGCCGGCCTGGAACGAGATTTACAGACAAACAACGTGAGCTGGTGATACGGCCAGTCTGGAACGAGAGCTCACCTCCTCTGTTTCGTACATGGTGCGCTTGGACGAGAACGGAGAGGGTTCGGGCTGCTTCAGCTCACAGGGACTTTCCACGGTCGAGAGGTCAATGTCGTCTGTCTTCTCCATGAGCAGATCCCACTGGGAGCCGCTGTAGTCCGGGTTTACCGTCAGTACTATCCTGCCCCATTGGGAGAAGGATAACACTCAGAGATGACAACACTTACATTACAACCGACTTCGCCATTATACATCTGCATGTATCAGGAATTTGCTGTGCTGTGTTTGCTCAACATGCAACAAAAAAAACATTCAACAATCATAAAGAATAAGGAATTCCATTAAAAATAGATTTCCACTTTAAAGTTATTTACAATGTTAACAGCGAAATATAAAGTAGTTTAAAGTATTTACAGTGCAGTGCAGTGACTGGGGGGTTATGGACAAAGTGGAGTGGGCAGGGGACTAGAATGGCGGAGCAGAGTAATAGCCTGAGCAAGAGACATTGAAGATGGTATATTGCTAGAGGTAGCACGTAGTGGTCAACGGTAATGGTAGAGTGACTTGACATTTCGCTATGGGTGTGGTATATTGTGAGAGAATGCTGCATTGAACCAGACAGTCATGGCAGATATGAGGATACACTCTACAGTGACAGTGAAGAGTTACACCAGGGTGTCCTGGGGAAGATGGACTGATGTGAGGTTTTTTCTCTCTCTCTCTCTCGATGCATGAGTGCCAAGAAGTTTTCTCAGCAACATCTTCCGCTAGGATCAACTGGGCGAAATGTTCCGGACTCTCAGTAGGTCAGGTGTGTGATGTCGGGGAGTGAAACGAGGAAGATTTAAAACGAAAGAAATCCTGATTCGGGTGTAATTCGGAGAAGGAAGTCTAAGAATCGGAGCGGGAGTGCGGAGGAAGCCATTTTGAATGTTTCAATTTTTTTTTCATCGGCGTTCAGAGAGGCGGGACTGCGCAGGCGTGTGACGTCGGGCAGTGAAGCGCGGAAGATTTAAAAGGAACAGAGCCTTATCCAGCGGGCAGCGTCATTTGCAGGCGGCGGAGTGAGCCGGGAGCAGAGTGAAGGCTTAAGGGCTTCGGCTCAACGGGCTTAGGCGGAAACAGCCAAGGCGAAGAGGGTTTGGCATTCATTTTTTCCTGTTATTTGAGGAGAGGGGCAGTATGAGTGTGAGGGCAGTTTGTTGTTCTCGGTGCCGGATGTGGGAGGCCCTGGAGTCTCCAAGCCTCCCGGACGTCCACATCTGCGCCAAGTGCATCGAGATGCAGTTCCTAAGGGACCGCGTTACGGAACTGGAGCTGCAGCTCCATGACCTTCGTCTGGCCAGGGAGAGTGAGGAGTTGACAGAGAGGAGTTACAGGCAGGTGGTCATACCAGGGCCACGGGAGGCAGACATGTGGGTCATGGTTAGGAGGGGGAAGGGGAAGTGTCAGGTACTAGAGAGTACCCCAGTTGCTGTGCCCCTTGACAATAAGTACTCCTGTTTGAGTACTGTTGGGGGGGACAGCTTACCTGGGGGAAGCAACAGTGGCCGTGCCTCCGGAACAGAGTCCAGCCCTGTAGCTCAGAAGGGTAGGGAAAGGAAGAGGAGGGCAGTTGTAATAGGGGACTCAGTAGTTAGGGGGTCAGACAGGCGATTCTGTGGACGCAGTCCAGAGACCCGGATGGTAGTTGCCTCCCTGATGCCAGGGTCCGGGATATTTCTGATCGCGTCCAAGATATCCTGAAGTGGGAGGGAGAGGAGCCAGAGGTCGTGGTACATATTGGTACCAATGACACAAGTAGGAAAAGGGGAGAGGTCCTGAAAGGAGAATATAGGGAGTTAGGAAGGGAGTTGAGAAAAAGGACCGCTAAGGTAGTAATCTCAGGATTACTGCCTATGTCACGCGACAGTGAGAGTAGGAATGCAATGAGGTGGAGGATAAATGCGTGGCTGAGGGATTGGAGCAGGGGGCAGGGATTCAAGTTTTTGGATCATTGGGACCTCTTTTGGCACAGGTGTGACCTGTACAAAAAGGACAGGTTACCCTTGAATACACTTGAATCCTAGGGGGACCAATATCCTGGTGGGGAGATTTGCGAGGGCTTCTGAGGTGACTTTAAACTAGAATGGTTGGGGGGAGGGAATCAAATTAAGGAGACTAGGAGTGGGGAGGTTGGTTCACAAATGGAGAAGGCAGGTAGGCAGTGTGTGAGGGAGCATATGCAGGGGACAGAGATCAGGAGCACTCAGACCAAAGATGAAGGGGAGAAGGAAGAAAAAGATAACAAAGTTGTTTGCTCCATTAAGGATAAACAGAGAGTAAGAGGTGGAGAGTTTCTTAAATGCATCTATTTTAATACTAGGAGCATTGTAAGAAAGGTGGATGAGCTTAGAGCATGGATTGATACCTGGAAATATGATGTCGTGGCTATTAGTGAAACGTGGTTGCAGGAGGGGTGTGATTGGCAACTAAATATTCCAGGATTTCGTTGCTTCAGATGTGACAGAGTAGGAGGGGCAAGAGGGGGAGTTGTTGCATTGCTTGTCAGAGAAAATATAACAGTGGTGCTCTGGCAGGATAGATTAGTGGACTCGTCTAGGGAGGCTATTTGGGTGGAATTGAGGAATGGGAAAGATGTAGTAACACTTATAGGGGTGTATTATAGACCACCTAATGGGGACCGAGAACTGGAGGAGCAAACTTGTTAGGAGATAGCAGATATTTGTAGTAAGCACAAGGCTGTGATTGTGGGAGATTTTAATTTTCCACACATAGACTGGGAAGCCCATTCTGTAAAAGGGCTGGGTGGTTTGGAGTTTGTCAAATGTGTGCAGGATGGTTTTTTGCAGCAATACATAGAGGAACCAACTAGAGAAGGGGCAGCGTTGGATCTCCTGTTAGGGAATGAGATAGGGCAGGTGACGGAGGTTTGCGTTGGGGAGCACTTCGGGTCCAGTGATCACAATACCATTAGTTTCAATATAATTATGGAGAAGGATAGGACTGGACCCAGGGTTGAGATTTTTGATTGGAGAAAGGCTAACTTTGAGGAGATGCGAAAGGATTTAGAAGGAGTGGATTGGGACAATTTGTTTTATGGGAAGGATGTAATAGAGAAATGGAGGTCATTTAAAGGTGAAATTTTGAGGGTACAGGATCTTTATGTTCCTGTTAGGTTGAAAGGAAGGTTAAAAGTTTGAGAAGCCATGGTTTTCAAGGGATATCGGAAACTTGGTTCGGAAAAAGAGAACGATTTACAATAAATATAGGCAGCTTGGAGTTAATGAGGTGCTCGAGGAATATAAAGAATGTAAAAAGAATCTTAAGAAAGAAATTAGAAAAGCTAAAAGAAGATATGAAGCAGCTTTAGCAAGTAAGGTGAAAATAAATCCAAAGGGTTTCTACAGTTATATAAATAGCAAAAGGATAGTGAGGGATAAAATTGGTCCTTTAGAGAATCAGAGTGGACCCCTATGTGCGGAGCCAAAAGAGATGGGGGAGATTTTAAACAATTTCTTTTCTTCGGTATTCACTAAGGAGAAGGATATTGCATTGTGTAAGGTAAAGGAAACAAGAAGGGTACTGATGGAAAGTATGACAATTAAAGAAGAGGAAGTACTGGCGCTTTGGACAAGATATTCCCTAGGACCTTGAGGGAAGTTAGTGTGGAATAGCAGGGGCTCTGACAGAAATATTTCAAATGTCATTAGAAACGGGGATGGTGCCGGAGGATTGGCGTATTGCTCATGTGGTTCCATTGTTTAAAAAGGGTTCTAAGAGTAAACCTAGCAATTGTCGGCCTGTGAGTTTGACGTCAGTGGTGGGTAAATTGATGGAAAGTATTCTTAGAGATGGTATGTATAATTATCTGGATAGACAGAGTCTGATTAGGAACAGTCAACATGAATTTGTCCGTAGGTCATGTTTGACAAATCTTATTGTATTTTTTGATGAGGTTACTAGGAAAGTTGACAAGGGTAAAGCAGTGGATGTTGTCTATATGGACTTCAGTAAGGCCTTTGACAAGGTTCCACACAGAAGGTTAGTTAGGAAGGTTCAATTGTTAGGCATTAATATCGAAGTAGTAAAATGGATTCAGCAGCGGCTGGATGGGAGACGCCAGAGAGTAGTGGTGGATAACTGTGTGTCAGATTGGAGGAGCGTATGTAGTGGTGTGCCTCAGGGATCGGTACTGGGTCCAATGTTGTTTGTCATATATGTTAATGATCTGGATGATAGAGTGGTAAATTGGATTAGTAAGTATGGAGATGATACGAAGATAGCTGGCATTGTGGATAATGAAGTAGGTTTTCAAAGCTTGCAGAGAGATTTAGGCCAGTTAGAAGAGTGGGCTGAAAGATGGCAGATGGAGTTTAATGCTGAAAAATGTGAGGTGCTACATTTTGGTAGGACTAATCAAAATAGGACATACATGGTAAATGGTAGGGCATTGAAGAATGCTTCAGAACAGAGGGATCTAGGAATAATGGTGCATAGTTCCCTGAAGATAGAATCTCATGTGGATAGGGTGGTGAAGAAAGCTTTTGGTATGCTGGCCTTTATAAATCACAGCATTGAGTATAGGAGTTGGGATGTAATGTTGAAATTGTACAAGGCATTGGTAAGGCCAAATTTGGAGTATTGTGTACCGTTCTGGTCACCGAATTATAGGAAGAATGTCAATAAAATTGAGAGAGTACAGAGGAGGTTTACTAAAGTGTTGCCTGGGTTTCATCTCCTAAGTTACAGAGAAAGGTTGAACAAGTTAGGTCTTTATTCTTTGGAGCGTAGAAGGTTGAGGGGGAACTTGATAGAGGTGTTTAAAATTATGAGGGGGATTGATAGAGTTGACGTGGATAGGCTTTTTCCATTGAGAGTGGGAGAGATTCAAACAAGAGGACATGAGTTGAGAGTTAAAGGGCAAAAGTTTAGGGGTAACATGAGGGGGAACTTCTTTACTCAGAGAGTGGTAGCTGTGTGGAACGAGCTTCCAGCAGAAGTGGTTGAGGCAGGTTCGATGTTGTCGTTTAAAGTTAAAGTGGATAGCTATATGGACAGGAAGGGAATTGAGGGTTATAGACTGAGTGCAGGTCGGTGGGACTACGTGAGAGTAGGAGTTCAGCACGGACTAGAAAGGCCAAGATGGCCTGTTTCCGTGCTGTAATTGTTATATGGTTATATAGGTGGACTCCCTGCCGGAGGAGATGAGAGCTTTGGAGCGGAGCACCGGGCGTCTCCTCTATCTGGGAGTCTACCTGAGTCCTTCTGGGGAGACCTGGCTGGCTAACTGGCAGGAGCTGGAGATGAATGTCATGGCCCGGCTGGGGTGCTGGTCAGGGTGCTTTCCTATCGAGGCAGGGTGGTGATCATAAACCAGCTGGTGGCCTCCATGTTGTGGTACCGGATGGTCACCTTGGCCCCCCCCCCCACCCCTTTTGTCGCGAGAATGCAGAGAAAGTTAGTGGACTTCTTCTCGGGCAACAGGAAACACTGGGTCTCTGCAGCGGTCTTGAGTCTTCCAGTGGGAGAGGGCGGACAGTCGCTGGTGTGTGTATGTACGCGACTGGCGGCTCTCCGCCTCAGGACTCTGCAGAGATTCCTGTACGCCAAGCACCCTCCCAGGTGGCACGTGTTGGCGACTTTCTTCCTCCGGAGGGGCTGCTGTCTTCACGAAGATATGCAGCTACCACCGGCGGGCATCGGCCGTGCTGCTTTGCAGAGGCTGCCCGGCTTCTATCAGGACCTACTGAGAGTCTGGAACATGGTTGCCTCAGGCCGGGAATCCCCTCCTCTGGCAGAGGGCGGGGTCCTGGCTGACCCTTGCCCTGCCTCAACGGATGTCGGTACGGCTCAGGTGTGTGGAACAACTCAGGCTGAGCTGCTCGTCGGGCCCAGGCCCCGCAGCCTTACCCGGGAGCCGAGTCCACACAACTTGAGCCATCTCTCCTCGACACCCACAATCCCATTCAGGGATGCAAGCAGGAGGTATCTGTATGGGCTGCTGCTCCACACCCTCCACTTTCTAGCCCTTGTCCACCGTCCCGACACGCCATGGTGGTCTGTCTTTCCACCTGGGGGTGAGGGGGGTCCCCAATGGAAGTCCCTTTACGAGGGGGTTCTTCCCATGCACCTTGGGGATCTCGGCTGGAGGGTGCTGCACAGAGCAGTACCCTGCAATAAGTTCTTTAGTTTGTACACGGATAACCTGGCCACATGTCACTTCTGCGGGCTGGAGGAGACCGTGTTCCATATGTACACGGAGTGTGCGAGACTGCAGTCCCTTTTCGCGTATTTGCGTGGGCTGCTTCTTAACTTCTGGTTGCATTTCAGTCCCACCCTATTTATATACGGTCATCCAGTAAGGAGGGGGGCACAGAGGGATGAAGATGTCCTTGTCAATTTGCTCCTAGGACTGGCAAAATCAGCCATCCGTGGCTCCTGGAAACGGGTGGCAGGAGGATCTTCCCGGGTAAATATTGAAAAGGAACACACACAGTCCACGGCAACCATAGAGGCGTTCCAGAACCGTTGGGCTCTGCGGGGGTTATTGTCATCATTGGCAGAGATGGAAACATTTTAGTTTAATGTGTATTGTCTATTTGTAGTATAGTAATTGCGTTAGTCATTGGTTTGTATATATAGCATTGAATTTGTAATAAAGATATTTCTGCACGTGCACATGGTAAATAGTCTCTTTCCAGCCCACAGAAGCGGCAGGCAGCTGAGAGATCTACGTACACTGTTCCCTCTAAGCTGTGTGGTTGCACGGCCGCACAGTAACTGAAATGCCGCCACACACGTAGCCTTTGTTGCCATTCAACTGTAATGTTCTTTTATATAACGTTAGTATAATTTTCAAATGATGTTAATATAATTTTGAAATACAGATGAACATAATTGTGAAGTACACCAATTAATTATGTATTAATGAATATAATCCATACATTTTCTCAAGAATCATACTACAACCTTTGATTTGAAATATTTTGGAGTTTCAGCATATTTACATTGTCAGTGTTTCAAGTCACAACACTGTTACAAATTGTAACAATAAACACAGGTAGCTCATTGGTCATAAACCGCCGTCTGCTGATCGCTAACACCATCTAGTCAAAACATTTTACTTTTGCCCATTGTTCCTTTTGGTTGTTTTGACTGCCTGACAGTGTTTGTGGTTGTGTGTTGTGGTTTGTGCTTGTTTGACGTGCATTTTTTTATATATAGGCATTCGTTAGTCTCGTGCGACCATGGATTTGCGCCTTGGAGGGTTTCCAGGGCACAGGCCTGGGCAAGGTTGTATGGAAGACTGGCGTTGCCCATGCTGCAAGTCTCCCCTCTCCACGCCACCGATGTTGTCCAAGGGAAGGGCATTAGGACCCATACAGCTTGGCACCGGTGTCGTCGCAGAGCAACGTGTGGTTAAGTGCCTTGCTCAAGGACACAAAACGCTGCCTCAGCTGAGGCTCGAACTAGCGACCTTCAGATCACTAGACCGACGCCTTAACCACTTGGCCACACGCCAACACATGATGTGCATATTACAAAACGTTTGAAGTGCTGAAGCAACAAACACAAAATGCTGGAGGAACTCAGGTCTGGCAGCATCTCTGGAAAGGTCGACATTTTGGGCCGAGACCCTTCTTTGGGACTGAGAGGGAAAGGCGATCCCTGAATTAAAAGGTGGGGGAAGGCAAAAGAGGCTTGCTGGAAGGTGATAGGTGAAGCCAGGTGGGTGGGAAAGGTCAGGGGCTGCAGAAGAAAAAGATCTGTTCAGAGGAGAGAAAGGGAACGGGGAGGGGACCCAGAGGGAAGTAATAAGTGGGTGAGAAGTGGAGAATAGGAGAGGGGTAGGAGATATGGATATTCAAGCCATCGTGTTAGAAGGAGCTCAGACAGAAGATGAGGTGTTGCTCCTCCACCCCGAGGGTGGCCTCATCTTGGCACAAGAGGAGCCATGGATCAACACGTCAGAATGGGAACGGGAACGGAAATCAGGAGGTTCTCCACAGGGAAGTCCCGCTGGCGGCAGATGGTACGGAAGTGCCGCGCAGTTTTCAGGTCAGCTCAGAGCAATGGGTGATCTGCACACATGGGCGGGTACAGTGTCCGTGTGCACATGGAGGAACCTGTTACAGAGCACCGCTGTAAACAGCACGATAGGATGGGTTAGTTACAAAGTGAAGCTCACTCCACACAGACCAACACCACCACGCAGCCGCTGACCGGCTCAGCAATTCACCCGAGATGTTT
Source organism: Mobula hypostoma (assembly GCF_963921235.1). NCBI lineage: Eukaryota > Metazoa > Chordata > Chondrichthyes > Myliobatiformes > Myliobatidae > Mobula > Mobula hypostoma. The sequence continues at coordinate 16,697,559 of NC_086126.1, read as the reverse complement.
CTGACTCACTTGGGGGTTGTGTACTTTGCACCGGGTACTTTATCACTTGCTTTGTTGACTCGAATGCACGAAACGCCAGGCTTCAGCCCGTCTTCATAGATACCTGTCGGAACAGAGTCGGAGATTTACAACATTGCACCGGCAAACAGCACCTGCAGTGTCTTTACCAACGCAACGGGGTTTCCAATTGCAGCAGCTGACATTCTGTCTGTCCGTCTGTCCATCATGTGCCATGTCATATGACCATGGTTGCTCTTGGCAAATTCTACACAAGGGGTTTGCCATTGTGTTCTTCTGGGCAGTGTCTTTTCAAGACAGGTGACCCTAGGCGCCATCAATACTCTTCAGAGATTGTCTGCCTGGTGTCAGTGGTCACGTAACTAGTACTTGTGATATACACTGGCTGGTCATATGACCAGGGCTTCACATGACCCTGATCTGGGGGGACAAGGCCTTGGTGAAACCACACCTAGAGTATTGTGTGCAGTTTTGGTCCCCTAATCTGAGGAAAGACATTCTTGCCATAGAGGGGGTACAAAGAAGGTTCACCAGATTGATTCCTGGGATGGCAGGACTTTCATTTGATGAAAGGCTGGATCGACTAGGCTTATACTCTCTGGAATTTAGAAGATTGAGGAGGGATCTGATTGAAATGTATAAAATTCTAAAGGGATTGGACAGGCTAGATGCAGGAAGATTGTTCCCAATGTTGGGGAAGTCCAGAACGAGGGGTCACAGTTTGAGGATAAAGGGACCGAGATGAGGAAAAACTTCTTCACACAGAGTGCTGAATCTGTCAAATTCTCTGTCACAGGAAACAGTTGAGGCCAGTTCATTGGCTATATTTAAGAGGGAGTTAGATAAGGCCCTTGTGGTTAAAGGGATCAGGGGGTATGGAGAGAAGGAAGGTATAGGGTTCTGAGTTGGATGATCAGCCGTGATCGTACTGAATGGCAGTGCAGGCTTGAAGGGCCGAATGGCCTACTCCCTGCACCTATTTTCTATGTTTCTATGTTTAAGGGAATAAATACAACTGGGGAAGTGTAGTAGGTCATACAGCATTTAAGAGGAGGGAGGGTGGGTGCTAAGCGGGTGTTACACCTTGCCCAAGGGTGACCAGCAGGCTAGGGGAGGGGAGGAGAACCTTTCAGCCCCTTTGGTAGAGACGTGCCTCCACTCCGCCACCCAATGACCTTCTGTACCTGTGTGAAGCGCCCAGTTCCGTATCAATCCAGGGTCTGGAGCTGCCTGCGTCCTTTAAACTCCGCATTAAAACAAAACGTCCCCTAACGAAGGCAGCGTTAACAGAATTGGATCACTCTTCCTTGCTGGCGATGCAAGAAGAGGCTTTGAATATTTTTCAGGCAGAGGTGAGTAGATTTCAGAGGAGTGCGGTGCAGTGGGCCGGGCTGATGCCTCACAGGAGCAGAGAGCTGGTTTCAATCCTGACCTCCGGCGCTGAGTCCACGTGTGGAGTTTGCATGTTCCTCCTGGTAGTATACCACCCCTGGCTGCCCCAGGTTACTACCACCGTCCACTGTGTGAGGGTGGGGGGGGGGTGGAGTTGATGGGGACGTCAGGAGAATAATAAGGGATGTGTAAATGGATATATAGTCTTCAGCAAGTTACAAGAAATAGTCGATAAAGTAATCAAGGTGCCAAGGGAGGACTGACCAACAAATGCAAGGAGACCGAATGTACAGTTGTCACAAAGAAGAAATACAGGAGCTGCAAATTCAACGTGGGCAACGAAAGTAAACATGGAAGTTCAATTACTTAGGGGGCACATGATAACTTAGGAGGGTGGGAATTGTTGAATGCACATTGGAGCAGCATAGTTCCTCTGGGTAGGAAATTGAAACGACTGCTGCGGTTCATTCTACGCTGACATACAGAAGCGAACGCTGGACAATATCACAGCAAAATGAGGGAAGACTCAAAGCTGCAGAAATGTGGTTTTTGAGAAGAAGGATGAAAATAACGTGGAGGGACAGGGTAAGAAATGAGGAAGTCTTGCAGTTTGGGGAGGTACATGGAGGGCAGGTCGATGGGACAAGGCAGTTTAAATGCTTTGGTACGGACTAGATGGGCCAAAGGGCCTGTTTCTGTACAGTACTGTACTTCTCTATGACTCTAAGTGCTGAGAAAAGCTGTAATGAGATATTGTCATCAATCAGGAAGGAAGGACTGAGGAAAGAAAAGGCTCAAACATCTTGCAGTGATGACAAAAACTGATGGAAGAAAAAGTCAGGATCAACAGTGAAGGGCATTCGTGCATTACATCAAGGGATGGACAGGGAAAGATTCGTACAGCCTTTCAGGTTAAAGACAGATGGACAACTATGATCGCCCACGGCACACGACACAGCACAAAATGTTCACGAACATGAAGTTACAAAAGGCCAACATAAGTACAGTCCATACGTATCAGTGAGTGTTTGGGAGAGTAATGGGATGGATTGGCTGTCCGTTACAGACACGTGTCAGTGAGTGTTTGGGAGAGTAGTGGGATGGATTTGCTGTCCGTTACAGACACGTATCAGTGAGTGTTTGGGAGAGTAGAGGGATGGATTTGCTGTCCGTTACAGACATGTCAGTGAGTGTCTGGGAGAGTAGAGGGATGGATTTGCTGTCCGTTACAGACACGTATCAGTGAGTGTTTGGGAGAGTAGTGGGATGGATTTGCTGTCCGTTACAGACACGTATCAGTGAGTGTTTGGGAGAGTAATGGGATGGATTTGCTGTCCGTTACAGACATGTCAGTGAGTGTTTGGGAGAGTAGAGGGATGGATTTGCTGTCCGTTACAGACACGTATCAGTGAGTGTTTGGGAGAGTAGTGGGATGGATTTGCTGTCCGTTACAGACACGTATCAGTGAGTGTTTGGGAGAGTAATGGGATGGATTTGCTGTCCGTTACAGACACATCAGTGAGTGTTTGGGAGAGTAGTGGGATGGATTGGCTGTCCGTTACAGACATGTCAGTGAGTGTCTGGGAGAGTAATGGGATGGATTTGCTGTCCGTTACAGACACATCAGTGAGTGTTTGGGAGAGTAGTGGGATGGATTGGCTGTCCGTTACAGACACGTGTCAGTGAGTGTTTGGGAGAGTAGTGGGATGGATTTGCTGTCCGTTACAGACACGTATCAGTGAGTGTTTAGGAGAGTAATGGGATGGATTTGCTGTCCGTTACAGACACATCAGTGAGTGTTTGGGAGAGTAGTGGGATGGATTGGCTGTCCGTTACAGACACGTGTCAGTGAGTGTTTGGGAGAGTAGAGGGATGGATTGGCTGTCCGTTACAGACACATCAGTGAGTGTTTGGGAGAGTAGTGGGATGGATTGGCTGTCCGTTACAGACATGTCAGTGAGTGTTTGGGAGAGTAGAGGGATGGATTGGCTGTCCGTTACAGACACGTGTCAGTGAGTGTTTGGGAGAGTAGTGGGATGGATTGGCTGTCCGTTACAGACACGTATCAGTGAGTGTTTGGGAGAGTAGTGGGATGGATTTGCTGTCCGTTACAGACATGTCAGTGAGTGTTTGGGAGAGTAGTGGGATGGATTGGCTGTCCGTTACAGACATGTCAGTGAGTGTTTGGGAGAGTAGAGGGATGGATTGGCTGTCCGTTACAGACACGTGTCAGTGAGTGTTTGGGAGAGTAGTGGGATGGATTGGCTGTCCGTTACAGACATGTGTCAGTGAGTGTTTGGGAGAGTAGAGGGATGGATTTGCTGTCCGTTACAGACACGTGTCAGTGAGTGTTTGGGAGAGTAAAGGGATGGATTTGCTGTCCGTTACAGACACGTGTCAGTGAGTGTTTGGGAGAGTAGAGGGATGGATTTGCTGTCCGTTACAGACACATCAGTGAGTGTTTGGGAGAGTAGTGGGATGGATTTGCTGTCCGTTACAGACACGTGTCAGTGAGTGTTTGGGAGAGTAGAGGGATGGATTTGCTGTCCGTTACAGAGCAGCATGCCATCTCCTGCTGCCTGGGAACATGACTTGCAACAATATCTGAATGGCTGAGTGCATCAATGGTTCACTGGTTCAAAGGCCAGTGACGTGTGTGACGGTTCACTCCGCGATCAAAGGCCAGTGATGTGTGCGAAGGTTCACTCCGTGATCAAAGGCCAGTAACGTGTGTGATGGTTCACTCCGTGATCAAAGGTCAGCGATGAGCACGATGGTTCACTCCGCGATCAAAGGCCAGTGATGTGTGTGATTGTTCACTCCATGATCAAAGGCCAGTGATGTGTGTGATGTGTGTGATGGTTCACTCCGCGATCAAAGGCCAGTGATGTGTGTGATTGTTCACTCCATGATCAAAGGCCAGTGATGTGTGTGATGGTTCACTCCGCGATCAAAGGCCAGTGATGTGTGTGATGGTTCACTCCGCCATCAAAGGCCAGTGATGTGTGTGACGGTTCACTCCGCCATCAAAGGCCAGTGATGTGTGTGATGGTTCACTCTGTGATCAAAGGCCAGTGATGTGTGTGATGGTTCACTCTGTGATCAAAGGCCAGTGATGTGTGTGATGGTTCACTCCGCCATCAAAGGCCAGTGATGTGTGTGATGGTTCACTCTGTGATCAAAGGCCAGTGATGTGTGTGATGGTTCACTCTGTGATCAAAGGCCAGTGATGTGTGTGATGGTTCACTCTGTGATCAAAGGCCAGTGATGTGTGTGATGGTTCACTCTGTGATCAAAGGCCAGTGATGTGTGTGATGGTTCACTCCGCGATCAAAGGCCAGTGATGTGTGTGATGGTTCACTGTGCGATCAAAGGCCAGTGATCTGTGTGATGGTTCACTCTGTGATCAAAGGCCAGTGATGTGTGTGATGGTTCACTCCGCGATCAAAGGCCAGTGATGTGTGTGATGGTTCACTGTGCGATCAAAGGCCAGTGATGTGTGTGATGGTTCACTCCGCGATCAAAGGCCAGTGATGTGTGTGATGGTTCACTGTGCGATCAAAGGCCAGTGATGTGTGTGATGGTTCACTCTGTGATCAAAGGCCAGTGATGTGTGTGATGGTTCACTCCGCGATCAAAGGCCAGTGATGTGTGTGATGGTTCACTGTGCGATCAAAGGCCAGTGATCTGTGTGATGGTTCACTCTGTGATCAAAGGCCAGTGATGTGTGTGATGGTTCACTCCGCGATCAAAGGCCAGTGATGTGTGTGATGGTTCACTGTGCGATCAAAGGCCAGTGATGTGTGCGATGGTTCACTCCGCCATCAAAGGCCAGTGATGTGTGCGATGGTTCACTCCGCGATCAAAGGCCGGGGATGTGTGTGATGGTTCACTGTGCGATCAAAGGCCAGTGATGTGTGTGATGGTTCACTCTGTGATCAAAGGCCAGTGATGTGTGTGATGGTTCACTCCGCGATCAAAGGCCAGTGATGTGTGTGATGGTTCACTCTGTGATCAAAGGCCAGTGATGTGTGTGATGGTTCACTCCGCGATCAAAGGCCAGTGATGTGTGTGATGGTTCACTCCGCCATCAAAGGCAAGTGATGTGTGTGATGGTTCACTCCGCGATCAAAGGCCAGTGATGTGTGTGATGGTTCACTCCGCGATCAAAGGCCAGTGATGTGTGTGATGGTTCACTCCGCGATCAAAGGCCAGTGATGTGTGTGATGGTTCACTCCGCCATCAAAGGCCAGTGATGTGTGTGATGGTTCACTCCGCGATCAAAGGCCAGTGATGTGTGTGATGGTTCACTGTGCGATCAAAGGCCAGTGATGTGTGTGATGGTTCACTCCGTGATCAAAGGCCAGTGATGTGTGTGATGGTTCACTCCGTGATCAAAGGCCAGTGATGTGTGTGATGGTTCACTCCGCGATCAAAGGCCAGTGATGTGTGTGATGGTTCACTCTGTGATCAAAGGCCAGTGATGTGTGTGATGGTTCACTGTGCGATCAAAGGCCAGTGATGTGTGCGATGGTTCACTGTGCGATCAAAGGCCAGTGATGTGTGTGATGGTTCACTGTGCGATCAAAGGCCAGTGATGTGTGTGATGGTTCACTCTGTGATCAAAGGACAGTGATGTGTGTGATGTGTGTGATGGTTCACTGTGCGATCAAAGGCCAGTGATGTGTGCGATGGTTCACTGTGCGATCAAAGGCCAGTGATGTGTGTGATGGTTCACTCTGTGATCAAAGGCCAGTGATGTGTGTGATGGTTCACTCTGTGATCAAAGGCCAGTGATGTGTGTGATGGTTCACTCCGCGATCAAAGGCCAGTGATGTGTGTGATGGTTCACTCCGCGATCAAAGGCCAGTGATGTGTGTGATGGTTCACTCCGCGATCAAAGGCCAGTGATGTGTGCGATGGTTCACTGTGCGATCAAAGGCCAGTGATGTGTGTGATGGTTCACTGTGCGATCAAAGGCCAGTGATGTGTGTGATGGTTCACTGTGCGATCAAAGGCCAGTGATGTGTGTGATGGTTCACTCCGCGATCAAAGGCCAGTGATGTGTGTGATGGTTCACTCCGCGATCAAAGGCCAGTGATGTGTGTGATGGTTCACTCCGCCATCAAAGGCCAGTGATGTGTGTGATGGTTCACTCCGCCATCAAAGGCCAGTGATGTGTGCGATGGTTCACTCCGCGATCAAAGGCCAGTGATGTGTGTGATGGTTCACTCCGCGATCAAAGGCCAGTGATGTGTGTGATGGTTCACTCCGCGATCAAAGGCCAGTGATGTGTGTGATGGTTCACTCCGTTATCAAAGGCCAGTGATGTGTGTGATGGTTCACTCTGTGATCAAAGGCCAGTGATGTGTGTGATGGTTCACTCTGTGATCAAAGGCCAGTGATGTGTGTGATGGTTCACTCCGCCATCAAAGGCCAGTGATGTGTGTGATGGTTCACTCCGCGATCAAAGGCCAGTGATGTGTGTGATGGTTCACTCTGTGATCAAAGGCCAGTGATGTGTGTGATGGTTCACTCTGTGATCAAAGGCCAGTGATGTGTGTGATGGTTCACTCCGCCATCAAAGGCCAGTGATGTGTGTGATGGTTCACTGTGCGATCAAAGGCCAGTGATGTGTGCGATGGTTCACTGTGCGATCAAAGGCCAGTGATGTGTGTGATGGTTCACTCCGCGATCAAAGGCCAGTGATGTGTGTGATGGTTCACTGTGCGATCAAAGGCCAGTGATGTGTGCGATGGTTCACTGTGCGATCAAAGGCCAGTGATGTGTGTGATGGTTCACTGTGCGATCAAAGGCCAGTGATGTGTGTGATGGTTCACTCTGTGATCAAAGGCCAGTGATGTGTGTGATGGTTCACTCCGCCATCAAAGGCCAGTGATGTGTGTGATGGTTCACTCCGTTATCAAAGGCCAGTGATGTGTGTGATGTGTGAGATGGTTCACTGTGCGATCAAAGGCCAGTGATGTGTGCGATGGTTCACTGTGCGATCAAAGGCCAGTGATGTGTGTGATGGTTCACTCTGTGATCAAAGGCCAGTGATGTGTGTGATGGTTCACTCCGCGATCAAAGGCCAGTGATGTGTGTGATGGTTCACTCCGCGATCAAAGGCCAGTGATGTGTGTGATGGTTCACTCCGCGATCAAAGGCCAGTGATGTGTGCGATGGTTCACTGTGCGATCAAAGGCCAGTGATGTGTGTGATGGTTCACTGTGCGATCAAAGGCCAGTGATGTGTGTGCTGGTTCACTGTGCGATCAAAGGCCAGTGATGTGTGTGATGGTTCACTCCGCGATCAAAGGCCAGTGATGTGTGTGATGGTTCACTCCGCGATCAAAGGCCAGTGATGTGTGTGATGGTTCACTCCGCCATCAAAGGCCAGTGATGTGTGTGATGGTTCACTCCGCCATCAAAGGCCAGTGATGTGTGCGATGGTTCACTCCGCGATCAAAGGCCAGTGATGTGTGTGATGGTTCACTCCGCGATCAAAGGCCAGTGATGTGTGTGATGGTTCACTGTGCGATCCAAGGCCAGTGATGTGTGTGATGGTTCACTCCGTTATCAAAGGCCAGTGATGTGTGTGATGGTTCACTCTGTGATCAAAGGCCAGTGATGTGTGTGATGGTTCACTCCGCGATTAAAGGCCAGTGATGTGTGTGATGGTTCACTCCGCCATCAAAGGCCAGTGATGTGTGTGATGTGTGTGATGGTTCACTCTGTGATCAAAGGCCAGTGATGTGTGTGATGGTTCACTCCGCGATCAAAGGCCAGTGATGTGTGTGATGGTTCACTCCGTTATCAAAGGCCAGTGATGTGTGTGATGGTTCACTCCGTGATCAAAGGCCAGTGATCTGTGTGATGGTTCACTCCGCGATCAAAGGCCAGTGATGTGTGTGATGGTTCACTCCGCCATCAAAGGCCAGTGATGTGTGTGATGGTTCACTCCGCCATCAAAGGCCAGTGATGTGTGTGATGGTTCACTCTGTGATCAAAGGCCAGTGATCTGTGTGATGGTTCACTCCGCAATCAAAGGCCAGTGATGTGTGTGATGGTTCACTCTGTGATCAAAGGCCAGTGATGTGTGTGATGGTTCACTCTGTGATCAAAGGCCAGTGATGTGTGTGATGGTTCACTCCGCGATCAAAGGCCAGTGATGTGTGTGATGGTTCACTCCGCCATCAAAGGCCAGTGATGTGTGTGATGGTTCACTCCGCGATCAAAGGCCAGTGATGTGTGTGATGGTTCACTCTGTGATCAAAGGCCAGTGATGTGTGTGACGGTTCACTCCGCCATCAAAGGCCAGTGATGTGTGTGACGGTTCACTCCGCCATCAAAGGCCAGTGATGTGTGTGATGGTTCACTCCGTTATCAAAGGCCAGTGATGTGTGTGATGGTTCACTCCGCCATCAAAGGCCAGTGATGTGTGTGATGGTTCACTCCGTGATCAAAGGCCAGTGATCTGTGTGATGGTTCACTGTGCGATCAAAGGCCAGTGATGTGTGTGATGGTTCACTGTGCGATCAAAGGCCAGTGATGTGTGTGATGGTTCACTCCGCAATCAAAGGCCAGTGATGTGTGTGATGGTTCACTGTGCGATCAAAGGCCAGTGATGTGTGTGATGGTTCACTCCGCGATCAAAGGCCAGTGATGTGTGTGATGGTTCACTCCGCAATCAAAGGCCAGTGATCTGTGTGATGGTTCACTGTGCGATCAAAGGCCAGTGATGTGTGTGATGGTTCACTGTGCGATCAAAGGCCAGTGATGTGTGTGATGGTTCACTGTGCGATCAAAGGCCAGTGATCTGTGTGATGGTTCACTGTGCGATCAAAGGCCAGTGATGTGTGTGATGGTTCACTCCGTTATCAAAGGCCAGTGATGTGTGTGATGGTTCACTGTGCGATCAAAGGCCAGTGATGTGTGTGACGGTTCACTCCGCCATCAAAGGCCAGTGATGTGTGTGATGGTTCACTCCGCCATCAAAGGCCAGTGATGTGTGTGACGGTTCACTCCGCCATCAAAGGCCAGTGATGTGTGTGATGGTTCACTCCGTTATCAAAGGCCAGTGATGTGTGTGATGGTTCACTCCGCCATCAAAGGCCAGTGATGTGTGTGACGGTTCACTCCGCCATCAAAGGCCAGTGATGTGTGTGATGGTTCACTCCGTGATCAAAGGCCAGTGATGTGTGTGATGGTTCACTCTGCGATCAAAGGCCAGTGATGTGTGTGATGGTTCACTCTGTGATCAAAGGCCAGTGATGTGTGTGATGGTTCACTCCGCGATCAAAGGCCAGTGATCTGTGTGATGGTTCACTCCGTGATCAAAGGCCAGTGATGTGTGTGATGTGTGTGATGGTTCACTGTGCGATCAAAGGCCAGTGATGTGTGTGATGGTTCACTGTGCGATCAAAGGCCAGTGATGTGTGTGATGGTTCACTGTGCGATCAAAGGCCAGTGATGTGTGTGATGGTTCACTGTGCGATCAAAGGCCAGTGATGTGTGTGATGGTTTACTCTGTGATCAAAGGCCAGTGATGTGTGTGATGGTTCACTCCGTGATCAAAGGCCAGTGATGTGTGTGATGTGTGTGATGGTTCACTGTGCGATCAAAGGCCAGTGATGTGTGTGATGGTTCACTCTGCGATCAAAGGCCAGTGATGTGTGTGATGGTTCACTCCGTTATCAAAGGCCAGTGATGTGTGTGATGGTTCACTCTGCGATCAAAGGCCAGTGATGTGTGTGATGGTTCACTGTGCGATCAAAGGCCAGTGATCTGTGTGATGGTTCACTCCGCGATCAAAGGCCAGTGATGTGTGTGATGGTTCACTCTGTGATCAAAGGCCAGTGATCTGTGTGATGGTTCACTCTGTGATCAAAGGCCGGGGATGTGTGTGATGGTTCACTCTGTGATCAAAGGCCGGGGATGTGTGTGATGGTTCACTCCGCGATCAAAGGCCAGTGATGTGTGTGATGGTTCACTCCGTGATCAAAGGCCAGTGATGTGTGTGATGGTTCACTCCGTGATCAAAGGCCAGTGATGTGTGTGATGGTTCACTCCGTGATCAAAGGCCAGTGATGTGTGTGATGGTTCACTCCACGATCAAAGGCCAGTGATGTGTGTGATGGTTCACTCCGTGATCAAAGGCCGGGGATGTGTGTGATGGTTCACTCTGTGATCAAAGGCCGGGGATGTGTGTGATGGTTCACTCTGTGATCAAAGGCCGGGGATGTGTGCGATGGTTCACTCTGCATTCGAGATGTGCGCCTCGCTGCTTCATCCACGTTAGAAGGCCAGTGACGTGGATGGGCAAAGAAGGGAATCCATGAAAATTTGGCTGTCTCAGATCATAGTTGCCCTGAATCAGACGTCCATGCAAGCCGGAGCTATGCCGAGGCCCGAAGGCCAATGAGTCAGTATATCTAGAGTTCATGGACCTGTTATCATCTGGTCAGAGATACCGAAGATCGAAACCCAAAGATCAATCGGAAATCTGGAAGTTAAAGCCTGGTTTCCCAGATCGTCCTGGAGCTGGAGGACAATCCACCTGTGTGGATGGGGGTTGGAGGAGGGGGGAAGAGAGGGAGGAAAGGGGCTTGTTTTGCTGTTGTTGTTTGTTGATTTCTGTGCCATTCTCCTGAGCACTGAGGCCACATTATGTTGGCACCGGAATGTGTGTCGACCCTTGCCCCCAGCACAGTGAAATGTGTCATTACCGCAAACCGTGAACGTGTGAAAATCTGAAACTGAATCCAACCACAGATCTACAGCCCTCAGACCTGGTCAGAGCTTCAATCTGAATCCAACCACAGATCTCCAGCCCTCAGACCAGGACTCCAAACTGAATCCAGCCACCAGGTCAGAACTTCAAACTACAGATCTCCAACGCCCCCAGGTTGGGATTCAAACTGAATCCAGCCACAGATCTCCAGCCCCCAGGTCAGGACTCCAAACTGAATCCGGCCACAGATCTCCAGCCCCCAGTTCAGGGATTCAAACTGAATCCAGCCACAGATCTCCAGCCACCAGGTCAGAACTTCAAACTACAGATCTCCAACCCCCCAGGTTGGGATTCAAACTGAATCCAGCCCCCAGGTCAGGGCTTCAAACTGAATCCAGCCACAGATCTCCAGCCCCCAGGTCAGGACTCCAAACTGAATCCAGCCACAGATCTCCAGCCCCCAGTTCAGGGATTCAAACTGAATCCAGTCACAGATCTCCAGCCCCCAGGTCAGGGCTTCAAACTGAATCCAGCCACAGATCTCCAGCCCCCAGGTCAGGGCTTCAAACTGAATCCAGCCACAGATCTCCAGCCCCCAGGTCAGGGCTTCAAACTGAATCCAACCACAGATCCCCAGCCCTCAGGTCAGGGCTTCAAACTGAATCCAGCCACAGATCTCCAGCCCTCAGGTCAGGGCTTCAAACTGAATCCAGCCACAGATTTCCAGCCCCCAGATCAGGGCTTCAATCTGAATCCAGCCGCAGATCTCCAAACCCCCAGGTTGGGATTCAAACTGAATCCAGCCACAGATCTCCAGCCCTCAGACCAGGTCAGGGCTTCAAAATGAATCCAGCCACAGATCTCCAGCCCCCAGTTCAGGGATTCAAACTGAATCCAGCCACAGATCTCCAGCCCCCAGGTCAGGGCTTCAAACTGAATCCATTCACAGATCTCCAGCCCCCAGTTCAGGGATTCAAACTGAATCCAGCCACAGACCTCCAGCCCCCAGTTCAGGGCTTCAAACTGAATCCAGCCACAGATCTCCAACCCCCATGTCAGGGCTTCAATCTGAATTCAGCCGCAGATCTCCAGCCCTCAGGTCAGGGCTTCAAACTGAATCCAGCCACAGATCTCCAACCCCCAGATCAGGGATTCAAACTGAATCCAGTCACAGATCTCCAGCCACCAGGTCAGAACTTCAAACTACAGATCTCCAACCCCCCCAGGTTGGGATTCAAACTGAATCCAGCCACAGATCTCCAGCCCTCAGACCAGGTCAGGGCTTCAAACTGAATCCAGCCACAGATCTCCAGCCCCCAGTTCAGGGATTCAAACTGAATCCAGCCACAGATCTCCAGCCCCCAGTTCAGGGATTCAAACTGAATCCAGCCGCAGATCTCCAGCCCTCAGGTCAGGACTTCAAACTGAATACAGCCACAGATCTCCAGCCCCCAGGTCAGGGCTTCAAACTGAATCCATTCACAGATCTCCAGCCCCCAGTTCAGGGATTCAAACTGAATCCAGCCACAGATCTCCAGCCCCCTGTTCAGGGCTTCAAACTGAATCCCGCCACAGATCGCCAACCCCCATGTCAGGGATTCAATCTGAATCCAGCCGCAGATCTAGGGCCCTCAGGTCAGGGCTTCAAACTGAATCCAGCCACAGATCTCCAGCCCCCAGTTCAGGGATTCAAACTGAATCCAGCCACAGATCTCCAGCCCCCAGTTCAGGGATTCAAACTGAATCCAGCCGCAGATCTCCAGCCCTCAGGTCAGGACTTCAAACTGAATACAGCCACAGATCTCCAGCCCCCAGGTCAGGGCTTCAAACTGAATCCATTCACAGATCTCCAGCCCCCAGTTCAGGGATTCAAACTGAATCCAGCCACAGATCTCCAGCCCCCAGTTCAGGGCTTCAAACTGAATCCCGCCACAGATCGCCAACCCCCATGTCAGGGATTCAATCTGAATCCAGCCGCAGATCTAGGGCCCTCAGGTCAGGGCTTCAAACTGAATCCAGCCACAGATCTCCAACCCCCATGTCAGGGCTTCAATCTGAATCCAGCCACAGATCTCCAGCCCCCAGATCAGGGCTTCAAACTACAGATCTCCAACCCCCCCCAGGTTGGGATTCAAACAGAATCCAGCCACAGATCTCCAGCCCTCAGACCAGGTCAGGGCTTCAAAGTGAATCCATTCACAGATCTCCAGCCCCCAGTTCAGGGATTCAAACTGAATCCAGCCACAGATCTCCAGCACCCAGGTCAGGGCTTCAAACTGAATCCAACCACAGATCTCCAGCCCTCAGGTCAGGGCTTCAAACTGAATCCAGCCACAGATCTCCAGCACCCATGTCAGGGCTTCAATCTGAATCCAGCCACAGATCTCCAACCTCCAGGTCAGGGCTTCAATCTGAATCCAGCCACAGATCTCCAGCCCCCAGGTCAGGGCTTCAATCTGAATCCAGCCACAGATCTCCAGCCCCCAGGTCGGGATTCCAATCTGAATCCAACCACAGATCTCCAACCCCCAGACCAGGACTTTTGTGAAGGGGCTTGCCATGTCCATTCCAGGGCAGCTTACTAATCTTTGGTCTCACCAGACACTCAGCTATCACCTGTGACTCCATGTAGCAGCCACACTCCAGTACACTGCTTCCACCGGTGGGCTACACCAGGTGAGGATAGCTGGTGGGAGAGGGACACGCCTGTCCTATCACGTGAAGCCCGTTCCCACAGACTGGGCCGATGAGATCAAGAGTGAGATCCAACAGCCAGGAAGGCGGTCCTGCAACGATCCGTGGAGAGTGAAGGGCAATGACAAGGCACAGAAGACGACATGGTCATCCACTGCGACCGATGAAGCTCCCGGTTTGTGATGACTACTCGTACCACTGGACTCAAAATTCTGAGGTTGAGAGAGTGTAACTGTCCCAGTGCAATGGTTTTCCCACTTTAAAAACTCGCCCGCACAGGTGTATTGTCATCATCGGATACAGCGTACACCCACCACACTACCATGTTCTTCTGATAGACTGTAAATGAACAAAATCAGCACAGACACTTCGTGCAGATAATGGACTGCCTTCGTACAATCCTTTCGAGGATTGCATCCTCCAAAACTTCATTTTCATTGTAACATTCAAGATGATTGTGGATACCTTCAAATTCTTCGTTCAATGTGATAATAATAAGCCAGCTACCAATCCCCCTCAATTCCGGACTCGTCTCCTGTCAGCCAGCACTGACGGCCAAGCCAGCAGCTGGTTCACCCCAGGTCCTCTCTTCTTATTGAATCCCTACTAAACCCTGCTCCTTCGAGGTCGCCTAGCCCCAATGTCTTTTTGTGGTAATGTCTGCAGTGCTTTCAGTTCAAAGTACATATATGTCACCATATACAACACTGCGATACATTTTCTTGCAGGCATTCTCAATAAATCTACAGAATAATAACCACAACAGAATCAATGAAAGACCACAGACAGATAGACATGGGTAGAGGGACAGACAAACAGAGAATATTGAGAACATTGGATGAAATGTCTTTGAGTGAGCCCATGGGTTGTGGGAACAGTTCAGCAATGGGGCAATGCCGGGTCAAAGAGGGTTGATAAATGGAGGAGACGAGCCCAGGATGACCGACCGGTAGTAGGACAAGGGCGGACTCACCGTGCAGCTCGTTGAAGCTGAGCTCGTATTTGACGGGATCAGTGGCGGAACTGACCCCGAGCTCGGATTTGAAGACCAGGTCTTTACACTCGAGCCGCAGGCTCTCCTTCCTGACGGCCTTCTGGAACCAGGGGCGGCGCTCCCCCTCGGGGCGCAGGTCCGGCACGGGGAACTGCAGCCGGAAGTGGGCTCTGGGCGCCGTGATCCGCACGGCCGTCGGACGCCCCTGGGCGGGAGGCGGGTCGGCCCGGCGAGCAGACAATCCAGAGAGCTGGAACACAAGAGCAGGGTGATAGGGTGAACCTGTGAGGGGAAAAGTTCCAGGTTAAACGGACTGCGAGCGAGGGAAGATGGCCGGTACAAAGGGTTATTACAGCCAGAGTGACACGGATTCAATTCCACCGCTGTCAGTAAGGAGTGTGTTCTCCCCGTGACCGTGGAGGTTTCCTCTGGGTGCTCTGGTTTCCTCCCACATTCCAAAGGCACACGGGTTAGAAGGTTAATCGGTCACACAGGTGCAACTGGGCAGCACAGGTCTGCTGAAGTGGAACAGCCTGAGAAACATAAATAAAATGCTTGCAGGCGATAGATGGACCGGGGAAGGAGGGGCGACGGGCAGATTGGGGACAGAGAAGAAATCTATCAACCACTTTTTTCACTCCCCTCCATGGCTGAGCCTCTGGCAGAGAGACTTACAAGGATTCGCCCGCACTCTCAGGGGAAAGAAACGTCACTGATAACGGGCCGACACCTAAACCTACGCCAGTAGTCAGGGGAAATACCCTCCCAATGGTCAGCCTGTCAAGCCCTGGAAGAATCTGGGAAATTTCACACAGTCGCTCAGTCGACCAAACTCCAAAGTTGAGGCCAGACAGATACAGGAACAGCTGTACATGTGTGGTCTGGGCAGCCTCTGAACTGATGGCATGAACATCGACTCCTCAAACATCTGGTAATTTACAGCTGCATGGACCAAGCACTGCTCTGAGCAGGAATTCATTTTTATTCATTTATTTTTATGTGGCCAGAAAACTGTGCAGCACTTTAATAAAACATCACAGAATGGTACATCATAGAAACAGGCCCTTTGGCCCATCTAGTCGATGCAACACCATTCCAACTGCCTACTCCCATTGACCTGCACCAGGACCACAGCTCTCCACACTCCTCCCATTCCTGCACCTGTCCAAACTGGTCTTAAACGGTGAAATCCAGCTCACATCCACCACTTGCTCTGGCAGCTCGTCCCACACTCTCACCACCCTCTGAGTGAAGTTGTTCCCCCTCATGTTCCCCTTGAACATTTCACCTTTCACCCCTAACCCATGACCTCTGGTTGTAGTCCCACTCAACCTCAGTGGAAAAAGCCTGCTTGCACTGACCCTATCTATACCCCTCATAATTATGTATACCTCTGTGAAATTCTCCTCTCCATCTTCTACATTTTCGGGATAAATGTTCGAACCCATTCGATCCATCCCAACAACTCAGATACTCCAGTCCCGGCAACATCCTTGTCAATTTCCTCTGTACTCTTTCAACTTTATTTACATCTTTCCTGCAGGTAGGTGACCAAAATTGCACACAATGAATAAAAGAAAATTCCGTCTGCACGGCAGCGAGGACTATGTGCACGGGAGCATTTCCGGCACTGCGTGGTCACGCCGCTCTCCCTCTGTCCCTTTCCCTTTCCATCACCTATACCCCGCCGCACATCACTTACACACTCCTCGCACTGGTTCCCTCCCTCTCTCTGCTGGCTGCGTGCTCTACCTTCCCCTCCAGGCAGATTCCATCACCTCCATCCATTTCTCACTTCTGCCGATCACTCTAAGTTGCCCTGCGTGCACCGTCACCGACGTGGCTCAGAGGAGAACATTTAATTGCACCCCCCCCCCCGCTGTCGCTCGTGCCCTGTGCATTTGGGCGCCACGACAGTGTAGCGGTCAGTGCAACACCATTGCAGCTTGGGGCGTTCCAGAATCCGAGGTTCCATTGCAGTCCTGTTCTCTCCATACGTCGTCCCCACGGAATGTGTGGGTTTCCCCCGGGTGCTCCGGGTTCCTCCCATAGTCCAGAGGTTCCGGGTAGGTTAGTTGGTCACCGCAGATTGTCCGTTAGTTACTAGGTTAGGGTTAATCAGGGTTGTGGGGATGCCTGGCTACTCCATGCTAAATAATTAACACACCCCTTCTTTACCTCTTTACAATGACTACCTCCGTTCTATCTCCCAGCCCAGATGAAGACCTCAAGCTGGACTGTCCGAATGCTTACTGCTGCCTGACCTAGACAGCCTCTCCAGTGTGTTGCAGTATCTGACACACGATTCCAGCATCCAAGGAAGACTGGCACAGTCCACTCAATCTCCGCTCCTGTGGCAACCCCACCACCCCGGAATCAGAAACGTGCTCATCAACGGGAAGTAAGAATGCCCCTACTTCGGCAAGCAGGCAAAAACTGTACACAGTCACTTCAAAGCCTGACAAAATTATTCTCTTAACCACATTCCCACTCCCAGTCTCCAGCCACACAGCTTCCGATATTCCCAAACTCCAGCTCCAACACTGATCCTTATCCCCATTTCTAGCCACACCTAACCACCCTCCTGTTGTACGATTCACCTGGTTCTATCTGATCGTCACCATCCATCCCCACCGCTCTCCTCAATCAGATTCGGTTTATGTATCACGTGAACACCGAAGCTTCCTCTTGCATTATCGACCAACGTAGCTGGGATGTGCTGGAGGGGCAGCCTGCAAGTGCTGCCCACAATGCCCAGCAGAACAACACAGAGCCCAGCAAGCCCCGTTGCCCCGCTGCCCCCTCCCAGCCACACGCACGCACAGCCCTCCAACTCCGAGACAGGACTCCGGCCCACGGTCTCCACGCCTCAGTCGCTGGGCTGCAGCTTCCACATTGCAGTCGCCCTCCGGGCTCTGATCTGCTGTGCCGACGTCAAAGCTCATTTATTATCCAAGTATACAACTCTGAAATCCTTCCATTCTCCGGGTAGCCATGAAACCAAGACAGAAAAGGCAGCACGATCATCAACCCCCGACCCTCCCAAATCCCTCCTCCCGCACAAAAAAACGAACAAAAACAAAATAGGCATGTCGACCCCCCTCCCAAATTCCCCTCTCCCGCACACAAAAAAAAACAAGATCAGGTGAAAAACACAGAATCTTAAAAAAAACATACAAGACTGAAAGAAAAGTCTACATCCAAAATGCACAAAATCTCACATAATCCAAGGAATAAGATCTCAGTCTCTGAAAACTCTCCTCGTGACTCAGAACCCAAAATCCCGGTGACCTCCCGGTAAACCTCAATCCTGGGACATACAGTAAGGATGAGCTCATGATCTCCCAACCAACTCCAACGCTAGGTTTGCACTTTCTCTGCCTGCCTGCCTGCCTGCACTGCACTCTCTCAGTAACTGTAACACTCCACTCTGCAACGCACGCAAAATGATGGAGGAACTCAACAGGCCAGGTAGCGTCGGTAGGAAAAAGTGAACATCGACGTTTCAGGCTGAGACCCTTCAACAGGACTGGAAAGAAAGAGACGTCGGCGTCAGAGGTGTGGGGAGAGGAGGAAGCAGTACCAGGTGGTAGGTGGTAGGGAGAGGGAGAGGGGCAGAGATCCAGGGCTGGAGAAGGGGAGATCTGATGGGAGAGGACAGAAAGCCATGGAGGAAAGGGAAGGTCGAGGAGCACCAGAGGGAGGTGATGGGCAAGGAGGTAAGGTGAGAGAGGAAACAGGGGATAGGGAATGGTGAGGTGGGGGGGCATTACCAGAAGTTTGAAAAATTGATGTTCATGCCGTCAGGTTGGAGGCTACCTGAAAGGAATACAAGGTGTTTCTCCTCCAACCTGAGTGTGGCCTCGTCACGGCAATAGGGGAGGCCCCCTCTACTGCCGTGATGAGGTCACACTCAGGTTGGACTGGGAACCGGAATTAAAATGGACGGCCACTGGGAGATCCCACCTTTTCTGATGGATGGGGCATAGGTGCTCGGTGAAGCAGTCTTCCAAGCTACGTTGGGTCTCACCGATATACGGGAGGCCGCACCAGGAGCACCAGATAGAGTAGATGACCCTGCTTGCAAGGATGAGTATACTCTGCTTTCTGTTTTCCCTCTGTACTACCTCGATGCATTTATGTACAGAATGATGTGTCTCGATCGCACATGAAGTTTATCCACTGGACCTCGGTACAGATGACCATTAAAAACCAAACAACAGTCGTACAGACTCCGTTAGTGGAGCAGGTAGTGCTCCAATTACAACGGAATCACAAGCGCTCAGCGTGCCACTCACCAGCGTCGGCTCCGCAGGCCTGGACTGCTCTGCCACGAACTCTCTCTCTCGCGTTGGCCACATCTGCAGCAGGGGGTCTACCCTGTCCAGGAAGCCGACGTCAATGTCCGCGTGGGCCTCCTGGAGCTCGATCACCAGCTCCGCACTGCACTTTGTGCCTGATCTCCTCCGAGCGCCCTGGGGGGAGGAACCCACACCTGCTCAGTCACTCACCTTAACGCACAGTGCAATAAACAGCACGCGTGCCAAGTCTTTTTTGAAAGAATCCAGAGAATTGGCCTCCACTGCCTTCTGAGGCAGAGCATTCCACAGAACCTCAACTCTCTGTGTGAAAAAGTTTTTCCTCAACTCCGTTCTAAATTGTTTATTATTTATATTATTTCTCCGGTCTCGTTTTCTAGTGGTCCTATATCCACTCTCATCTATTTTTCACATATTTGGAAAAGCTTTGACTATCCACTTTGATATTGTTTGCTAGCTTGCTTTCATATTTTATCTTTTCCACCCAAATGATTCTTCTGGTTGGTTTCTGTAGGTTTTTAAAAGCTTCCCATCCTGTGTCTCCCCACTAATTTTTGCTTTGTTGCATGCCCACTCTTTTGTTTTTACATTAGCTTTGACTTCCCCGTGTGCCTGTGCAGACACGTACTTGAGCATATGCCAGTCAACTCGATCTAACTTGTCTTCAGTAGGACGTCACTGGTCAGATCAGCAGAACTGGCGAGCCCCTGATGACCTTACCTTGCCTTCTGTCCTGCATGTCTGTCTGTAGTGGACCTGAGCACAGGGGCAGGCACTGGATTCGCCAGACACTGGGGGTGACCTCCTGAAGATCAGCAGCTGGATAGGGAGAAACAGCAAGAAGGTGAAGGGAGTTTACTGCTTCATTGGCCTGGGCAGAGTGTATTCAGGTTCATTCTGGATCTAGACACAGTAGGCTCTTCCGACCCTTCAAGCCGTCCCGCCAGCAACCCCCTGATTGAATCCTGGCCTAATCACAGGACAATTAACAATGACCAGTTAACCTACTAACCGGTATGTCTTTGGACTGTGGGTGGAAACTGGAGCACTGGAGAAACCCATGAGGTCATGGGGAGAATGTACAAGCTCCTTGCAGAGAACGTCAGGATTAAATTCTAAACTCTGACGCCGTGAGCTGCGACTGCCATGCTACCGTTACGCCTCGTGATGATATTATGGATAACCTAACTAGGGATTTGTTGAAATAAGAAATAAAACCTTCACCCAATTTAACGGGACATTCTGATGGGACCACTCAAAGTTGGTAAAAGTTGCATTAGGTTGCAAACTCAACCAGCTCCCTCCATCATGGTACTAGCCTCTCCAGCATCGAGGATATTTTCAAAAGGCGGATGGCTTCAACAACGTGACATCCATCATTGAGGACCCTCATCACCCAGGTCATGCCCTCTGTTCATCCCTGCCATCAGGAAGCCTGAAAGCACCTACTCAATGCTTTAGGAACAGCTCCTTCCCCTCTGCCATGATCAGACTTCTGAATGGACATTGAACCCATGAACACTACCTCACTGAGGATCTCGTGCTTTCCTGGCGTACATGCCAAATAGTCTCTTCTTGGGCTTCTAGCCAGATAAAGGTATTGGCTTTAATCGATGTTTCGATGACAAACTCTTCAATCCCTGATGAGTATGGCAGAGTTTGTCATCAAAACGTTGGCTAAAATCAATACCTGTATCCAGCTGGAAGCCCAAGAAGGATTTAATCGACTATTTCCCCTCAACAGCTTTCAGTTCCCTGGCCCCGACCACTTCACTTTCACCATGTACCCTTTACACTACTATCCCCCATAAAGAAGGCCTTAAAGCTCTCTGCTCCTTTCTCGACAACAGTCCTGACCAGTTCCCCTCCACCACCACCCTCCGCAAAATCTCTAGCAGCTCCTCACATTTTGTCCGAATTCAAGGGCCGGCCATGGGCATGCCTGCCTTTTCACTGGCTACGTAGAACATTTCAAGCTCCAAGCCTTTCCTGGTAATGCTCCCCAACTCTTCCTCCGCTGCACTGATGCTGTTTCATGCACCCATGCTGAGCTCCTCAATTTCATCCACTTTGCCTCGAACTTCCACCCTGGTCCCATCTCTGACACCTCCCTTTCCTTTCCCAATCTCCCTGTTTCCATCTCTGGAGACAAAATGTCGACAGACATCTTTTGTAATCTACAAATCCCTATGGCTATCTTTACTATAGGTCTTCCCACTTGGCTCCTGTAAAAATGCTATTAACCCTTTTCTCAGTTCTTTTGGCCCTGCCACATTTGCTCCCAGGATGAGACTTTCCTTACAAGGACATCAGAGGGGTCCTCCTGCTTCAAAGAATGGGGTTTCCCTTCCTCCACCATTGATGGTGCATCGCCTCCACTTCCCGGATATCCACGCTCACCACATCTTCCCACCACCTGAACAGTGAGAGAGTTCCTCGTGACCTCACCTCCCACACCCACATCGTTCTCTGCAGCTCCCGCCACCTTCAACGGGATCCCATCACAAACACGTCTTTAACTCCTCCGCCCACACTCTCCGCCTTCCATCGGGATCACTTCCTTCGTGATTCCCTGCCCGCCAGTCTCCCTCCTGGCACAAATCCTTACAAGTGATGGAAATACTACGCTTGCCCATCTCCCCCCACCCAAATTCAGGGCCCCAAGCAGCCCTACCAGGTGAGGCAACACCTCACCCGCGAATCTGTTGGGCTTGTCTCGCGGCCGGTGCTTGTGACGCAGACTGCTCTACGTTGGCGAAGCCCAACGTAAACCTGACCACCTCCGTTCCATCCACAACGAGCGGAGTTTCCCAGAGGCCAACCATTTTAATTCCTATCCCCATTCCTGTTCTGACATGTCAGTCCACGGCCTCCTCATTTACCAAGATGAGGCAACGCTCAGGGTGGAGGAGCAACTCCTGATTTTCCCTCTAAGTAGCCTCCAGCCTGATGGCATGAGCAACGATTTCTCCTTCTGGTAATTTTTTCCCCCTTTCTCCCTTCCTTCTGACCTCTCCCCTCACCTTCTCACCTGCCCATCACCTCCCCCTGATGCCCTTCTTCTTCCCCTTTTCCCATGGTTCATGCTCTCCTATCAGATTCCGTCTTCTCCAGCCCTTTGCCTTCTCCATCCATCACCTCTCAAGTGCTTGCTCCATGCCCCCTTCCCCACACATCTGGCCTCACCTATACCCCTCCTACCCTTACCCCCCATCCCACTTCCTTATTCTGGCTCCTTCCCCCTTTGTGTCCCGATGAAGAGCCTTGGCCTGAAACATCGACTTCATTCCTATAGATGCTGCCCAGTTTGCTGAGGTCCTCCAGCATTTTGTGTGATAGGCAGATATATTTATAATATAAATATCTCTCTTGTTGTAATTCATGGGTTTTTATGTACTGCTGCTGCCAAACAACAAATTTCACCACAATAAAGGATCTAGTGCTTTCCAAGTACCGTTACAAAAAAAGCATAGCAGAGCACCTCCACTTCTTAGGCGTGTCCGAAGATCCGACGTGACATCTAAAACAGGGGTCTCCAACCTTTTTTGCACCGTGGACCTGTTTAATATTGGCAATATTCTTGCGGAGAGGGTGGGGGGGGGGTGTTCAAGTAGGGTTAAACTCACCTCAACATGTCTTTTAGAGTTAGGGTCGCCAACTTTCTCAATCCCAAATAAGGGACAAAAGTAGCAGTCTAATACGGGACACTTGTGTTTATCCAGAGAAAGACTACTGTGACCGTGAAGCCCTGCGCAGGCACCTGTGTGCTCACGTGTGTACGTGCCGATTTGTTTTTCACCATTCGGTTTTGGCTTAATCTTTCTGACTATACTGTACAGACATTATTTCTACTTTATATAGGCTGTGTATTTATCATATCATTCCTGCTTTTACTATATGTAAGAGTTATTTTCGGTTTTATGTGTTATTTGGTATGATTTGGTAGGTTATTTTTTGGGTCTGGGAACAGTCAAAAATTTTTCCCATGTAAATTAGTGGTAATTGCTTCTTCGCTTTACGCCATTTCGGCAGAAAGTTTTCATAGGAATGCTCTACCTTGGCAGGGGAAATACTGGAGAAGGGCAGTCCCGTATGGGACAAACGAATTTAGCCCAATATCCGGGATGTCCTGGACTCTCTGACGGTGGTGTCTGATAAGAGGATGCTGTCTAAGTTGCATGCCATCTTGGACAATGTCTCCCATCCACTACATAATGTACTGGGTGGGCACAGGAGTACATTCAGCCAGAGACTCATTCCACCGAGATGCAACACAGAACGTCATAGGAAGTCATTCCTGTCTGTGGCCATCAAACTTTACAACTCCTCCCTTGGAGGGTCAGACACCCTGAGCCAATAGGCTGGTCCTAGACTTATTTCCTGGCATAATTTACATATTACTATTTAACTATTTATGGTTCTATTACTATTTATTATTTATGGTGCAACTGTAACGAAAACCAATTTCCCTCGGGATCAATAAAGTATGACAATGACTATGACAAATACGGGACAGCTGGCAACCCTATGTTCAAGTTCAACAGTGTATGACAGGGAATGAGGAAAAGGTGCAGCTGACTCATATCGGCCCGGTGGTTGGGGACCGCTGATCTAAAACTTTGACAAACTTCTGAGGAAGTGTGGTGGGGAGCATACTGACTGGCTGCATCACAGCCTTGGATGGAAACATTGAAAGCCTTGAACAGAAAATTCTACAACAAAGTAGTGGACACAGCCCAGTCCATCACGGGTAAAGCCCTCCCCTCCATTGAGCACATCTACATGGAGCACTGTCACAGGAAAGCAGCATCCATCATCAGGGATCCCCACCACCCAGGACATGCTCTCTTCTCTCTGCTGCCATCGGGAAGGAGGTACAGGAGCCTCAGGACACACACCACCAGGTTCAGGAACAGTTATTACCCTCAACCATCAGGCTCCTGAACCAGTGAGGATAACCTCAACTCTGAACTGATTCCATCGGGAAGGAGGTACAGGAGCCTCAGGACCCACACCACCAGGTTCAGGGACAGTTATTACCCCTCAACCATCAGGCTCCTGAACCAGTGAGGATAATCTCAACTCTGAACTGATTCCACACCCTATGGACTCACCTTCCAGGACTCTATCACTCATGTTCTCAGTATGTATTTATTATTTGTTTTGTCTTTGCACATTAATTATTTGCTTTTGTTGTGTGTGGTTTTTCACTAATTCTACTGTGTTTCTTTGCATCGACTGTGAATGCAAGAAAATGAATCTCGGGGTCGCCTGTGGTGACATCTACGTACTTTGACAATAAATTTACTTTGACCTTTGATCTTGATAAACAAGGTTCACGGTACTTTGGTGCAAGTGGTAACAATTTAAATTCATTTTTTCAGCAGTGGTGTGTCACTTGCAAATTCAGTACTTTTTGCCGATTCTGAACTAACCCTTCGAAAGGTGCTGGTGTGGCGATCCAGTCTCCCAAACCTCCACAGTCACGCTGGTGAAGCCTCTCCCACAGTGGGGAGGACTCAGACCCAGTGATGGTGGAGGAACGATGACAGATTTCTACAGAAGGACAGTGTGTGACTGAGGGTGGGGGTGATTCAGTGACAGTGATGGTGAAGGAACGACGACAGATTTCTACAAGAGGACGGTGTGTGACTGAGGGTGGGGGTGATTCACTGACGGTGATGGTGAAGGAACGACGCAAAATTTCTACAGAAGGACGGTGTGTGAGTGAGGGTGGGGGTGATTCAGTGACGGTGCTGGTGAAGGAACGATGACAGATTTCTACAGAAGGACAGTGTGTGACTGAGGGTGGGGGTGATTCAGTGACGGTGATGGTGAAGGAACGATGACAGATTTCTACAGAAGGACAGTGTGTGACTGAGGGTGGGGGTGATTCAGTGATGATGATGGTGAAGGAACGACGACAGATTTCTACAGAAGGACGGTGTGTGACTGAGGGTGGGGGTGATTCAGTGACGGTGATGGTGAAGGAACGACAGATTTCTACAAGAGGACGGTGTGTGACTGAGGGTGGGGGTGATTCAGTGACGGTGATGGTGAAGGAACGACGACAGATTTCTACAGAAGGACGGTGTGTGACTGAGGGTGGGGGTGATTCAGTGACGGTGATGGTGAAGGAACGACGACAGATTTCTACAGAAGGACGGTGTGTGACTGAGGGTGGGGGTGATTCAGTGACGGTGATGGTGAAGGAACGACAGATTTCTACAGAAGGACGGTGTGTGACTGAGGGTGGGGGTGATTCAGTGACGGTGATGGTGAAGGAACGACGACAGATTTCTACAGAAGGACGGTGTGTGACTGAGGGTGGGGGTGATTCAGTGACGGTGATGGTGAAGGAACGACAGATTTCTACAAGAGGACGGTGTGTGACTGAGGGTGGGGGTGATTCAGTGACGGTGATGGTGAAGGAACAACGACAGATTTCTACAGAAGGACGGTGTGTGACTGAGGGTGGGGGTGATTCAGTGACGGTGATGGTGAAGGAACGACAGATTTCTACAAGAGGACGGTGTGTGACTGAGGGTGGGGGTGATTCAGTGACGGTGATGGTGAAGGAACGACGACAGATTTCTACAGGAGGACGGTGTGTGACTGAGGGTGGGGGT
This sequence comes from Mobula hypostoma, assembly GCF_963921235.1. Taxonomy (NCBI): domain Eukaryota; kingdom Metazoa; phylum Chordata; class Chondrichthyes; order Myliobatiformes; family Myliobatidae; genus Mobula; species Mobula hypostoma. The sequence continues at coordinate 16,671,781 of NC_086126.1, read as the reverse complement.
GATTCAGTGACGGTGATGGTGAAGGAACGATAGATTTCTACAAGAGGACGGTGTGTGACTGAGGGTGGGGGTGATTCAGTGATGGTGATGGTGAAGGAACGACGACAGATTTCTACAAGAGGACGGTGTGTGACTGAGGGTGGGGGTGATTCAGTGACGGTGATGGTGAAGGAACGACAGATTTCTACAGAAGGACGGTGTGTGACTGAGGGTGGGGGTGATTCAGTGACGGTGATGGTGAAGGAACGACGACAGATTTCTACAGAAGGACGGTGTGTGACTGAGGGTGGGGGTGATTCAGTGACGGTGATGGTGAAGGAACGACAGATTTCTACAGAAGGACGGTGTGTGACTGAGGGTGGGGGTGATTCAGTGACGGTGATGGTGAAGGAACGACGACAGATTTCTACAGAAGGACGGTGTGTGACTGAGGGTGGGGGTGATTCAGTGACGGTGATGGTGAAGGAACGATAGATTTCTACAAGAGGACGGTGTGTGACTGAGGGTGGGGGTGATTCAGTGACGGTGATGGTGAAGGAACGACGACAGATTTCTACAGAAGGACGGTGTGTGACTGAGGGTGATGGTGCTCCACTGCCACCCTTGACGCTGGAGGTAGAGGTCACGGGGTGAGGATCCCGGGCAGGTCACTGCAGTACGTTTTGTAAGATGCAGACACAGTACGCTGGTGACCGAGGGAGGGAGTGTTGGGAGGTCTACTGAAGTGAGCTGCCCTGTCCTGGAGGGCGCCGAGATTCCTGAGCTGTACTCCCCCAGGCCAGTGGGGAGTGTCCCATCACATTCCTGGCCTGCCGTGCGCCGACGGTACCCAAGGTGATCAGACTCACTGTCTATAAGGGTGCGTTACTGACTTTGGTTGGTACGTCTAGCTCGTTTCTCCTGTGTAGTTTGTCATTGCACCTGTGGACGTTCAGGATGCTGCCCCCTTGTAGATGCGCTCAGTGTGACCATGAACTCGACTCTGAGTGTTGAGCTGTACGGGAGGGGAGGGCGGTGCGGGAACAATGTCACTCACCTCTGTGTACTCGGCCCTCTGCTGTGTCCCTTCAGGCCACAGGCTCTCCAGTACCTCCAGTGCGCCGAAGCAGGCGTCCGCACAGAGCAGCTGCACGCCTCTGCCTGCCTTCTGTTCACAAGCCAGCTGCACCGCGCTGCCAATCAGCCTGGAATCGAAGAGAAAACAAACGGTCACGTACGTGCAGAGCAAGAACAACAAACAGTTCAACGTTTTTAATGGTACACGCTGGCCACCTACACTGCGGGAGCAACCGCGATGAAAATGTGTGCATTCAGGATCTAGCACAAACAGAGCAGCCTCCCGTGCACAGGAGGCCCAAGTGATTCGCCACACAATCCACATTTTCAAAATAGAATAGAACAGAATATCTTTATTGTCATTGTTGTGCAGCAATGAAACACAGTTTAGCAGCTCAATGTTTTGCAGCATGACAAAGAATATATACATAAAATAAACTCTAAAATCTCAGGAGTGCAGTCCAAAATTAATAATATATGGATGGGTGGGTAGGACTATTGCACACCTGCTATTCCTGGAAGTGTGATGCATTTAGCTGCCGCCGTCTTAGGACGGGGGCAGGAGAAGGGAAGGCGGTATTATACATTTCACTGCTTGTGGGTAGAAGCTGTTAAGGAGTCTCTTTGTTTTCGTCCTTAATGCTCTGTATCTCTTCCCAGAAGGTAGAGGGGAAAACAGGTGATGTCCAGGATGAGTGGGATCCTTTGAAATACAAGTAGCCTTCTTTTGAAGTCTGCCAGTATAAATGTCTCTGAGGGAGAGTAATGTTGTGCCAATAACCTGCTCTGCTACCCTCACCACCCTCTGCAAGTCCTTCCTGTTCTGTTCTGTGCAGCTGGCAAACCACACTGCACAGCAATACGTCAGGAGGCTCTCTATACTTGTCCGATAGAAGTTGATCAGCAGGTGATGAGGGAGGAGAACGTGCTTTAGCTTCCTTAGGAAGTAGAGCCTCTGTTGGGCCTTCCCCACCTGATAAGAGATATGGGTCCGATACAGTTCCAAAACATTAACATTCGAAAGGGACCCAAAAATAACTCTGTTTTATTCAGCAGGGATCTGAGGGGGACCTGTGTCAGTGGCAAGAACCTGGAACGCTCTTGCCAGAAAGAGGAGGCAGAGTCTTGAAGACAAATCTGGTCCAGCATGTGAATCACCCAGGTAGATTAGGACATGGGACAAGGTTGGAAGATGGGATTAATACAGAAGGTTGCCCACTGCTTACCACGGATCTCAGTGACAGGATAAATCGGAATCAGGTGATCACTGACTTATAGGTACAATGTGAAATCTGTGGCTTTGCAACAGCAGTAGAGTGCAAAAACATTAAATTGATATGAATTACAAAGGAATAATGAGACAGTGTGAACAAACGATTCAGAAATCTGATGGCGGAGGAGAGGAGACAAGCTTAAGTAAAGAGAAAGATAACTTCAGGGCAGCCGTTTAAATAATCTCATCGTTTTAAAGTTCAACATTCAAAGCTGGTTTATTATGAAAGTAACATAATTAACCCTGAGATTTGTTTTCACAGTAGAACAGAGAATCACAATAGAATCACTGAAAAACTACACACAAAGACAGTCAAAGACCAAACGGGCAGAAGAGGTCAAACTGTGCAAACGCCAAAACATAAACACAAACAAGAAACTGAAAAGTCATAAATACACTTTGTTGTTCTTTCTCTCTGCGCCCTGGGATGCATCGAGCGGCAACTGTGCATGTGTCTGTTTTTCACAAGGCCGAATAGAATAAACACCACTGAAAACATCAGCTTGAGAGTGACTGTGTATTATAAAATAAACACTATTGGGAACACGAACTCGAGAGTGAGTGTGTATTATAAAATAAACACTACTGAAAACACGAGCTCGAGAGTGAGTGTGTATTATAAAATATACCCCATTGGGAACATGAGGAGTAGATTGCATTATTAAAGATTACAGGGAGTGAGTGTGTATTATAAAATAACGGAGGAGTGAGTGGACAGACTGGGAATGAAGGATATCGGATTAGAGTGTGTTACTGAAGACTACAGGCAGTGGGTGACATAGAGTAAGATTTCAGTTGGAAGAATTGACTGAATAGTCTGAATTTGCTTTCTCCATGACAGAGGGTACGAAGGCTCATTTGTCAGGGGGTGTAAAATGGAGCGGGGCAGATGACTTGGATCTTTTTTCCCCATGGTCATCCTCATCATCGTCAGCTGCCCTTCCATATTAACAATAGGTACGTTTAATGTCAGAGAAATGCATACAATGTACATCTGGAAATTCTTTTTCTTCGCAAACATCAACGGAAATCGTGGAGTGCCCCAAAGAATGAACGAAGGTTAATCGTTAGAACCCCAAAGCGCACCCCCCCTCACAACTGCCCCTCCCACACACAAGCAACAGCAAAGTAACGACACAGACGATCATGATTGTTCTTGGTAAATTCTTCTGCAGATGTGGTTTGCCATCGCTTTCTGGGCAGTGTCTTTACAAGACGGGTGACCCCAGCCATTATCAATACTCTTCAGAGATTGTCTGCCTGGTGTCAGTGGTCACATAACCAGGACTTGTGATCTGCACCGGCTGCTCATACGACCATCCACCACCTGCTCCAACAGCTTCACGTCACCCTGATCGGGGGGCAAAGCAGGTGCTACACCTTGCCCCAGGGTGACCTGTAGGCTAGTGGAGGGAAGGAGCACCTCACACCTCCTTTGGTAGAGACGCATCTCCAACCTTGCCACCCAAATGCTCGGGGTATCAAAAGCAGGAAAGCAAACACGAAGAGATCTGCAGATGCTGGAAATTCAAGCAACACACACAAAATGCTGGTGAACGCAGCAGGCCAGGCAGCATCTCTAGGAGGAGATACAGTCGACGTTTCAGGCCGAAACCCTTCCTCAGGACTAACTGAAGGAAGAGCTAGTAAAAGATCTGAAAGTGGGAGGGGGAGGGGAGATCCGAAATGACAGGAGAAGACAGGAGGGAGAGGGATGGAGCCTAGAGCTGGACAGGTGACTGGCAAAAGGGATACAAAGCTGGAGAAGGGAGAGGTTCATGGGACAGGAGGCCTAAGGAGAAAGAAAGGGGGAAGGGAGCACCAGAGGAAGATATAGTGAGAGGGACACAGCGGGAGAGCATAGGTTCGAGGTGAGGGGAAGGAGTTTTTATTTACTCAGGGAGAGGCTGATATCTGGTACGTGCTGACAGAAGAAGTGGTGTATTCAGATACAATCACCATGTTTAAGAGGTACTTGAGCAGAGGGACAAGGTCCTAAGGGGGTAAATAGAATTAGTGTAGACAGGCACAGAGGTAAGCACGGACACATGGGACCGAATGGCCCGTTTCAGGACTGTACCTGATGTTATTCCGGGGACAGGCCTTCTCAAACTGCCTCCTCAGGTGGGTGAAGTCGCAGCCTCCGAAGATGGTGTCCCTGAAGTAGGTCAGCTCGGTGAAGTAGTGGCGGGCGGCCGCGGGGAGGGAGGCCGGGGCGGCAGGCGGCACGCGGTCCAGGTGCAGCAGCGTGGCCGTGAGCCCGCCAAAGGTCAGTTTGAGCAGCAGCTCGGTCTTCACGCTGTCCAGTGACGCAGGCTGCTGGGACCTGCCTGAGGAGGGAAGGGGCAGCAGGGTTAAGGATGTGGGGAGAGTGCGCACCCACTCCCTCATTTCAGTTCACCTCCGCCCGTGTCTTTCAGCACACAGATATCGGCATTGCAGTCTTTCATTTCCCTCTCCACTTTCCAGCACATCCTCTGACAACAACCATTCCTTCTACGTCAGATAAAGGGCTGAGCATCAAGCGTTGGCTCGTTTTAAGGAAGAGGGAGGGGGCGGTTCACACATTCCTGTTTACATCAGGAGCTGAGGTTGAGAGCTTCAGATTCCTGGGAGTGAAATCACCAGGCAGTCGCCACAGCCCAGGAAGCTCCCTGGTGCCTCTACCTCCTCAGGAAGCCCACGAAATGTGGCACGCCCCTGTCCACCCTCACTCATTATTTTACCCACACACCACAGAGGGCATCCTGACCGGACCCACCACGGCTCGGTACGGTAACCGCTCTCCAGGAACGCAGGAAACCACACAGCTCAGTACACCACAGAAACCAGCCTCCCCTCCATGGACTCTGTCTACACTTCCCACTGCCTCAAGGAAAGTAGTCACAACAATCAAAGGCCCCACCTACCCCAGACATTCTCTCGTTCCCCTCTCTCATCGGATGGAAGATGCAAAAGCCTGAAAGCTTGTACCAGCAGCTCAGAGACAGCCACTACCCCGCCGGTAGAAGCCAACTGAATGGTCCCTCTATGCACCCACGTGTGGAATGATTGACCTGGATGGCACGTAACACAAAACCTGGACAGAGCACCAGCATAATCAAACACCCCGTCCAGCCCTACCTGCCCTTTTCACCCTCCCATCGGGCAGCTGACACAACAGCCCGAAAGCACGTCCCACCAGGCTAGAGGACAGCTTCCACGCCGCTGTTTGAAGAATGGTTGAACGCCCGACAAGTTGGACTCCTGATCTCACAATCCACCCCGTCGTGGCCCTTGCACCCTGATTACCTGCCTGCGCTGCACTTTGTGTGTCTCTGTAGCACTCTATTCTGCACTGTTACTGCTTTTGCCTCGTGCCACCTCGATGTACCGGTGTGAGGAGCTGATCAGTATGGAAAACCAGGTTTTTCCACTGTAACTCAGTAATAACAGAAATTAATAGATCAATTCTCTGCTCAGTTTGTAATCTGGGTGTTGTCGAATGTGACGTGCTCTCTGTTATGACCCCTATCTCACCGTACCTGACTTGGCTTAACAGGGCGTCACGCGGCAGTGTAGCGGTTACTGCCGAGGCTACCGCAGCTCGGGACGTCACCTGTGGACAGCGTGGGTTTCCAGTTCTCTCCCACGGTTCAGGGACATGTCAGTGAGGTTAATGGTCAGACTACGTTGTCCCGTGAATAGGTTAGTGTTAGGGACCGGAAGGGCCGATCGATAGACAAATAATTCAGAATTCTGTTCATCCCTGCACACGTCCCAGAACCTAAAGAAGACAAGGAAGGGCTTCCCCCATCCCACCGAGTCACAAGAATGGCCAGGACAATGTAACCAACTCACCAAGTCACAGGGATGGCCAGGACAGTGTAACCACCTCACCGAGTCACAGGGATGGCCAGGACAATGTAACCAACTCACCGAGTCACAGGGATGGCCAGGACAATGGAACCACCTCACCAAGTCACAGGAATGGCCAGGACAATGTAACCATCCCACCGAGTCACAAGAATGGCCAGGACAATGTAACCAACTCACCGAGTCACAGGGATGGCCAGGACAATGGAACCACCTCACCGAGTCACAGGGATGGCCAGGACAATGTAACCACCTCACCAAGTCACAGGAATGGCCAGGACAATGTAACCATCCCACCGAGTCACAGGGATGGCCAGGACAATGTAACTACCTCACCGAGTCACAGGGATGGCCAGGACAGTGTAACTACCTCACCGAGTCACAGGGATGGCCAGGACAGTGTAACTACCTCACCGAGTCACAGGGAATGGCCAGGACAATGTAACCAACCCACCGAGTCACAGGGATGGCCAGGACAATGTAACCATCCCACCGAGTCACAGGAATGGCCAGGACAATGTAACCACCTCACCGAGTCACAGGGATGGCCAGGACAATGTAACTACCTCACCGAGTCACAGGGATGGCCAGGACAACGTAACCAACTCACCGAGTCACAGGAATGGCCAGGACAACGTAACCAACTCACCGAGTCACAGGGATGGCCAGGACAATGTAACCATCCCACCGAGTCACAGGGATGGCCAGGACAATGTAACCAACTCACCAAGGCCCCAGTTTCTGCTCACCTTGCTGTCTGTTCATGTTCTGTAAATTGGGGAGAGTGGAGGGAAAGAGCGAGCCCCCGCCGCGTCGCGGTGAACCCATCATCAGCTGAAGGGAGAGAAAAGAGAAGTTCGTTAATGTTACAGCCCCCATCTCAATGCTACCATCAGACAGGAGGTACAGGGCCTGAAGACACTCGCTCTACTTGCCCTCCACCATCGCAGTTCTGAACACTCCCTCACTCCTTTCCTTTTGATGTTGACTGAGTGGTTACTTTGTCAGGGACAGGAGTGGAACCCGGTATGGACTCCTGCTGCTGTAGCCCATCCACCAAGGTTCGACGTGCTGTGTGTTCAGAGATGCTCGTCTGCACATCACTGTTGTAACGTGTGGTTATTTGAGTTAATGTCAGTTTGAACCAGTCTTTCCATTCTCCTCTGACCTCTCTCACTAACAAGGTGTTTTCACCACAGAACTGCCGCTCACTGGATATATATTTTTTTGATTTTCTACAACATTCTCTGTAAACTCTAGAGCAGGCGATCCCAGTCTGGGGTCCGTACACTCCTTGGTTAATGATAGGGGTCCATGACATTAAAAAAGTCGGGAACCCCTGCTCTAGAGAGCGTTGTGCACGAAAAACCCAGGAGTTTCTGAGAAGCTCAAAACCATCCCGCCTGGCACCAACAATCATACCACGGTCAAAGTCACTGAGATCACATTTCTTCGCCATTCTGACGTTTGGTCTGAACAAGTGAACCTCTTGACCATGTCTGCATGCTCTTATGCATTGAGTTGCTGCCTCATGATTGGCTGATTAGATATCTGTACACAAACCGGTGTAAAACTATCAAGTGGCTACTGAGTGTATAAGTATTATGATTTATAGTACATCTTGTGTCTTGCACCATATTGCTGTCACAAACAACTAATTTTCTCGACCTATACCAGTGATAATTCAACTTAATTCTGACAACCAACAATAGCCTACCCATTCCCCTTGCCTCCTGCTGAGCATCTTGTTACCCTGAGCCATGACCGTGCAAGAAACACTCCTTCGTCACCGTTCCTCGGCTGATAGACGCTTGGAGGGAGTGGGAGACTGCGACGGCAAGGAGGGGCACCAGAGAGGGAATCAGCATAGCAGAAGGCCACACTGGGTGACAAACAGGCAACTGTATTTGACAAAGAGTAGTGGATACGGCCCAGACCATCACTGGTAAAGCCCTCCCCACCATTGAGCGCACCTACATGGTACTCTCACAGGAAAACAGCTTCCATCATCAGTGACCCCCACCACCCAGGACATCCTCTCTTCTCAATGCTGCCATCGGGAAGGAGATACAGGAGCTTCAGGAGCCTCACACCACCAGGTTCAGGAACAGTCATTACCCCTCAACCATCAGGCTCCTGAACCAGTGAGGATAACCTCAACTCTGAACTGATTCCATCGGGAAGGACATACAGGAGCCTCAGGACTCACACCACCAGGTTCAGGAACAGTTATTACCCCTCAACCATCAGGCTCCTGAACCAGAGGGGATAACCTCAACTCTGAACTGTTTCCATCGGGAAGGAGGTACAGGAGCCTCAGGACTCACACCACCAGGTTCAGGAACAGTTATTACCCCTCAACCATCAGGCTCCTGAACCAGTGAGGATAACCTCAACTCTGAACTGTTTCCATCGGGAAGGAGGTACAGGAGCCTCGGGTCCCACACCACCAGGTTCAGGAACAGTCATTACCCCTCAACCATCAGGCTCCTGAACCAGTGAGGATAACCTCAACTCTGAACTGTTTCCATCGGGAAGGAAGTACAGGAGCCTCGGGTCCCACACCACCAGGTTCAGGAACAGTCATTACCCCTCAACCATCAGGCTCCTGAACCAGAGGGGATAACCTCAACTCTGAACTGATTCCATCGGGAAGGAAGTACAGGAGCCTCGGGTCCCACACCACCAGGTTCAGGAACAGTTATTACCCCTCAACCATCAGGCTCCTGAACCAGTGAGGATAACCTCAACTCTGAACTGTTTCCATCGGGAAGGAGGTACAGGAGCCTCGGGTCCCACACCACCAGGTTCAGGAACAGTCATTACCCCTCAACCATCAGGCTCCTGAACCAGTGAGGATAACCTCAACTCTGAACTGTTTCCATCGGGAAGGAGATACAGGAGCCTCAGGTCCCACACCACCAGGTTCAGGAACAGTTATTACCCCTCAACCATCAGGCTCCTGAACCAGAGGGGATAACTTCATCTCTGAACTGATTCCATCGGGAAGGAGGTACAGGAGCCTCAGGTCCCACACCACCAGGTTCAGGAACAGTTATTACCCCTCAACCATCAGGCTCCTGAACCAGTGAGGATAACCTCAACTCTGAACTGATTCCATCAGGAAGGAGGTACAGGAGCCTCAGGTCCCACACCACCAGGTTCAGGAACAGTTATTACCCCTCAACCATCAGGCTCCTGAACCAGCGGGGATAACTTTACTCAACTTCACTTGCCCCATCACTGAAATGTTCCCATCACCAATAGACTCACTGTCTAGGGCTGTTCATCTCATGTTTTCGATATTCATTGCTTATTTATTTATTATTAGCATTTCTTTCTGTTTGTTATCTTCTACACACTCGTTGAATGCCCAAGTGGTGAGGTCTTTCATTATTATTCTATTAAGGATTTATTGAGTATTCCTGCAAGAAAATGAATCTCAGGGTGGTATATGGTGACATATATGTACTTTGATAATAAATTTACTTTGAACTTTGAAACCGAGCTCGCAGCCACCACTTTTGTTGGCAGCTCATCCATACTCTCACCCCTTAAACACTTCATCTTTCACCCTTAACCCATGACCTCCAGTTATAGTCTCACCCAACCTCAGTGGAAAAAGCCTGCTTACATTTGCCCTGTCTATACCAAAATCTGCCCTCAATCTTCTACACTCTACAGAGTAAAGGTTAAATTAGAAACCATGGAAACTACAGCACAGAAACAGGCCTTTTGGCCCTTCTTGGCTGTGCCAAACCATTTTCTGCCTAGTCCCACTGACCTGCACACGGACCATATCCCTCCATACACCTCCCATCCATTTATCTGTCCAATATATTCTTAATGTTAATAAAGAACCCACATTTACCACCTCATCTGGCAGCTCATTCCATACTCCCATCACTCTCTGTGTGAAGAAGCCCCCCCTAATGTTCCCTTTAAACTTTTCCCCCCTCACCCTTAACCCATGTCCTCTGGTTTTTTTCTCCCCTTGCCTCAGTGGAAAAAGCCTGCTTGCATTCACTCTATCTATACCCATCATAATTTTATGTACCTCTATCAAATCTCCCCTCATTCTTCTACGCTCCAGGGAATAAAGTCCTAACCTTTTCAACCTTTCTCTGTAACTGAGTTTCTCAAGTCCTGGCAACATCCTTGTAAACCTTCTCTGCACTCTTTCAACCTTATTTATATCCTTCCTGTAATTTGGTGACCAAAACTGAACACAATACTCCAGATTCGGCCTCACCAATGCCTTATACAACCTCATCATAACATTCCAGCTCTTATACTCAATACTTTGATTAATAAAGGCCAACATACCAAAAGCTCTCTTTACAACCCTATCTACTTGTGATGCCACTTTTAGGGAATTTTGTATCTGTATTTCCAGATCCCTCTGCACTCCTCAGTGCCTTACCATTAACCCTGTATGTTCTACCTTGATTTGTCCTTCCAACGTGCAGTACCTCACACTTGTCTGTATTAAACTCCATCTGCCATTTTTCAGCCCATTTTTCCAGCTGGTCCAAGTCCCTCTGCAGGCTCTGAAAACCTTCCTCACTGTCTACTACACCTCCAATCTTTGTATCATCAGCAAATTTGCTGATCCAATTTACCACATTATCATCCAGATCATTGATATAGATGACAAATAACAATGGACCCAGCACTGATCCCTGTTGCTCACCACTAGTCACAGGCCTCCACTCGGAGAAGCAATTCTCTACCACTACCCTTTGGCTTCTTCCATTGAGCCAATGTCTAATCCAATTTATCACCTCTCCATGTATACCTAGCGACTGAATTTTCCTAACTAACCTCCCATGCGGGACCTTGTCAAAGGCCTTACTGAAATCCATGTAGACAATATCCACTGCCTTCCCTTCATCCACTTTCCTGGTAACCTCCTCAAAAATCTCCAAGAGATTGGTCAAACATGACCTACCATGCACAAAGCCATGTTGACTCTCTCTAATAAGTCCCTGTCTATCCAAATGCTTGTAGATTCTGTCTCTTAGAACTCCCTCCAATAACTTACCTGCTAACGACATTAAATTTTTTTTTTTTAATTTTATTTTTATTTGGATAAGGAATTCACAATTATCATGTACTTTTTTCACACATATAACCTTTTCCTTTTTTTATATGTATAAAACTACAATTATTTATACATTCTTAAGTACACATTGAGATGATATAAAAGGAAAATAAACATTTAAATAGATAATTATGTACTGTGGTAAATCTAACCTATTAGGCTAAGTAATGAAATTAGTTGTTAAGAAAAATAGTAATAATAGTTTCCATATAACCCTTCTGGACCATTTCCACTGGTCCAAAATGTTGCATACAAGCCTATATACCAACCATTGTAGGTGTTTATATCCTAATTTGTTCATGCTTGCTCCTGCCCGCAGACATAATTATCCAATCCCTATGTACTTATTTACTTAATTTTTTCTTTTTTTTTATCCCTTTCCCAAATCTTTCCCTTTACTTGTGTTAATTCTCTATTTTCCAAAAAAAAACAAACATTTAGACTAGGGGTGCTTACGTTAGCAATATTACTGTGTTGATGAGAAGAGCAGTATAAATCATTAGGAGAGTCATCTAAAGTCTGCTCACATTGGGGTTATATATTCAATCCATTTATTCCAGATTTGATAAAATGTTTCTTTTTGAGTTCTCAGGGAGTAAGTCAACTTTTCCATTTTAAATATTTCCAAGATAATTTCGTACCAATCTTCTAATGTAGGTGGTATTGGATTTAGCCATTTTCTAGTGATTGATTTCTTACTTGCCGCTAAGAGGGCCTGCAGCAACTTTATATCTTCCTTCTGTTCAAGGAACAATACATGCCCCAAATAGAGCGTCTCAAAGTTCAGAGGTATCTGGGACCTAAGTACCTTAACTAATGTTCTATGAATACCTTCCCAAAATAGACTTAGTTTAGGGCAATCCCAGAAAATATGAAAATGATTTGCCTCCTTGGAGCCGCACCTTCTCCAACACATCACATTTGTATCTTTATATTTTTCCTGATATGGGGTCTTGAAGTATCTTATAATGTTTTTCCAACAATGTTCTCTCCAAGTCAAAGAATTAGTTGAGGACCATTGAAAGCTGCAGATTTTCCCCCAAGCCTCCTCTGAAAGTACCAACCCCGCTTCTTTCTCCCACTTCTCTTTAATATACAGTGTATTTACATTTTTAGCATGGGAGAGTGCATTATATAATCGAGAAACTGATTTACTAGGTATTGAACTTGAGAATCTTGAAAAATTCTAATTCTACTGTTGATAGGTCTGTATATCTACAACTCTGGTTAACATAGTTTCGTACTTGAAGGTACCTTAGCCATGTTTGTTCTGCAGGATTTGGTAACTTTGTAATACTCTTTTATCTATAAATGAGAGGTAGGTTGTAAGACCTTTCTTTATCCATAGCTCAAATCTTTTATCTCCTCTGTTGGGAAGGAATTCGGTATCATATGCACACCATCTAAAGAGTTTTAACATGTTATTAATTCCACATGAATTAACCACCTTCTGCCATACTTTTAATGTAAGATTTATCCAAACATTATTAAATTTTTCCAACTGGGCCATCAATCCTTTGTCAGCTATTGAGGCCTGAAGAGGAAAACTGTCAACTAATCCAAATTCTATTTCCTTCCATCTAGCCTTATATTCCCTATTACACCAATATAACAGAGGGGTTATCTGTGAGGCATAAAAATAATTTCTCAGGCATGGAAGAACCATACCTCCTCCTTCCTTCCCTAACTGTAAGGTGTTATATCGAATTCTAGGTTTCCTTCCTTGCCAAATGAAGCGGGAAATCCATTTGTCCCATTCCCTGAATTGATTATCATCCACCTCCACTGGTAAAGTACGGAAAAGATATAATAACTGAGGAAGAATATTCATTTTTATAGTATTTATCCTTGAATTTAAACTTAAAAAGGGGATAAGATTCCATCTATGCATATCTGCTTTTATCTCTGAGATTAATGGCCCATAATTTACCTGTGACAGTGTTGAAAGATCCTTCGGCAGGGTTATTCCTAAATATTTTAATGATTTAGCTTCCCACTTAAGATCGTATGTATCCTGCAATTTTTTGGATGGTGTATAATTTAAGGACATAACCTGCGTTTTCTTTACATTTATTTTATAACCTGATATTTTCCCAAAGTCATCCAACAGTGTAAACAATCCTATAAATGATTTTTCTGGTTCACTCAGATAGACCAAAACATCATCTGCGAATAACGCCACTTTCTGTTCAATCCCTGCCACCTTGATACCTTTTACGATTTCGCTCTGTCTTATTAGTTGGGCAAGTGGTTCAATATATAGCGCAAAAAGGAGAGGAGAAATTGGGCATCACTGTCTAGTGCCTCTCTCTAAAATGAAGGAGTCAGAGAGGTCCCCATTTATCTTAATTCGGGCTGTAGGGCTGTCATATAGAGTCTGAATTACTTTAATAAACCTTTCTTGAAAGCCGAATCTTCCTAACACTCTGTATAGGAATGCCCAACTAACCGAATCAAAAGCTTTCTCAGCGTCCAATCCTACTACCATTGTCTCTGTCTCGTTCTTATTAACCTGTTCTAATATGTGCAGAGTTCTCCTTATGTTGTCCTGTGTTTGTCTTTGTTGAATAAATCCAGTCTGGTCTAAATGGATTAGGCCAGGTAAAAGCTTTTCCAATCTGCGCGCTAATATAGATGTAAATAGTTTGTAATCTAAATTAAGAACACTAATTGGCCGATAATTGCCACATTCTAGTTTATCTTTACCCTCTTTAGGAATAACTGAAATAATCGCTTCTCTCCAGGAAGGTGGAGTTTCTCCTCTCTGCAAGATCCAATTAAAGGTGTTAAGTAGTAATGGGGCTAACTGTGTCTTCAGGGACTTGTACCACTCTGAGGTAAACCCATCAGAACCCGGGGACTTTCCAGCCTTTAACCTAGAGATGGCCACGTTCAGTTCTTTGACAGTTACTGGTTCTAATAAACTTTCATTTTGTAAATCTGTAAGTTTAGGTAGATCTACAAAATTCAATACACTGTCTATATAGGGCTCATTGGGGGCCCGGAGTTGGGAGTACAGCTCTCGATAATACGTTTCAAAACTCTCTTGAATTTTCCCTATTGTACTCTCCACAAACTTTGTCTTTGGATTCTTTATTTTATGAATTGTATTGTCTGCTTGTTGTTTTCGTAATTTATATGCTAATAATCTAGCTGATTTACCTCCTACTTCATAATTCTTTTGTCTCAGGTAAAGAAAATTTCTTTGAGTTTCCAACGTATAAATATCATCAATTTCACTTTGCAATTTCCTAATTTCCTGTTTTCGATTTGAATTACTTTTGTTGCTATCTACAACTTGAAGTTGTTTTAATTTTCCTTGAAGGTCTGCTAATTTTTGTGCGTTGATTTTTTTCATGTGAGTAGTAATGGAAATAATTTTCCCTCTCAGTACAGCTTTCAATGTATCCCATAAAATCACTGGTGATGTTTCTCCCGTGTCATTAAGGTCTAGATATTCTTTGATTTCTCCCCTTAATCTCTCCATTACTTTTGGGTTATTGAGTATATGTGAGTTTAGCCTCCATAGTGTTTTCCTCATTTTCCTTTCCAGGATTAAAGACATAGAGACTGGGCTATGATCCGACAGATCAATTGTTGCAATATTACAGTTTTTTATCCTGAGTCTATCTGTATTAAAGATAAAGAAATAGTCTATCCTTGAATAGGCTGAATGAGGGAAAGAGTAATATGTATAGAAACATAGAAACATAGAAAATAGGTGCAGGAGTAGGCCATTCGGCCCTTCGAGCCTGCACCGCCATTTATTATGATCATGGCTGATCATCCAACTCAGAACCCAGCCTTCCCTCCATACCCCCTGACCCCTGTAGCCACAAGGGCCATATCTAACTTCCTTTTAAACATAGCTAATGAACTGGCCTCAACAGTTTGCTGTGGCAGAGAATTCCACAGATTCACCACTCTCTGTGTGAAGAAGTTTTTCCTAACCTCGGTCCTAAAAGGCTTCCCCTCTATCCTCAAACTGTGACCCCTCGTTCTAGACCTCCCCAACATCGGGAACAATCTTCCCGCATCTAGCCTGTCCAATCCCTTTAGGATCTTATACGTTTCAATCAGATTCCCCCTCAATCTTTTAAATTCCAACGAGTACAAGCCCAGTTCATCCAGTCTTTCTTCATATGAAAGACCTGCCATCCCAGGAATCAATCTGGTGAACCTTCTTTGTACTCCCTCTATGGCAAAGATGTCTTTCCTCAGATTAGGGGACCAAAACTGCACACAATACTCCAGGTGTGGTCTCACCAAGGCCTTGTACAACTGCAGTAGTACCTCCCTGCTCCTGTACTCGAATCCTCTCGCTATAAATGCCAGCATACCGTTCGCCTTTTTCACCGCCTGCTGTACCTGCATGCCCACTTTCAATGACTGGTGTATAATGACACCCAGGTCTCGTTGCACCTCCCCTTTTCCTAATCGGCCACCATTCAGATAATAATCTGTTTTCCTATTTTTGCCACCAAAGTGGATAACTTCACATTTATCCACATTAAATTGCATCTGCCATGAGTTTGCCCACTCACCCAACCTATCCAAGTCACCCTGCATCCTCTTAGCATCCTCCTCACTGCTAACACTGCCACCCAGCTTCGTGTCATCCGCAAACTTGGAGATGCTGCATTTAATTCCCTCATCCAAGTCATTAATATATATTGTAAACAACTGGGGTCCCAGCACTGAGCCTTGCGGTACCCCACTAGTCACCGCCTGCCATTCTGAAAAGGTCCCGTTTATTCCCACTCTTTGCTTCCTGTCTGCTAACCAATTCTCCACCCACACCAATACCTTACCCCCAATACCGTGTGCTTTAAGTTTGCACACTAATCTCCTGTGTGCGACCTTGTCAAAAGCCTTTTGAAAATCCAAGTATACCACATCCACTGGTTCTCCCCTATCCACTCTACTAGTTACATCCTCAAAAAATTCTATGAGATTCGTCAGACATGATTTTCCTTTCACAAATCCATGCTGACTTTGTCCGATCATTTCACCGCTTTCCAAATGTGCTGTTATCACATCTTTGATAACTGACTCCAGCAGTTTCCCCACCACCGACGTTAGGCTAACCGGCCTATAATTCCCCGGTTTCTCTCTCCCTCCTTTTTTAAAAAGTGGGGTTACATTAGCCACCCTCCAATCCTCAGGAACTAGTCCAGAATCTAACGAGTTTTGAAAAATTATCACTAATGCGTCCACTATTTCTTGGGCCACTTCCTTAAGCACTCTGGGATGCAGACCATCTGGCCCTGGGGATTTATCTGCCTTCAATCCCTTCAATTTACCTAACACCACTTCCCTACTAACATGTATTTCGCTCAGTTCCTCCATCTCACTGGACCCTCTGTCCCTTACTATTTCTGGAAGATTATTTATGTCCTCCTTAGTGAAGACAGAACCAAAGTAATTATTCAATTGGTCTGCCATGTCCTTGCTCCCCATAATCAATTCACCTGTTTCTGTTTGCAGGGGACCTACATTTGTCTTTATCAGTCTTTTCCTTTTTACATATCTATAAAAGCTTTTACAGTCCGTTTTTATGTTCTCTGCCAGTTTTCTCTCATAATCTTTTTTCCCCTTCCTAATTAAGCCCTTTGTCCTCCTCTGCTGAACTCTGAATTTCTCCCAGTCCTCAGGTGAGCCACTTTCTCTGGCTAATTTGTATGCTACTTCTTTGGAATTGATACTATCCCTAATTTCTCTTGTCAGCCACGGGTGCACTACCTTCCTTGATTTATTCTTTTGCCAAACTGGGATGAACAATTGTTGTAGTTCATCCATGCAACCTTTAAATGCCTGCCATTGCATATCCACCGTCAATCCTTGAAGTGTCATTTGCCAGTCTATCTTAGCTAATTCACGTCTCATACCTTCAAAGTTACCCCTCTTTAAGTTCAGAACCTTTGTTTCTGAATTAACTACGTCACTCTCCATGTTAATGAAGAATTCCACCATATTATGGTCACTCTTACCCAAGGGGCCTCTCACGACAAGATCGCTAATTAACCCTTCCTCATTGCTCAAAACCCAGTCCAGAATAGCCTGCTCTCTAGTCGGTTCCTCGACATGTTGGTTCAAAAAACCATCCCGCATACATTTCAAGAAATCCTCTTCCTCAGCACCTTTACCAATTTGGTTCACCCAGTCTACATGTAGATTGAAGTCACCCATTATAACTGCACACATTTCTAATTTCCTGTTTAATACCATCTCCGACCTCACTACTACTGTTAGGTGGCCTGTACACAACTCCCACCAGCGTCTTCTGCCCCTTAGTGTTACGCAGCTCTACCCATATCGATTCCACATCTTCCCGGCTTATGTCCTTCCTTTCTATTGCGTTAATCTCTTTTTTAACCAGCAACGCCACCCCACCTCCCCTTCCTTCATGTCTATCCCTCCTGAATATTGAATATCCCTGAACGTTGAGCTCCCATCCCTGGTCACCCTGGAGCCATGTCTCTGTGATCCCAACTATATCATAATCATTAATAACAATCTGCACTTTCAATTCATCCACCTTATTACGAATGCTCCTTGCATTGACACATAAAGCCTTCAGGCGCTCTTTTACAACTCTCTTAGCCCTTTTTAATGCTTGCCCTAGTATAATCTTTACTAGTAGGGTGTAATTCTCTCCAGACATCTATAATTCCCAACTCCTCCATCAATGAATTCACTTTCCGAGTCAGAGGTTTATTCTGAGGAACTATTCTTGAAGAATCTAATATAGGATTTAATCTAATATTAAAATCCCCTCCACAAATTACTACCCCTCGAGAACTGACCATTAGGTCAAAAATGTGTCTATAAAATGACCATTCACTACCTGGAGGAGCATAAACATTCAGCAATGTTATTTCTGTACCTTTTATTCTTCCTGTGATTTTTACAAACCGTCCTTCTTTGTCTCTAGTCTCTGAAATATGTTCATAATTAAGAGTACTTGATATTAAAGTAGCTACCCCTCTTTTGTGACTCAATTTATATGATGAATAAAATACATGCTTAAAGCCCATTCTTTTTAATTTTCCAAGTTCAGATTGGCTCATATGTGTTTCCTGGAGGAAAGCTATTTGTGCCCTCTCTTTTTTCAATTTAGACATAATCTTATTTCTTTTAATTGGATTCAAAACTCCATTAACATTATAGGAAATTATTTTTACCAATTCAGTTTGCATTTTTCTCTAGTAGAAGAAAAGCACTCTCCTTTTCTAACCAAACAGTAAGCAATCCCTTCACAACAGTAAACCAAGACATATAACCACACCCTAGACATTTCTGAACGTATAACATTTGAAAATTTTCCCCGACTTCCCACAGTGAGGCCTGAGCACCGACCCGCCTCAGTTCAGAGGGATAACCTCTATCTTCACCCTGTGTTAGAGGGCCCTCAGCAGTTTGAATAATCATAGAGAATTTTCTCCTATTTATGTCTCGACCATATTGCTATCATTCAAGTTATTCCGCCTAGTTTATTTTCAGTTACCAGTTTTCATTTTACTTTTAAGTCCGATTTACTCTTTTCAGTCATTTCTCTTAATTAATCTGTATTCTCTGTACATTCGCGTCTGAATATTTGCAGCTTTTCCTTGTAGTTTGACACTCTGGTTCGAGTGGAGCGTCCTCGCCCCACTAACTGCCACGACTTCTGCCGAATCCTCTCCAGTAGCGACTCCGGTTGGGTGATAACTTTAACAGGTAGTCCCCGGTCCACCAGGTCCAACGTTGCCTCCTCCACTGTAGCGTAAGTTTTTGTCCCTTCGTTGTAAAAGACTCTCAGCCAAGCTGGATACAGGGTCTGGAATCTGATGTTGTTTTCCTTCAGGACTCTCCGTGTTTCCGTATATTTCTTCCGTCTGGCAAGAATCCCCGGTGCGTAGTCGTAGTCTAAACCGATTTTGCAGTTGTTCCACATGAAACCTTTCTTTTGCCATGCTCTTTTAAGCACCTCTTCCTTCGTTCTGTAACTGAGAAATCTGATCAGAATCGATCTGGGCTGGGCGCCTGCCGGAGGCTGTGGTGCCAACGCGCGGTGAGCCCTTTCTATTTGTAGGTCCTTTGCGGCCGGTATATCAAGGTTCTCTCTAAGCAGCTTCTCCACGAAGGGAATCATCAATCCGGGTTTACCTTCAGTTCCTTCGGGAACTCCGTAGATCCTCACATTTTCCCTTCTCGAGCGGCCTTCTTGATCTATTAGTTTCCACTGGAGCTGGTCTTGTAGCTTCAGCATTTCTGCTATCACTTCCTCGGCGTTTTGTAGCTTCTCTTCAATTCCAACAATCCTCACTTCGGCTTCATCTATCCGCGAGTTAGTTTTTACTATTTCTCCTTTAATATCTTCCAGCTGTTTGCTGTTATCTTGTCGGAACTCACGAATCTCTCCGAGAATCAAAGACAGAGTCACCGATTCCCCCTCATTATCTCCGTCCTGGCTTGACGTGGGGGAGCTAGGCCCATCACCTTGCTGCATCTCTTTATGTTTATCAGCCTTCGAAGCGGACTTTTTATTCTTGTTCTTAGACATCATCCTTGCCCCTTTTATTAATATAGTTATGCAATATTAAGTATTTGTCTAAATTCGATTTTGGGGCAGTTTACCTTCTTTTTTGTCGAGAGACCTTTTCCTTACGCCGCCATTCCCTTGATGACCCGGAAGTCCCCCCCCAACGACATTAAATTTACCGGTGTATAATTTCCCGGATTACTTTTCGATCCTTTTTTAAACAACGGAACAACATGAGCCACTCTCCAATCCTCCGGCACCTCACCCGTAGACAGCGACATTTTAAATATTTCTGCCAGGGCCCCCGCAATTTCAACACTAGTCTCCTTCAAGGTCCGAGGGAACACTCTGTCAGGTCCCGGGGATTTATCCACTTTAATTTTCCTCAAGACAGCAAGCACCTCCTCCTTTTCAATCTGTACAGTTTCCATGATCTCACTACTTGATTTCCTCAATTCCATAGACTTCATGCCAGTTTCCTTAGTAAATACAGACGCAAAAAACCTATTTAAGATCTCCCCCATTTCCTTTGGTTCCGCACATAGCCCACCACTCTGATCTTCAAGAGGACCAATTTTATCCTTACAATCCTTTTGCTCTTAATATACCTGTAAAAGCTCTTTAGATTCAACTTTATTGTCATTGTGCCGAGTACAGATACAAAGCCAATGAAATGCAGTTAGCATCTAACCAGAAGTGCAAAGAATAATGTTATTTACAAAATTACAAAGTTCTAACCTCTTCAATCTTTCCCCCTTGTAACATCCTTGTAAATTTTCTCTTCACTCCTTCAACCTTATTTACATCTTTCCTGTAGGTAGGTGACCAAAACTGCACACAATACTCCAAACTTGACCTCACCAACGTTTTATACAACTTCAACATAACATCCCATCTCCTGCACTCAATACATTCATTTATGAAGGCTAAGATGTCAAAAGCTTTCTTTACAGATCTATCTACCTGTGACACCATTTTCAATGAATCATGTCCTGTATTACCAGATCCCTTTGTTCTACCCCACTCCAGTGCCAACCGTTCAACCTACCCTGGTTGATCCAATCAAGTGCAAAACCGCAGACTTGTCTGCATTAAATTCTATCTGCCAGTTTTCAGCCCATTTCTCCAGCTAGTCCAGATCCCACTGCAAGCTTTGATAACCCTCAGCCCCAGTCTTGGTGACATATAGATGACAAACAACAACAGACCCAGAACAGATCCCTGTGGCACACCACTAATCACAGGCGTCCAGTTAGAGAGGCAACCCTCTACTACCACTCTCAGGCTTCTTCTGCGAAGCCAATGAACTAAAGTCCAGTCTACTACCTCATCTTAAATGCCGAACAACTGAAGCTTCTTGACCAACCTCCCATGCGGGACCCTGTCAAAAGCCTTGCTAAAGTCCATGTGGAAAACATCCTTGCCTCCGTTGACTTTTCCTGCTAACTTCCTCAAAAAGCTCTCCAACACTGATTAGGCATGACTCACCATGCACAAAGCCATGGAGACTATCCTTAATTGGTCCTGGGACGCAGTGAACAGGGATTCATGGTTGTCCATCGTCACCCATCCACGACGCTGGACTTCAAAGGCCAAGTGCGGAGTGGAAGCTTAACCTTTAACTCCACCACCTCCCTACCTACCCTTCAACTCTACCTGATCTCCAATCCCACCACATCCCTACCTACCCTTCAACCCTAATCTGACCTCTAACCCCACCATACCCCTACTCTTCAACCCTAATCTGACCTCCAACCCCACCACACCCCACCCTTTAACCCTAATCTGACCTCTAACCCCACCATACCCCTACCCTTCAACCCTAATCTGACCTCCAACCCCACCACACCCCTACCCTTTAACCCTAATCTGACCTCTAACTGCCCTCTCAGTCTGAGACCATCGACATAAGAAACAACTAAGGCCAAGCCACAACCTCAATGGAGACTGCAGTTCAATGTTGTATTGACTGAAAGACACTCCCCTCCTCCAGTAAGAGATAGAATCTGGGGAATTTGATGGGAATGTTGGGAGAATAAACTGGGAGTAATTTAATTAGTGTAAGGATTGGGGATTAGTGTCAATGGGTGGTTCAGGATCAGCACGAACCTGAAGGGCCTTAAGGCCTGTTTCCCTGCTCTTGGAATCTTTAATGCCAATTCCTCTTAGCTCCCAAATCCTCAATCATTCGAAAGCCTCCCCCAACCCCGAGGGTAGAGAATTCGAGCGATTTGCCTCGAACTTGCTGCGCAAAGGAACTGCAGTTTACTCACGCCTGTGCCCAGCGAGGGCGCCTGCAGAGGGGAGCTGCTGTAATCACTGTACATTGAGCCTCCCAGGTCCACGTCCGACAGCTCGCTCACCGTCTGCACGGAGGCCACACTACTCGTCATCGGGGCCATGGAGAAGAACATCTCCGAAGACACTGGCGGAGGGAACAGGACGTTAAGGACAAGAGGCAACCACCAAAGCTTCACTCACTCACCTCACCCCAACCTCCATCACAGACCCCTTCCATCTGAAGCTGGGAAATTCTCCCGATGAACCAGCCAGTCACAGACAAGGCAAGGAATCGGAAATGTGGCGGACTACGGCGCCACAGAATTCCAGCGTCAGATTGTTTCCCGAGCAGTCGGCGCTCGTGGTAGGGAAGTGCGACTGGACAGTAGGAGCCGTCTGGCTGGCAGGCTAGGAGACGCAAGGGAGTGCAGACACTGGAATCTGGAGCAACGTACAATCAGCTGGTGGAGCAGCACTTGTGGGAGAAAATGGACTCTGAATATTCTGTATTCTGTTCTGTCATCTCAATGTCCTGATGCACGGAAGCGCGTCCCTGCATCTCCACCCTTCATCCCTCGCCTGTTCACCCTTGTCTCACCACTTCCACCTCTCTTCCTTGTACCGGCCACTCACTCTCGGCCCTGACACGGGGCTTCGACCCGAACCAAACAACAAGAGATTCCACAGGTGCTGGAAATCCAGAGTGACAGACATTAAACACTGGAGGAACTCGGCAGGTCAGGCAGTATCCTTGGACAGGAACAAACCCCAGTTTGGCTCCCCCCTTACCCATTCTCTTCCCCTCACCTATCACCTCCTCCCTCCTTTCCCTCATGGTCTACTCTCCTCTCCTTCCAGATTCAGTCAGAGCCCTTCAACTTTTCCAGCGAGCACTTCCCAGTTTTTCCACTTCATTCCCCTTCCTGCATCTTCGCCCTGACCTGGTCTCACCTGCCACTTGTACTCCCCCCACCCCCCGAAACACCCTCTTCTGGCTTCTGCCCCCTTCCTTTCCAGTCCTGAAGAAGGGTCAGGGCCCGAAATGTCCGTAGATGTTGTCTGACCTGCTGAGCTCCTCCAGCATTTGGTGGGTGCAGTTCTGGATTTCCAGCCTCTGCAGTCTCCTGTGCATCCAGCAGATTATTGGCTGTGAAAGTCAGGGCCTGACTGGCCCACCCAATATCCTTGATAAGGAACCCCACTCCCAGCCTTGACAGCCTCCGTCACCGAGCTTCTCCCACCCTCCCTTCAGAATCTGACCATCTTTCAGATGGATTCGGCATGGTATTGTGCTCCTGCCTGGGAAGGGGGCTCCCTGCTAACGCAGCCCGGGGACAGGCCTTACCCCCGTTCTCGGTGCCCGTGAGCGATTCGAACTCTTCGGCACGAGTGCGCGCCAGACTCTGGCCCGAGTGAAGCTGCTTGTTGAGGTCCTGCTCAATCAATTTGAAATCCTCAGGGTCGAGCGGCCGACTCTTGCTCAGCTTTTCCGTCAATCCACTCACCTCTGCAGCAGGGGAAGGGATAGAGGAGGTGGGCAAAATGGAGGAAACACAGCGGTTACAACACCTATCCACGTGGAGGCCAGGCCAGGTCGTTGGGTGTATTTAAAGTGGAGGTCGATAGGTTCTTGATTAGTCAGGGGGTCACAGGTCAAGGGGAGAAGACATGAGAATGGGGTTGAGGGGGAAAATAAATCAGACATGATGGAATGGTGGAACAGACTCGATGGGAGAGCGAGTTTGTAAATCTGGCGGGAGCATGTTGGGAATGGCGAGGGTGGGACACCGTGGGAGAAGTGGGGGACAGGTGGCAGAGAAGGAGTGTCAGGGGTGGGGGGTACAGACACACCCAGCCCTGAGACACCAGGCAAGGCCATTTGATCCCAAACAATTGGTTTATTGATCATTACAGAATGTCTCCCTGGTGCTTCCTGCTCCCTCCCCTCTCCCTTCCCCTTTTCCCAACCATGATTCCCCTCTCCCTGCCCCCTTCCCACTCTCAGTCCACAACAGAGACCCAGATCAGAATCAGGTTTATCATCACTCACACAAGTCATGAAATTTGTTTTTTTTCTTGCAGCAATAGTAATTACTGTGCAAGTCTTTGGCACTCCAGCTACATACAAACGTGCCCAAGACTTCTGCAGTTCTCTGTTCACGGTTGTGGAGAGATCCCGACCAAGTGAGGTGACAGGGTTCACTCTCCTGACTGAACTGAATGAGTTCTGACAGACTGGCAATACAGTATTGAGCCTGGAGTTATTCACCACAGAAACAGGTCATTCCGCCCAGTCTCGGACCAGAGGACACAGTTGGAGTGGGTGTGGAGAGGATGTTTCCTGTAGTGGGGGAGTCTAGGACCAGAGGACACAGATAGAGTGGATGTGGAGAGGGTGTTTCCTATAGTTGGGCAGTCTAGGACCAGAGGACACAGATAGAGTGGGTGTGGAGAGGATGTTTCCTATAGTGGGGGAGTCTAGGACCAGAGGACACAGATAGAGTGGGTGTGGAGAGGATGTTTCCTATAGTGGGGGAGTCTAGGACCAGAGGGCACAGATAGAGTGGATGTGGAGAGGATGTTTCGTGTAGTGGGGGAGTCTAGGACCAGAGGACACAGATAGAGTGGATGTGGAGAGGATGTTTCGTGTAGTGGGGGAGTCTAGGACCAGAGGACACAGATAGAGTGGATGTGGAGAGATTGTTTCGTGTAGTGGGGGAGTCTAGGACCAGAGGACACAGATAGAGTGGATGTGGAGAGGATGTTTCGTGTAGTGGGGGGAGTCTATGACCAGAGGACACAGATAGAGTGGATGTGGAGAGGATGTTTCGTGTAGTGGGGGAGTCTAGGACCAGAGGACACAGATAGAGTGGATGTGGAGAGGATGTTTCGTGTAGTGGGGGAGTCTAGGACCAGAGGACACAGATAGAGTGGATGTGGAGAGGATGTTTCGTGTAGTGGGGGAGTCTAGGACCAGAGGGCACAGATAGAGTGGATGTGGAGAGGATGTTTCCTATAGTGGGGGAGTCTAGGACCAGAGGGCACAGATAGAGTGGATGTGGAGAGGATGTTTCCTATAGTGGGGGAGTCTAGGACCAGAGGACACAGATAGAGTGGATGTGGAGAGGATGTTTCGTGTAGTGGGGGAGTCTAGGATCAGAGGACATTGCTGGTGGGGAGGATGCTGCCCCCCAGTGTTCACTCAGCAGAAGACAAGCTGACTGCAACAACATTGATGGACTCCAGATCCTGGACTTTATGTGTGACTGTACTTTCCTGATATCTTACATGTGCCTTGTGCTGTGTGTGACTGTTGCTACTGTGTTTTGCACCTTGGCCCCAGAGTTTCATTTGGCTGTATTCATGTATGGTAGAATGATAATCAACCTTGTTACCGTTTCATGGCATTTTGCTGTTGAGTCACTGATGCATTTTCTCCACTGCAAACTTGACCGGAAACCAGGGAGGATATACCAATGCTTCAGAACTTGGCAAAGCTGGTCAAAGTCCAACCCTACATCCCAGTTGTGAGAGGTGGATACGGTAAGAGCTGCGGTGAAGCTGAAAAGGCCAATCCCCTGTAGAGTGGATACGATGGATTACAGAAACATTGATGAACTCCAACCAGACCGTCGACTGTGGACGATGGAGATGGACGATCATCAATGGTCTGTGCCCCATTGGGAGCTGAGGGCCAAGAACAAGTTGGTCAGGGTGTAGAGTACAAAAGTTGGGAAGTCACGTCACAGGTATTTCACCTTTTTTAACTTTTTCAGCTAATTGATGCAGCTGCTTAATTGGGCCAAAATTGGATTCCCCTCTATCTGGGTAGACAGGGACTGATTAGGGACAGTCAACATGACTTTGTGCCTGGTAGGTCGTGCCTGATCAAACTTTTGCGAGGAAGTTACCAGGAAAGTCAATGAAGGCAAGGCATTGGATGTTGACTACACGGCCTTTAACAAAGCATTTAACAAAGTTAAGAGGTTGGTCAAGAAGGTTCGGTCCCTGGGGATTCAAGATGAGGTTATAAATTGGGTTAGACAGTGTCCGCGAAAGAAGCCAGAGAGTGGTAGTAACACACACAAAATGCTGGAGGAACTCAGCAGGCCAGGCAGCAGCTACGGAAAAGAGTACAGTCGACATTTCGGGCCAAGACCCTTCATCAGGACTGCTAAAGTTAACAAATTTCACGACAAGTGCCAGTGATAATAAACCTGATTGGGGACGTAGTGGACAGCGAGGGAGGGTATCAAAGCTTGCTGCAGTACTGGTCCCGAATGTGTCCTAATTAACCAGAATCCACGGCACATGACTGAAGTTAATCAGTATGCTGACAGGAGAGTTGTGGATAATGAGGAAGGCCGTGAAAAGATACAGCAAGATGTAGACCTGTTGGAGATATGGGCAGGGCAAAGGCCAACAGAGTTTAATCCAGGCAAGTGAGAGGTGTTGCACTTTGGGAAGTGTACAGTAAATGGTAGGTCACTGGGAACACTGATGTACAGAGAGACCTTGGGGAGCAAGTCCATAGCTCCCTGAAAGTGGCTCCACAGGTAGATGGGATGGTGAATAAGCCGTATGGTAGGCTTGCCTTCACTGTGTGGGTCATGGAGTAGAGAGTCATCAGTCACGTTGCAGCTGTAAACACAGGTGGAGAGCTGTGTGTGCAGCTTTGGACGTCCCGTTCCAGGAAGGAGGTGGAGGCTCAGGCTCCACACAACAGTGCAGGATGAGGAATGGATTTGAGGGCATGAGCCAGGCCGAGAGGTTAAACTTGTGCAGAGGGAGCTAACGGAGAAGATGAAGCTGGCTGAAGAGGAAGCCAGGAGTGTGCTGGAGAACAAGTTTGGGCAGAGTAACCCATGGGAGGGGTGAAGGACATCACTGGCTTCAATCAGCCTAGCTGGAGAGCCTCGGAATGCAGCTGCGAATGGGCTGAGATAAACCAATTCTTCAACAGGTTTGACAATTGCCCTCCTGTTCATACTCCCCTCAGCACCAGTCCAGGTGCCCAGGTACCCAATGCTTCCTCAGCACCAATGCCTCCCCTCCTCCCTCCAGTTCAACATGTAGATGAACAGAAAGGTCTCGGCCCAAAACAATGACTGTACTTTTTTGCAGAGACGCTGCCCCCAGCATTTTGTGTGAGTTGCCACCACTGTCCACACCCCCTCCTTCCCCTGCACGACAACTGCTATCGACCCGATCTTCACCTTCCCTGGCCCCCAACATCCACAACTCCCCAGTCATCGTGGACTCACCCTCACTACTGAGCAGGTGAGAAGGGCTGCGGGGAAACCCAGACATGACAAAGCATTGGGACTGGACGGTGTGAACCCCAAGGTCCTGCAGGAGTGTGCTGAGGAGCTGTGTGTGGAGTTTTCCAGCGCAGTTTCTGAGTCTCAGCCTGGAAAGGGTCCCGACTGTGTGTAAAACATCTTGTGTGGCCCCAGTATCCAAGAAGGGCCGACTGAAAGGCTGGAATGATGACCATCCTGGGACTCTGACCTCACACCTCATGAAGACCCTAAAGAGGCTGAGTCCTGGCTCACCTCCGAGCCCTGGTCAGGTCAGCCTTCCAATCCCTGCAGTTTTCCTACTAGGAGCAGATTGGAGTCGACGATGCTGTCATCTACCTGCTGAACAGCCGACTCCCATGTGGATAAGCAGAACAGCACTATCAGGATCTGCTTGTTGATTTTTCAGGTGTCTTCAATACCGTACAGCCCTCTTTTCTGGGGGGAAAGCTCCATTCAGTGCAGGGTGGCACTTCCATTCTATCCCGGATAATGGCCTGCCTCGTTGGCAGACCACAGTTTGTGCAGCTTCACAGCGGTGTGTCAGACATGGCTCTAAGCAGCATTGGCTCCCTCCCTGTCTATGCTGTGTACCTCAGACTTTAGATACATCTTCTGCAGAAATTCTCTGATGAACCAGCAATAGTTGAGGGAAGACAGGAGATGAATACAGAGGACTTCCCTGAATAGTATGAGCTGCATCATCTGCAGCTCAGCATCAGTAAGACAGAGGAGACGGTGGTGGACTTCAGGAAGACTGAGCCTACACTGCTCCCTGTTACCATTGATGGTGAGGATGTGGATGCGGTGAGGACCTACACTTACCTGGGGGTGCACCTGGATGACAGACTCGAGTGGAGACCGACACAGAGACTGTGTACAGGAAGGGCCTGAGTCACCTCTACTTCCTGAGGAGACTGAGATCCTTTCGAGTGTGCAGGCCTCTACTTCACATGTTCTACCAGTCTGTTGTCACCAGTACAACCTTCTACGTGGTGGTGTGCCAGGGCAATGGCATCAACACGGGTGATGCCAACAGGCTCGATAAACTCATTAGAAAGGCTGGCTCTGTTACAGGAGTCAAACTGGACTCACTGGAGGCCGTGGTAGAACAAAGGACCCTACAGAAAATCCTGGCAATTCTGGACAATGTTTCTCACCCTCTGCATGCCACCTTGGCTGAACAGAGGAGCACTTTTAGTAATAGACTGAGACAACTGCACTGCTCCAAAGAGCTCTCTATGAGGTCATTCTTACCCTCAGCCGCAGGCTCTATAATGAGTCAACCTGTAACTGGGGAAGTGACGACCCCTTCCTGTTAGACAGTTATTAACCTCTGTTTACCAGAACTCTGTTTAAACTCTGTTTACCACACCCTGCTATCGTGGACACGCTGTGCAATACTACCATCACTTCTTATCTGGAAGGCGCAAATGTGCACCCATTACTGTGTAATATTGCACTGCCATCTTATTAGTGTGAACGTGGAAACCTCATAAAGCTTGTAAACTTTGACTTGTCAATCTTCTATATCTTATTTTTAAGGTGACTTTTTTAATTCTTTCATACTTCTCTTTAATGTTTGTATATCTGTGCACTTGTAATGCTGCTGTGACACTGTAATTTCCTTTGGCATCAATAAAGACTGGACACCCCCCCTCCCCCCACCGGGGTCAGACACAGAGTGAAGCTCCCTCTACACTGTGTATGATGAGATACTGCAGAAAGAGCTTCACTCTGTATCTGACCCCAGGAGTGTGTGATTAGATAGCATAGAGAGAGTTTCACTCTGTGTCTGACCCCAGGAGTCTGTGATGGGACAGTGTGGAGGGAGCTTCACTCTGTGTCTGACCCTGGGAGTGTGTGATGGGACAGTGTGGAGGGAGATTCACTCTGTGTCTGACCCCGGGAGAGTGTGATGGGACGGTGTGGAGGGAGCTTCACTCTGTGTCGGACCCCTGGAGTGTGTGATGGGACGATGTGGAGAGAGCTTCACTCTCTGGCTGACCGCGAGTGTGTGTGATGGGACAGTGTGGAGGGAGATTCACTCTGTGTCTGACCCCCGGAGTGTGTGATGGGACGGTGTGGAGGGAGCTTCACTCAGTTTCTAACCAGTGATTGTATGATGGGATGGAGTAGAGGGAACTTCACTCAGTTTCTAACCTGTGATTGTACAATGGGATGGTGTAGAGGGAACTTCATTCAGTTTCTAACCTGTGATTGTACAATGGGATGGTGTAGAGGGAACTTCACTCAGTTTCTAACCTGTGATTGTACAATGGGATGGTGTAGAGGGAACTTCACTCAGTTTCTAACCCGTGACTGTACAATCGGATGGTGTAGAGGGAACTTCAGTCAGTTTCTAACCAGCGATTGTACAATGGGATGGCATAGAGGGAACTTCACTCAGTTTCTAACCAGTGATTGTACAATGGGATGGTGCAGAGGGAACTTCACTCAGTTTCTAACCTGTGATTGTACAACGCGATGGTGTAGAGGGAATTTCACTCAGTTTCTAACCAGTGATTGTACAATGGGATGGTGTAGAGAGAACTTCACTCAGTTTCTAACCTGTGATTGTACAATGGGATGGTGCAGAGGGAACTTCACTCAGTTTCTAACCTGTGATTGTACAATGGGATGGTGTAGAGGGAACTTCACTCAGTTTCTAACCTGTGATTGTACAATGGGATGGTGTAGAGGGAACTTCACTCTTCATCTACGTCTCCCTACTCTGGTAATCAGATTTCCTGCCGCATCCCAGTGATGAGTGGGGACCGTCAGTCACTTGTCCACGGAGTGTGGGTAGACGGCAGAATCTGCAGACAGTCGATGGGAACGTGGGGAGAACAGGATTGGTGTCGTTGGGTGAGGACAGACTGTGTGGGCCGAAGGGCCTGTTTCAAACAGTATGACTCTATGACACTTTCAGAGTCCCAAGGGAGTTGATGTTCTTGTGAAACTCACCTGAAAGGCTCAGTGTGCCGAGAAGATCTGTCAAGTTGGAGAGCTGGTG
Source organism: Mobula hypostoma (assembly GCF_963921235.1). NCBI lineage: Eukaryota > Metazoa > Chordata > Chondrichthyes > Myliobatiformes > Myliobatidae > Mobula > Mobula hypostoma. The sequence continues at coordinate 16,641,373 of NC_086126.1, read as the reverse complement.
AGGACTGATGAACAAGTGCAGTGAGCCCATCTTTCCATCCAGTTCCAACTGGAAGGAGAAGTGACAGCCGTCAACACATATTCAGTGACGAACATTAACTGAGGAACAAGCAGGCGAACGTGAGTAACACACAGAAAAGAGTGTCGGGAAGTGCACAGTCGCGCACTTTGTGGAAGGAATTAAAACACAGTCTATTTTCTACAGGGAGAAAATTTGAAATCCGGGGTGCAAAGGGATTTGGGAGTCATCAGGCCTTTCGAGCTCGGAAGTAGGAGTAAGGAAAGGGAATGGCTGGGGAGGTAGGCATCCCAATGCTGTTAGCCTTCCCAAATCAACACAGCTGGTGGACTGGACGGGAAGAATGAATGGCCTTGGGATCTCCCAGCTGAGCTTTTTGGCTGTCTTATATCTAAGGCAATTCAGATCGTGGGGCAACCCGGGGTCTGAAGGGGTTCTGAGTCAGTGGTCACTCAGGGTTTGGGGCGATCCAGGTCGAGGCAGAGTTCTCGGAGACCATGGGGGTGAGGGTTACAGATCCTTGTGGTTCACCACTTATCTGGAAGGAGTGGATGTAACACACACAAGACACTGGAGGAACTCAGCAGGTCAGGCAGCATCTACAGAGAGGAATAGCCAGTTGACGTTTCGGGCCGAGACCCTTCATCAGGACCAGGGAAAAGGAGCAGATGCCAGAATAAGCTGGTGGGAAGAGGCTGAGTTTGCTGTGTGCTGTCCTTTGTGGGTGTTGCTGAAGATTTCCAGTCAGTGCAGAACCTCTGCTTGAACAGACTCCAACACAGGAGTTTGGGCAACAACTACCACAGCCCACAGCAGAGTGACAGAAAGACGCTATGCAGAAGATTTACAGACAGTACACCTAACAATGAGCACAAGGCCAGTGTGCAGGTGCAGCAAGTAACAGGGAAAGCCAAAGGAATGTAGTTGTTTCATGCTACCAGTACCAAGCGTGGAATTCGCTACGATATGCCTCAGTTTTGTAAGGTGTTGGTAAGATCACATCTGCAATCCCTTTCATCCAGTACTCATGGGACACTGGTAGTGCTGGACAGAGGACACAGGAATCAGGACCCCATGTGTGGGAAGGGGTTGGGGAAACGGGGACCACCCCTGAGCTGGAAGAAGAGCGCAGCAAACACTGTCTGTGGAGTCACAGACGATCGGTGATGCCTTCAGCACGGACAGACCAACCTGTCGGCCTCATTCATTTCTTTCACAAGAGTCAGATTTTTACTATAATTCAAAATGAACTCTATTTATAATAAAAAAAAGACACTCTGCTAGTACAGTCTGTCAGTTACCTTCGGTCCAGGGAGAGCATCATTCTGCTTGAGTTTCATGGTCATCTCCACGCAGCCCGTACAGCTGCCGATCTGCACCAGCTGAGAAGGTACCACCGCAGACCTCCGCTCCGCAGTCCTGCTGCCGGTGTCGGGGGGATGGTCGGGCTCCTCACCGGGCTCGGCGTTGGGTTCCTCCTGCTGCGGAGAAATAGCCAACACGCTCTGAACGGCACAGTTTAAAGTGTCGAGGGTGGAGCAAGCTCGCTTCAGCTCTGCAGCTGTCAGCCTGGCGCTCTGATTTACAGGAACGATTGCTGTGTCCAGAGGAGGTCCACAAGAAGGGAAGGGCTCACACTGAGGAGTGTTTCAATGGCACTGAGACTGTACTCACTGGAAGATCCCCCCATGCAGGAAGAGATTGCACCTTGCTTTATACCCTTCAAGACTTCCGTTTTACCTCGTTACCTTTGGCCGAGACACACGTAGTTTAAAAGCGGGTGTATAAGGTGGAAAACATCCTTCACCGGTATCTAACCTTAACAATGTGCATTCAGAATCGAGACAAAATATCAGCTAGTAAGGGGATGTCAGGCCATTACTACATTCCAAGCTACACCCAAACTTCCATTTTCTGTTACACATTATAGCATGTATCAAGGAGGAATCAGAATTAATTCCCTAACATACTTTAAACCTACACCTTCTGGTTTTAGGCTCCTCCCCTCTCCCCAATATTGATCTTATTTATTTCCTCGTGGCTTTATAAACCTCGCTACAGTCACCCCTCAGCCTCTACACTCCAGGGAAAACATCCCACCTCTCCTTACAACGAGAGCCCTCCAGTCCCAGCTCGAGTTGTCTCTGCATCCTTTCCAAATTTCTGTAGACGCAGAGTGGAAAATCCTACAAAAAGTTGTGCATTCAGCCCAGTCCATCACAGGTGAAGCCTCCTCACCATTAAGCACGTCTACAACATGGAGCGCTATTGCAGGAAAGCAGCACCCAGGACATGCTCTCTTCTCGCTGCTGCTATCGGGAAGGAGGTACGGGAGCCTCAGATCCCACACCACCAGGTTCAGGAACAGTTATTACCCCTCAACCATCAGGCTCCTGAACCAGTGTGGATAATCTCACAACAATGAGCCAATTCCACACCCTCCCTACAGACTCACTTTTAATGACTATGTTCTCAGTATTATTTTCGTTTGTATTGTTTTGCACATTGGTTATTTGTCCAGCTTTTTGTTATGTTTTGTTTTTAAATTCTATTGCAGTTCTTTTCTCCTGTGAATGTCTGCAACTAAACTAATGTCAGGGTGGTATATGGTAACAAATTCGTACTTTGATAATAAATTTACTTTGAATTTTGAACTTTCCAGATTCATGACACTCTCCCAGTCTCAGTCGCATACTTTCGATAACCTGCACATGACGGAGACAAATTTCTGACAAAAAAAGTCGAAGACTGACACCAGACCCCAGGTAACGTGGAGATAAACCTGGGGAGACTTTGACCTCTGGTCCAAGTGGCTGCACTGGCTGCAGCCGAAGAGCACTGCTGACTGCTTACTCAATCCCCTCCGCTAGGTTAATCCCTGGAGTTAGGGCTCACCCAAAGGAGGTGTGAGGTGCTCCTTCCCTCCGCTAGCCTGCAGGTCACCCTGGGGCAAGGTATAGCTCCTGCTTAGCCCCTGGTCAGGGTCACGTGAAGCCGTGGGATCAGGTGGTGGATGGTCGTATGATCAGCCGGTGCAGATCACAAGTCCTGGTTATGTGACCACTGACACCAGGCAGACAATCTCTGACGAGTATTGATAATGATTGGGGTCACCCAACTTGTAAAGACACTGCCCAGAAGATGGCAATGGCAAACCACTTCTGCAGAAATATCTGCCAAGAACAATCATGGTCATGGAAAGACCACAATCACCCATGTCGTACGACACGGCAGAAAATGACGAAGATCAGGACAATCCTATTGGAATTGTGCCTCAGTTTCCAATTTCCTCTCTCTACCAGCTTAGTGACTCAGAATTTCACTCTGACCAAGTGGAAAATGCCAGCGACACTCAGCGGGTCGGGCAGCATCTGTGGAGGGAGAGGCAGCGTTAACGCTGCAGGTTGGTGAACTGGGAAAGGGGTGGCGAGGAGCACGGGTTTGTTTCAGGTGGCAGAGGGAATGCCTTTGAATTGGGGGGGGGGTGGCCACAGCTGTTGAGGTGACAGAGCTCGTCGCACATGGGGGGGGGTGGGGGGCTGGAATTTGAAACTTGCTGCCTGAGGTGTTGCTGGAAACAGAGACTCACAATATACGAGCATCTAGACCAGTGGACCAGGGGCTCCCAACCTTTTTTATTCCTTGGACCCCAGGCTGGGAACTCGTGCTCCAGACGAGTCTGTGAATCGCCAAGCAAGAGGCGGCTACATGGGGCAACGGGACAAACTTGGGCTAGTTTTGTATTTGCCCAGTCTCTCTTCGTTTGTACACCGGTTGTCTGTCCGTCTTTGTGTGTGGCTTTTCACTGTATTTCTTTGTCCTACTGTGAATGCACGCAAGAAAGCAAATCTCAGGGTTGTATATCGGGACATATGCGTACTTTGATAAATTTACTTTGAACTTTAGTTTGTCCAACCTCACCTGACACCCTTCTCTTCCTCAGCAATTCAAACACTCGCCCAGATGCTTTTCAGACGCAAGTCTCTGTCTCCACCACGCCGTCAGGCAGCGTGTCCGAGATTCAAGGCTCTGTCACCTGGACAGTGTGGTCACCCCCTCTCAAAGGCATTCCCTGTTCTCCCGTCAGCCACCTTAAACAAGCCCATTCCACCCCCTCCCTCCCTTTCCCAGTTCACCGACCTGCACCGGTACACTGCCTCCCCACCTCCCCCCTCCCTGCAGATGCTGCCTGACCTGGAGTGCCCCTGCATTTTCTGTTCAGTCAGGAGCGGAGGTCTGAAAGAGGTCTAACAGATGACGAGAGGCACAGATAGAGTAGACAGCTGGTATCTTTTCCCCAGGGTGGAAATGCCTCATATCACAGTGCAAGCTTTTAAGCTGAGAGGGGTTAAGTTCAAAGGAGATGTGTGGGCAAGGTTTTTTTTTGGTTAGGCAGTAGAGTGGTGGATTTCTGGAATGAGTTGTCTGGGGTGGTGATGGAGGCAAATATGATAGAGCGGGGCTGTAGTGGAGAGCGAGGAAGACCAAAGCTTGCAAAGTGATCTGGACCAGCCGGAAAAACAGGCAGAAAAATGGCCGATGGAATTTAATGCAGACAAGTGCGAGGTGTTGCACTTCAGTAGGACCAACCAGGGTCGGTCTTACACAGTGAGGGGTATGGCACTGAGGAGTGTTGTAGAACAAAGGGGTCTGGGAATACATGTCCATAATTCATTGAAAGTAGCATCACAGGTAGATTGGGTCGTAAAGAAAGCTCTTGGCACATTGGCCTTCATAAATCAAAGTACTGAGTACAGGAAGTGGGATGTTATGTTCTAGTTGTATAAGACATTGGTGAGACATAATTTGGAGTGTTGTGTTCAGTTTTGGTCACCTCCCTACAGGAGAGATGTAAATAAGATTGAAAGAGTGCAGAGAAAATTTACAGGGATGTTGTTGGAATTTGAACTGAGTTATAGGGAAAGATTAAATAGGATAGGACTTCATTCCTTAGAAAGTAGAAGGGTGAGGGGAAATTTGATAGAGGTATACAAAATTATGATGGATATAGATAGGGTAAATGCAAGCAGGTTTTTGCCACTGAGGTTGGGTGGGACTACAAGTAGAGGTTAAGGCTGAAAGGTAAAATGTTTCGGGGAACACGAGGGGAAACTTCTTCACTCAGAGTTCTGAGAGAGTGGAACGAGCAGCCAGTGCAAGTGGTGGATGAGAGCTCACTTTAAACGTCGAAGAGAAGTTTGGACAGGTACACGGGTGGGAAGGTATATATGCCAAGTCGATGGAAGTAGGCAGATTAATGGTTCGGTAACACAGTCGTGGCCCTGGGACCGTGCCTTGCAGAGCACGTTGGCTTTCCCTGCACACGCAGATAGCACGATAGTATAATCTTGGCGACTGCATCCAACACCAAGACGCCGGTGCACTCTCAAAGGTGAGATGTTCAGCCCTGTTAATGCGCTTACTGCCCATTGCACCTCTGTTCCTTATTTCAGTCCTCACCTGCGGTACAGGCGATGATAGTGGGGGATCCACTTCCTGCTCAAAGACATCCTCGTAATGTACCAGCACGCCGGAAAACTGTAGCACCTTGTGAACGAACGCAGGGGGCTGGTGGATGTCGATGGGTATGGGGTCCTTCTTCGACGTGCTGACTGAGTCCTTCACAGCTTCGTCACAGTACTCCAACCTGCAGACGAGGACATGTTAGAACTGCCCGCCGCACAATGAAGAAACAGCCCGTTCCGCAGACGGCTGCCGGGGCTGGAAACCAGATTACCAGTGGTTTCCTAAGAGCAGCAAAGTAACTGTCGACCTCGGCACCCACCAGTGGGATCTGATGAGGCCCAACTGCAGGACGCAAGCACCACAGAGGCACACACAGAACAAATTGCTCTCCCATTTTAGGCGCAAACACGAGGAAATCTGTAGATGCTGGAATTTCAAGCAACATACATAAAAGTTGCTGGTTCTTTTTCATACATTCTTTTTCTCTCTCTCCTTTCTCTCCCTCTGTCCCTCTGACTATACCCCTTGCCCATCCTCTGGGTTTTTCCCCCCTCCCCTTTTCCTTCTCCCTGGGCCTCCTGTCCCATGATCCTCTCGTATCCCTTCTGCCAATCAACTGTCCAGCTCTTGGCTCCATCCCTCCCCCTCCTGTCTTCTCCTATCATTTCAGATCTCCCCCTCCCCCTCCCACTTTCAAATCTCTTACTAACTCTTCCTTCAGTTAGTCCTGATGAAGGGTCTCGGCCCAAAACGTCCTAGAGATGCTGCCTGGCCTGCTGCGTTCACCAGCAACTTTTATGTGTGTTGCTCCCATTTTAGGACTAATTTTACAATCATTAATGCCTAGAAGTTTAATTTCAATGCGGGTCCATAATTCATTGAAAGTGGCTTCCCAGGGAGAAGGGGTCATTGAGAAAACTTTCAGCAAATTGGCCTTCATAGATCCAAGTATTGAGTAAAGGAGATGGGATGTCATGTTGAAGTTGTATAAGACATTGGTGAGGCCTAATTTGGAGTATTGCGTGCAGTTTCGGTCACCTACCTACAGGAAAGATGTAAACAAGATTGAAAGAGCACAGGGAAAATTTACAAGGAAGTCGCCAGGACTGGAGGAGCTGGGTTATAGGAAAAGATTGAATAGGTTAGGACTACATTCCCAAGAACATAAAAGATTGAGGGGAGATTTATTAGAAGTATACAAAATTATGAGGGGTATAGATAAGGTAAGTGCAAGCAGGCTTTTTCCACTGAGGTTAGGGGAGACTACTGGAGGTCATGGGTTAGGGGTGAAAGGTGAAATGTTCAAGGGGAACATGAGGGGAAACTTCTTCAGTCAGAGAGTGGTGAGAGTGTGGGACGAGCTGCCAGCACAAGTGGTGGATACGAGCTCGATGTCAACATTTAAGAGAAGTTTGTGTCGGTACATGGATGGACTGCTGTGGTCCCAGCGCAGGTCGATGCAACTAAGCAGATTAAATGGTTCGGCATAGTATGGACGGGCCGAAGATCTATTCTGGGCTGTACTTTTCTTTGGCTCAATGACAATGTAAGTAACAATCCCTTCCAAAGCAAGAAGGTTGTGTGGGGACTGCCAAGGTAACCTTTTCAGCATTGTTCAAACAAAAGCAAAATTGACAAAGACTCTTTAGTGAGGGGATGGGGAAATGACATGGGCCTAATTTTTTTAAATGCATCACTTGCTTTAGCAACAGCATGGTTCCTCTGGGTTGCATGGGAAAGAAAATAAAACCCCCTCCCCCCTTTATACTGTTCCAAAGTACATACATGTCACCATATACAACCAGGGGGTTCATTTTCTCGTGGGCATACTTAGCAAATCTATAGAATAGTAACTATAACAGGATCAATGAAAGTCTGCCCAACCAGGGCACTCAACAAGAGGGCAGAAGACGATAAACTCTACCACCGCAAATATAAATAAACATCCAGAACATGAGATGAAGAGTCCTTGAAAGTGAGTCCGTTGGTTGTGGGAATATTTCAGTGATGGGGCAAGTGAAGTTATTGTCAGACATGTTCAGAACAAAATAAATTTAAAGATGGCTCAAAATTAGACGCACAGCATTAAGTGATCATATTTAGAGCAGTGGAACTGGAAAAAGACCACCTTCTCCAGTTTTGCTGAGGTTTCATATTCATTCATTACGTGTCGTGCCATATGACCTGGGCAACCATGGTATTTCCAGAACCATGATTGTTCTTGGCAAATTTTTCTACAGAAATGGTTTGCCGTTGCCATCTTCTGGGCAGATTCTGTACAAGACGGGTGACCCCAGTGATGATCAATACTCGTCAGAGAGTGTTTACCTGGTGTCAGTGGTCACATAACCAGGACTTGTGATCTGTACCGGCTGCTCATACGACCATCCACCACCTGCTCCCACCGCTTCGGGGGCTAAGCAGGTGCTACACCTTGCCCAAGGTTGACCTGCAGGACAGCGGAAGAAAGGAGCACCTCACTCCTCCTTCGGTAGAGACATGTCTCCACCCCGCCACACACAGGTTTTACTTTATTTATTTATTTAGAGATAAAACACGGACAGACCCTTCCGGCCCAATCATCCCCACCATCCAGCATCCCACAGCACAATTCACAACGACCATCCCACGGCACAATTCACAACAACCATCCCCCACCACAATTCACAACGACCAAACCACGGCACAATTCACAACGACCATCCCACGGCACAATTCACAACGACCATCCCCCACCACAATTCACAATGACCATCCCCCACCACAATTCACAACGACCAAACCACGGCACAATTCACAACGACCATCCCCCACCACAATTCACAACGACCAAACCACGGCACAATTCACAACGACCATCCCCCACCACAATTCACAACGACCAAACCACGGCACAATTCACAACGACCATCCCCCACCACAATTCACAACGACCATCCCCCACCACAATTCACAATGACCAAACCACGGTACAATTCACAACGACCATCCCCCACCACAATTCACAACGACCATCCACCACCACAATTCACAACGACCAAACCACGGCACAATTCACAACGACCAAACCACGGCACAATTCACAACGACCAAACCACGGCACAATTCACAACGACCAACCCACAGGACAATTCACAACGACCATCCCACAGGACAATTCACAACGACCATCCCACACCACAATTCACAACGACCAAACCACGGCACAATTCACAACGACCAAACCACGGCACAATTCACAACGACCAAACCACGGCACAATTCACAACAACCATCCCACACCACAATTCACAACGACCAAACCACGGCACAATTCACAACGACCATCCCCCACCACAATTCACAACGACCATCCCCCACCACAATTCACAATGACCAAACCACGGTACAATTCACAACGACCATCCCCCACCACAATTCACAACGACCATCCACCACCACAATTCACAACGACCAAACCACGGCACAATTCACAACGACCAAACCACGGCACAATTCACAACGACCAAACCACGGCACAATTCACAACGACCAACCCACAGGACAATTCACAACGACCATCCCACAGGACAATTCACAACGACCATCCCACACCACAATTCACAACGACCAAACCACGGCACAATTCACAACGACCAAACCACGGCACAATTCACAACGACCAAACCACGGCACAATTCACAACAACCATCCCACACCACAATTCACAACGACCAAACCACGGCACAATTCACAACGACCAAACCACGGCACAATTCACAACGACCAAACCACGGCACAATTCACAACGACCAAACCACGGCACAATTCACAACGACCAACCCACAGGACAATTCACAACGACCATCCCATAGCACAATTCACAACGGCCATCCCACAGGGCAATTCACAAACGACCACCCCACAGGACAATTCACAACGACCATCCCACAGCACAATTCACAACGTCCATCCCACAGCACAATTCACAACGTCCATCCCACAGCACAATTCACAACCTCCATCCCACAGCACAATTCACAATGACCAACCCAGAGGACAATTCACAACGTCCATCACACTATAGAACCAAAGAAACTACAGCACAGAAACAGGCCCTTTGGCCCTTCTTGGCTGTGCCGAACCATTTTCTGCCTAGTCCCACTGACCTGCACACGGACCATATCCCTCCATACACCTCCCATCCTTGTATCTGTCCAATTTATTCTTAAATGTTAAAAAAGAACCCGCATTTACCACCTCGTCTGGCAGCTCATTCCATACTCCCACCACTCTCTGTGTGAAGAAGCCCCCACTAATGTTCCCTTTAAACTTTTCCCCCCTCACTCTTAACCCATGTCCTCTGGTTTTTTTCTCCCCTTGCCTCAGTGGAAAAAGCCTGCTTGCATTCACTCTATCTATACCCATCATAATTTTATATACCTCTATCAAATCTCCCCTCATTCTTCTATGCTCCAGGGAATAAAGTCCTAACCTATTCAACCTTTCTCTGTAACTGAGTTTCTCAAGTCCCGGCAACATCCTGGTAAACCTTCTCTGTACTCTTTCAACCTTATTTATATCCTTCCTGTAATTTGGTGACCAAAACTGAACACAATACTCCAGATACGGCCTCACCAATGCCTTATACAACCTCATCATAACATTCCAGCTCTTATACTCAATACTTCGATTAATAAAGGCCAATGTACCAAAAGCTCTCTTTACGACCCTATCTACCTGTGACGACACTTTTAGGGAATTTTGTATCTGTATTCCCAGATCCCTCTGTTCCACTGCACTCCTCAGTGCCTTACCATTAACCCTGTATGTTCTATGTTGGTTTGTCCTTCCAACGTGCAATACCTCACACTTGTCAGTATTAAACTCCATCTGTGCTCCACACGGCACAATTCACAACGACCATCCCGCACCACAATTCACAACGACCAACCCACACCACAATTCACAACGACCATCCCACAGCACAATTCACAACGACCATCCCACACCACAATTCACAACATCCATCCCACAGGACAATTCACAATGACCGTCCCACAGCACAATTCACAACGACCAACCCACCGCACAATTCACAACGACCATCCCACAGGGCAATTCACAAACGACCATCCCACAGGACAATTCACAACGAGCATCCCACAGCACAATTCACAACGACCGTCCCACAGCACAATTCACAACGACCATCCCACAGCACAATTCACAACGACCGTCCCACAGCACAATTCACAACGACCATCCCACAGGACAATTCACAACGTCCATCCCACACCACAATTCACAACGACCATCCCACACCACAATTCACAACGACCGTCCCACAGGACAATTCACAACGACCAACCCACACCACAATTCACAACGTCCATCCCACCGCACAATTCACAACGACCAACACACAGCACAATTCACAACGTCCATCCCACACCACAATTCACAACGACCATCCCACGGCACAATTCACAACGACCATCCCACAGCTCAATTCACAACGACCGTCCCACGGCACAATTCACAACGACCAACCCACAGGACAATTCACAACGACCATCCCACAGGACAATTCACAACGACCGTCCCACAGCACAATTCACAACGACCGTCCCACAGCACAATTCACAACGACCAACCCACACCACAATTCACAACGTCCAACCCACACCACAATTCACAACGTCCATCCCACACCACAATTCACAACGACCATCCCACGGCACAATTCACAACGTCCAACCCACGGCACAATTCACAACGACCAAACCACAGCATAATTCACAACGACCGTCCCACAGCACAATTCACAACGACCAACCCACACCACAATTCACAACGACCAACCCACACCACAATTCACAACGACCATCCCACAGCACAATTCACAACGACCGTCCCACAGCACAATTCACAACGACCATCCCACAGCACAATTCACAACGACCATCCCACAGCTCAATTCACAACGACCATCCCACGGCACAATTCACAACGACCATCCCACGGCACAATTCAGAATGACCATCCCACGGCAAATTCACAACGACCGTCCCACAGGACAATTCACAACATCCATCCCACAGAACAATTCACAACGACCGTCCCACAGCACAATTCACAACGACCATCCCACAGCTCAATTCACAACGACCATCCCACGGCACAATTCAGAATGACCATCCCACGGCAAATTCACAACGACCGTCCCACAGGACAATTCACAACATCCATCCCACAGAACAATTCACAACGACCGTCCCACACCACAATTCACAAACGACCACCCCACAGGACAATTCACAACGACCATCCCACGGCACAATTCAGAATGACCATCCCACAGCTCAATTCACAACGACCATCCCACGGCAAATTCACAACGACCGTCCCACAGGACAATTCACAACATCCATCCCACAGGACTATTCACAACGACCGTCCCACAGCACAATTCACAACGACCAACCCACAGGACAATTCACAACGACCATCCCACAGGACAATTCACAACGACCAACCCACAGCACAATTCACAACGACCATCACACACCACAATTCACAACGACCATCCCACAGGACAATTCACAACGACCATCCCACAGGACAATTCACAACGACCAACCCACAGCACAATTCACAACGACCATCTCACAGCTCAATTCACAATGACCATCCAACCTACTACCTGGTACATCTTTGGACTGTGGGAGGAAACCAGAGCACTGGGAAATATCCCACAAGCTTACAGGAAGACTCCTCACAAAGCTCTGGTCAGTGATGACCAGTGCTTTCACTGATAAGACCTGCTAATGACAACATAATTACACACTAACACTGTAGAAACTCAGCAGGTCAGGCAGCATCTTTGACAGAATCAACACTCGATGTTTCTGGATTCTGCTGAAATGAGGATCATTAATATTGAAATGACAACTGTTCATTGCTAAAATAAGAATCATTTACAACTGAAATAAGGTCCCTTTAAGATGATGAGAGGCACAGACCAAGTGGATAATCTGAGACTTTTTCCAAAGGTAGAAACAGCTAATACAAGGGGTTATAATTGGAGGATTCAGCATGACATCCAAAACTTTAACAAACTCCGATTGATGTGCGGTGGAGAATACAGTGCCTTAAAAAAAACATTAACCCCCGCACCCACCCCTCCCCGGAAGTTTTCACGTTTTAATGTTTTACAATGTTGAATCACAGTGGATTTAATTTGGCTTTTTTATATCCTGATCAACAGAGAAAGACTCTTTCACGTCAAAGTGAAAACAGATCTCTACAAAGTGATCTAAATTAATTACAAATATAAAACACAAAGTAATTGATTGCATAGGTGTTCACTCCCTTTAATATGACACATCAAATCATCGCTGGTGTAGTCAATTGGTTTTAGAAGTCACATGGAGATCTGGTTTTGGAAACATGAGCACGATAATGGTGTTTTAATTGATTGTAGTAAAATTAACCCTGTATTTAGAAGGTCCAACTGCTGGTGAGTCAGTATTCCGGCAAAAACTACACCATGGAGACAAAAGAACACTCCAAGCAACTCCCGAAAAGTTTACTGAAAAGCACACGTTAGGAAATGAATACAAGAAAGTTTCCAAGTCACTGAGTATCCCTTGGAGTACAGTTAAGTCAATCACCAAGGGATGGAAGAATATGACACAGCTGTAAATCTGTCTAGATCAGACCATCCTCAAAAACTGAGTGACCGTGCAAGAAGGGGCCAGTGAGGGAGGCCACCAAGAGACCCATGACAACTCTGGAGGAGTTACAAGCTTCAGTGGCTGGGATGGGAGAGACTGTGCATACAACAACTGTTGTCTGGGTGATTCACCAGTCACAGCTTTATTGGAGAACGGCAAAGTGAAAGCCACTGTTGAAAAATAACTCGCATGAAACCTTGGCTAGAGTTTGCCTGAATGCATGTTAGAGACTCTGAAGTCGGCTGGAAGAAGGTTCTATGGTCTGATGAAACCAAAATTGATCTTTTTTGGCCATCAGATTAACATCACTCTATGTTTGGTGAAAGCCAAACACCACACATCTTCAAAAACACACCATCCCTACCATGTGGGGATGTTTCACTGCAACAGGCCCTGGATGGCTTGTGAAGGTAGAGGGTAAAATGAATGCAGCGAAATACAGGGAAACCCTGGAGGAAAACCTGATGCAGTCTGCAAGAGAACTGAGACTTGGGAAAAGATTTGTTTTCCAGCAGGACAATGACCCCAAGCACAAAGTTAAAATTGCACAGGAATGGCTTAAAAACAACAAAGTTAATGTCCTGGAGTGGCCAAGTCAGAGTTCACACCTCAATCGAATGGGGAATTTGTAGCTGGACTTGAAAAGGGCTGTTCACTCACGATCCCCATGCAATCTGACAGAACTTGAGCAGTTTTGTAAAGAAGAATGGGAGAAAAAATGCAGTGTCCAGAAGTGCAAAGTTGACAGAGACCTATCCACACAGACTCAGGCTATAATTGTTGTCAAAGGTGCATCTACTAAATACCGACTTGAAGAGGGTGAAAACTTATGCAATTATTTTGTGTTTAATAATTGTAATAAATTTAGACCAATTTGTTTTCACGTGAAAGAGTCTTTTCTGTTGATCAGTGTCAAAACAGCCAAATTAAATCCACTGTGATTCAACGTTGTAAAACAATAAAACATGAAAACTTCCGGGGGGCGGGGAGGGTGAATATTTTTTATAGGCACTGGATATTGGCTGGTTGCAACGCAGCCTGGTATGGTACCAACAAAGCCTTTGAACAGAAAATCCAGTCCATCACATGTTAAAGCCCTCTCCACCACTGAACACAGGAAAGCAGCATCCATCATCAGGGACCCCCACCACCCAGGACATGCTGTCTTCTCACTGCTACCATCAGGAAGAAGGTACAGGAGCCTCAGGTCCCACATCACCAGGTTCAGGAACAGTTATTACCTCTCAACCATCAGGCTCCTGAACCAGTGAGGATAACCTCAACTCTGAACTGATTCCATCGGGAAGGAGGTACAGGAGCCTCAGGTCCTAAGATGGGCAGTATTTCATAGATTCTATGGTTATTATTCTATATATTTATTGAGTATGTCCAGAAGAAAATGAATCTCAGCGTTGTATATGGTGATATACATGTTCCCCGATAATAAATTTACTTTGAACTTTGATCATGGTCATTGTTTACATAGTTACATACATATCATATCTACATAGGTCAGCACAACATTGTGGGCTGAAGGGCCTGTATTATGCTGTGCTATTCTATGTTCTAAAAAATCTTCTCCAAGGTTCATCACCTCATTGTAGTAGAGAAGCTTGTGAGTTCCTGAGATCCCAAGGTAGGACCACCCATGGTAGTAAGGTCAAAGGGGAGGATCCAGACAGAGGCCTCAACAGTGGAGCTGGCAGAAGATGATGACACATCACAACAGCAGCGAAGACAGAGCAAAGCTGCTGCAGTGAGGGGTCCCCAGTCCTTTGCACTCCATGCTACTGGACCCTGACCCTGACCTGTCAAGGACTGTGCAGTGGCTGCCCGTGCATCAAGTTCCCATTGTTAAACAAAGTCATGCACAGTTATTCTCCATTTATGCGGATGCCAGATCGTCATCTACAGCCACCTGAGGACCCACCAGTAGACCACTCGTTAGGAGAACATCATACTCAACTTGAGGACCGACCAGTAGACAACCCTTTAGGAGAACATCATACTCGACTTGAGGACCCACCTGAGGATCCACCAGTAGACAAACCTTTAGGAGAACATCATACTCAAACTTGAGGACCGACCAGTAGACAACCCTTTAGGAGAACATCATACTCCACTTGAGGACCCACCTGAGGATCCACCAGTAGACAACCCTTTAGGAGAACATCATACTGGAATTAAGGACCCACCAGTAGACAACCCTTTAGGAGAACATCACACTGGAATTAAGGACCCACCAGTAGACAACCCTTTAGGAGAACATCATACTGGAATTAAGGACCCACCAGTAGACAACCCTTTAGGAGAACATCATACTTGACTTGAGGACCCACCAGTAGACAACTCATTAGGAGAACATCATACTCGACTTGAGAATCCACCAGTAGACAACCCTTTGGGAGAACATCATACTGGAATTAAGGACCCACCAGTAGACAACCCTTTAGGAGAACATCATACTCAACATCAGGAACAACCTGAGGACCCACCAGTAGGCAACCCTTTAGGAGAACGTCAAACTCGGTTCCAGTGATCGCACTGCCACGTTCTAAAATGGAAGTATTTGGTGCAGTGTATTGAAACAGTTGGACAGAGTGGATGGGATATTTAGAAAGTAAGACGAGTGCTGTTGGTCTGATCGGAATATGGGAAACCACGGTTGTTGGGAATAGTGGGAGTGTGATATTGGAGATCTCAAGTTCTCCGGTCAATTCCTTCACTACAAACTATCTTCAAGAGGAGATTTTCATCTGGAACCCTGGTCCTATAGAGTTTCACAGCTCAGACTCCGAGACCAATCCCCAATCAGCACCCAAGGGGCCCACCCAGTCATACCACTGCTCTCAATCAACCCCAAAGCTGAACGGGTGTTGCCACTGACCTCTTTATGTGCACCTCCAGGGCCACACCAGTCCTGGAGCCGTCGGGGGTGTGTTCTACTCGCACGATGGTATCCAGGAACGTCACTTTTATCTTCCTCAGCACTGGTCAGTTAGAAGAAAAATTGAGAAAATCCATTCAGTACAAGAATATAACACGAGTCAAGCACAATGCAGATGCCCTGGCTGGGAGAAGTAACAGCACTCACTTCTCATACCACAAAGAGCTCCACCGTTAACAAACTATAAAACCAGTCGCCTTTAGTTAACGATGGTCACCAAGTTTAATAGTCATTCAACCATATATAAATACCCATGAACACAGCCAAAAGAAACAGCATACAAAACCCAGTACCAATAGACACATACAGAACAAAGCACATATAAGATATTGTGGCGGCTCGCCTACGTGGCAAGCGAACCGGCTCCAGCAATCGCAGGCGAGTCCGCAGCCAGCGGCAACCGAGAGGGGTCTGAGTGCGGGGCAGACCTCGGCCCGGAAGCGGACGTCACTTCCACCCCGCGAAGAGCGGGGGATGCTGAGAGCGGGCGTGGATTGAAACAGTAAACAGTTCAACCAGACCCTGCTCGACTCAGTGTGTTGCTTTCACTCGTTGCGTATCAGCGCGACTACTATATATATATATATATATATATATATATATATAGTCCAAGTTCCCAGAGTCCATGAATGTTGCAGCAGTCTGCAGTTGAACACAATACAGTTCGTCCTCTGCCAAGTGAGCACTAGGGGGCAGCACTGACTCCAGCTTGGATGCCACACCATGTTGTCTCCGGTGGGGCAGACTGACTCTGACACCCTTCTCCGAGGCAGCTCCATACAGGCAATACTCCAGCTTCAGGCCTGGCGACTGAGACTACTCAGCTCCCCCTGACATCCACCAATAAATCAGTGAATCGGACTTGCAGCATTCCACGTTAACAATGTCCAACTGGGTCCTGCGATCACGGTAAAAGCGACTGAGACAATCACTCGCTGTTAGACTGCACACCACCTTCGCGCACCCACTCCTCTGACACCCCCCTGACTCCAGCAGCCAGTACGATCCACACCAGTTCCTCCACCAACGAGCAACTCGCTGATGGGGTAGACCTGCAGTGCTTTAAATTCTTAATTTCCAGCAGGGTCTTGCAATCTTAAAAGATGTTTAAAAGGAACGATAACAACCTTGGTTGACCCTGTAGAAGCGGCTGCCATTGATCACGCCACCACCTGACGGGGAATATAGACGCCCATAGCGACAAATGAAGGGTCACGGCCCAAAGCTTTGACTCTTTATTCCTCTCCATATCTGACCGGCTGAGTTCCTCCAGCATTTAGTGTGTGTTGCTCCTGACCTGACACATGGCCAGTCTCGGACATTGAGGAATAAATTGTGGTGTAGAGTACCAAGAGCTACCCTGCTCTCCCTATAGTACCACAGGATATTTTAGTCTCAAAATTGCAAAGATGTATTTAATATCATGTCATAATTCTCTTTACCCTTCCATAAATCACGCCTATTCTGATACCTCTCTTCACACTCGTGAACACCCTACCTACTCCAAATACACATCACACTGACCCACACTCCCCAAATCCAGAACTCAAACAGGGCCTCATTTTAATCTCATCAGGTCCTGCTGAAGGGTCTGAAACGTTGACTGTTTATTCCCCTCCACTGATGCCACCTGCCCCACTGAGTTCCTCCATGAAGCTTTAAAGGGCATTCGGCAGACCGTCCCTAGAGTATTGTGAGCAGATTTGGGAAACTTATCTAAGAAAGGATGTGCTAGCCTTGGAGAGGGTCTGGAGGAGGTTCGTGAGAATGAAAATGAAAGGGTTAACGTATGTGGAATGATCAATAGCTCTGGGCCTGCACACACCAGAATGAGGAGAATCTCACTGAAACCTATCGGATATTGGAAAGGCTCGATAGAGTGAACATGGAATGGAGAGGAACGTGGAGAGGATAGTGGGAGAGTCTAGGACCAGAGGGCACAGATAGAGTGGATGTGGAGAGGATGCTTCCTGTAATGGTGGAGTCTAGGACCAGAAGACACAGACAGAGTGGATGTGGAGATGATGTTTCCTATACTGGGGGAGTCTAGGACCAGAGGACACAGATAGAGTGGATGTGGAGAGGATGTTTCCTATACTGGGGGAGTCTAGGACCAGAGGACACAGATAGAGTGGATGTGGAGAGGATGCTTCCTGTAATGGTGGAGTCTAGGACCAGAAGACACAGATAGAGTGGATGTGGAGAGGATGTTTCCTATAGTGGGGGAGTCTAGGACCAGAGGACACAGACAGAGTGGATGTGGAGAAGATGTTTCCTATACTGGGGGAGTCTAGGACCAGAGAACGCAGATAGAGTTGACGTGGAGATGATGTTTCCTATAGTGGGGGAGTCTCGGACCAGAGGACACAGATAGAGTGGATGTGGAGAGGATGTTTCCTATAGTGGGGGAGTCTAGGACCAGAGGGCAGTGATAGAGTGGATGTAGACAGGATGTTTCCTATAGTGGGGGAGTCTATGAACAGAGGGAGCAGATACAGTTGATGTGGAGAGGAACATCAGTTCTCCACAAGTTTTCATCACCCCTGTCTACATATCCCTCACCACATCGATTGCAATCACTGGAGGAGTGTTGTCGTATCATCAGCTCTCTACAGAACACACATCACAACAGTGTCTTCACAATTTATTGTGTTTTCTTCGTTCTTTTTTCATGGTTTTCTTTCAATACTGCATTGGAACTGGATGGAGAACTATTTCCTTTACAGTATGACTCCTGCACCCAGCATCTATCTGGGTGACGGTAAATAATGTCAATCTGATCTCATAGGTTGTGATTGGAACAGGAGAGTAGGATATACCATCGCTATCACATTCCAGAACCAATCACCTCTTCCCGGTGTTGCTTCCACGTTCTCCACCTCGTCCATTACTGTCAGTCCAGCATCTCCTCTTGCTCTCCCACAACCTCTGCAACCTACCGTTTCGCATTCTTCATTTTTAAGTGTTTCTCCCCAAATGTAAGGAATTTCATCGCACCATGCTGCACATGACGACCACTGCTCTGCTATGGATCGCACAGGGTGAACAGTAAGGATCAGGTGGGTGAGATATGAAGGGATGGGGTCAGTGTGATTAGACTGCCTTGTATTGTTAACGTTCGGGGATTGTCTCTACATCCACTCTATCTGTGTCCTCTGGTCCAAGACTCCCCCACCATAGGAAACATCCTCTCCACATCCACTCTATCTGTGCCCTCTGGTCCTAGACTCCCCAACCATAGGAAACATCCTCTCCACATACACTCTATCTGTGTCCTCTGGTCCGAGACTCCCCAACTATAGGAAACATCCTCTCCACATCCACTCTATCTGTGTCCTCTGGTCCGAGACTCCCCAACTATAGGAAACATCCTCTCCACATCCACTCTATCTGTGTCCTCTGGTCCAAGACTCCCCCACTATAGGAAACATCCTCTCCATATCCACTCTACCTGTGTCCTCTGGTCCTAGACTCCTCCACTACAGGAAACATCCTCTCCACATCCACTCTATTGAGGTCTTTCAAAATTTGATAGGTTTCACGGAGATCACCCTTTATTCCTCTGAACTCCAGAATCAACTGATCCTCACATGGTCACCCTTTCATTCCCAGAATCATTCTTGTGAAACCTCTCCAATATCAGCACATCCTTTCTGAGATAAGGGGCCCAAAACAGCTACTGTGGTCCATCCCGCTTAAAAAAAAAACCACACTGGAAGACGAAGAAGTACTTTGTAAGATTGTGGATGAGAGCTTTTCTTTGGCTGGTGGGGTTGGAGGTGGTACTGCTGGGGATAATGTGAGCAAGGTTGGTGGATGGGGTTGGAGGTGGTACTGGTGGGGATAATGTGAAGCAAGATTGGTGGATGGGGTTGGACGTGGTACTGCCGGGAATAATGTGAAGCAAGGTTGGTGGAAGGGGTTGGAGGTGGTACTGGTGGGGATAATGTGAAGCAAGGTTGGTGGATGGGGTTGGAGGTGGTACTGGTGGGGATGATGTGAAGCAAGGTTGGTGGATGGGGTTGGAGGTGGTGCTGGTGGGGATAATGTGAAGCAAGGTTGGTGGATGGGGTTGGAGATGGGACTGCTGGGGATAATGTGAAGCAAGGTTGGTGGATGGGGTTGGAAGTGGTACTGCTGGGGATAATGTGAAGCAAATTTGGTGGATGGGGTTGGAGGTGGGACTGGTGGGGATAATGTGAAGCAAGGTTGGTGGATGGGGTTGGAGGTGGTACTGCTGGGGATAATGTGAAGCAAGGTTGGTGGATGGGGTTGGAGGTGGTACTGGTGGGGATAATATGAAGCAAGGTTGGTGGATGGGGTTGGAGATGGTACTGCTGGGGATAATGTGAAGCAAGGTTAGTGGATGGGGTTGGAGGTGGTACTGCTGGGGATAATGTGAAGCAAGGTTGGTGGATGGGGTTGGAGGTGGTACTGGTGGGGATAATGTGAAGCAAGATTGGTGGATGGGGTTGGACGTGGTACTGCTGGGGATAATGTGAAGCAAGGTTGGTGGATGGGGTTGGAGGTGGTACTGGTGGGGATAATGTGAAGCAAGGTTGGTGGATGGGGTTGGAGATGGTACTGCTGGGGATAATGTGAAGCAAGTTTGGTGGATAGGGTTGGAGATGGTATTGCTGGGGATAATGTGAAGCAAGGTTGATGGATGGGGTTGGAGGTGGTACTGCTGGGGATAATCTGAAGCAAGGTTGGTGGATGGGGTTGGAGATGGTACAGGTGGGGATAATGTAAAGCAAGGTTGGTGGATGGGGTTGGAGGTGATACTGCTGGTGATAATGTGAAGCAAGGTTGGTGGACGGGGTTGGAGGTGGTGCTGCTGGGGATAATGTGAAGCAAGGTTGGTGGATGGGGTTGGAGGTGGTACTGGTGGAGATAATGTGAAGCAAGATTGGTGGATGGGGTTGGACGTGGTACTGCCGGGGATAATGTGAAGCAAGGCTGGTGGATGGGGTTGGAGGTGGTACTGGTGGGTATAATGTGAAGCAAGGTTGGTGGATGGGGTTGGAGGTGGTACTGGTGGGGATAATGTGAAGCAAGGTTGGTGGATGGGGTTGGAGGTGGTACAGGTGGGGATAATGTGAAGCAAGGTTGGTGGATGGGGTTGGAGGTGCGACTGCTGGGGATAATCTGAAGCATGGTTGGTGGATGGGGTTGGAGGTGGTACTGCTGCGGATAATGTGAAGCAAGTTTGGTGGATGGGGTTGGAGGTGGGGCTGCTGGGGATAATGTGAAGCAAGGTTGGTGGATGGGGTTGGAGGTGGTACTGCTGGGGATAATGTGAAGCAAGGTTGGTGGATGGGGTTGGAGGTGGTACTGGTGGGGATCATGTGAAGCAAGGTTGGTGGATGCGTTTGGAGGTGGTACTGGTGGGGATAATGTGAAGCAAGGTTGGTGGATGCGGTTGGAGGTGGTGCTGCTGGGGATAATGTGAAGCAAGGTTGGTGGATGGGGTTGGAGGTGGTACTGCTGGGGATAATGTGAAGCAAGGTTGGTGTTAATGGGGTTCGAGGTGGTACTGCTGGGGATAATGTGAAGCCAGGTTGGTGGATGGGGTTGGAGGTGGTACTGCTGGGGATAATGTGAAGCAAGGTTGGTGGATGGGGTTGGAGGTGGTACTGCCGGGGATAATGTGAAGCAAGGTTGGTGGATGGGGTTGGAGATGGTACTGCCGGGGATAATGCGAAGCAAGGTTGGTGGATGGGGTTGGAGGTGGTACTGCTGCGGATAATGTGAAGAAAGGTTGGTGGATGGGGTTGGAGGTGGTGCTGCTGCGGATAATGTGAAGCAAGGTTGGTGGATGGGGTTGGAGCTGGGACTGCAGGGGATAATGTGAAGCAAGGTTGGTGGATGGGGTTGGAGGTGGTACAGCTGGGGATAATGTGAAGCAAGGTTGGTGGATGGGGTTGGAGGTGGTACTGGTGGATGGGGTTGAGGGGGTGCTGCTGCGGATAATGTGAAGCAAGGTTGGTGGATAGGGTTGGAGGTGGGACTGCAGGCGATAATGTGAAGCAAGGTTGGTGGATGGGGTTGGAGGTGGTACAGCTGGGGATAATGTGAAGCAAGGTTGGTGGATGGGGTTGGAGGTGGTACTGGTGGGGATAATGTGAACCAAGGTTGGTGGATGGGGTTCGAGGTGGTACTGCTGGGGATAATGTGAAGCAGGGTTGGTGGATGGGGATGGAGGTGGTACTGCTGGGGATAATGTGAAGCAAGGTTGGTGGATGGGGTTGGAGGTGGTACTGGTGGGGATAATGCGAAGCAAGGTTGGTGGATGGGGTTGGACGTGGTACTGGTGGGGATAATGTGAAGCAAGGTTGGCGGATGGGGTTCGAGGTGGTACTGGTGGGGATAATGTGAAGCAAGGTTGGTGGATGGGTTTGGAGGTGGTACTGGTGGGGATAATGGGAAGCAAGGTTGGTGGATGGGGTTGGAGGTGGTACTGGTGGGGATAATGTGAAGCAAGGTTGGTGGATGGGGTTGGAGGTGGTACTGCTGGGGATAATGTGAAGCAAGGTTGGTGGATGGGGTTGGAGGTGGTGCTGCTGGGGATAATGTGAAGCAAGGTTGGTGGATGGGGTTGGAGGTGGTGCTGCTGGGGATAATGTGAAGCAAGGTTGGTGGATGGGGTTGGAGGCCGTACTGCTCGGGATAATGTGAAGCAAGGTTGGTGGATGGGGTTGGAGGTGGTACTGCTGGGGATAAGGTGAAGCAAGGTTGGTGGATGCGTTTGGAGGTGGTACTGGTGGGGATAATGTGAAGCAAGGTTGGTGGATGCGGTTGGAGGTGGTGCTGCTGGGGATAATGTGAAGCAAGGTTGGTGGATGGGGTTGGAGGTGGTACTGGTGGGGATAATGTGAAGCAAGGTTGGTGGATGGGGTTGGAGGTGGTACTGGTGGGGATAATGTGAAGGAAGGTTGGTGGATGGGGTTGGAGTTGGTACTGCTGGGGACAATTTGAAGCAAGGTTGGTGGATGGGGTTGGAGGTGGTACTGGTGGGGATAATGTGAAGCAAGGTTGGTGGATGGGGTTGGAGGTGATACTGGTGGGGATAATGTGAAGCAAGGTTGGTGGATGGGGTTGGAGGTGGTACTGGTGGGGATAATGTGAAGCAAGGTTGGTGGATGGGGTTGGAGGTGGTACTGCTGGGGATAAGGTGAAGCAAGGTTGGTGGATGCGTTTGGAGGTGGTACTGGTGGGGATAATGTGAAGCAAGGTTGGTGGATGCGGTTGGAGGTGGTGCTGCTGGGGATAATGTGAAGCAAGGTTGGTGGATGGGGTTGGAGGTGGTACTGCTGGGGATAATGTGAAGCAAGGTTGGTGTTAATGGGGTTCGAGGTGGTACTGCTGGGGATAATGTGAAGCCAGGTTGGTGGATGGGGTTGGAGGTGGTACTGCTGGGGATAATGTGAAGCAAGGTTGGTGGATGGGGTTGGAGGTGGTACTGGTGGAGATAATGTGAAGCAAGGTTGGTGGATGGGGTTGGAGGTGCAACTGCTGGGGATAATGTGAAGCAAGGGTGGTGGATGGGGTTGGAGGTGGTACTGCTGGGGATAATCTGAAGCAAGGTTGGTGGATGGGGTTGGAGGTGGTACTGCTGGGGATAATGTGAAGCAAGGTTGGTGGATGGGGTTGGAGCTGGTACTGCCGGGGATAATGTGAAGCAAGTATGGTGGATGGGGTTGGAGATGGTACTGCCGGGGATAATGCGAAGCAAGGTTGGTGGATGGGGTTGGAGGTGGTACTGCTGCGGATAATGTGAAGAAAGGTTGGTGGATGGGGTTGGAGGTGGTGCTGCTGCGGATAATGTGAAGCAAGGTTGGTGGATGGGGTTGGAGGTGGTACAGCTGGGGATAATGTGAAGCAAGGTTGGTGGATGGGGTTGGAGGTGGTACTGGTGGATGGGGTTGAGGGGGTGCTGCTGCGGATAATGTGAAGCAAGGTTGGTGGATGGGGTTGGAGGTGGTACTGCAGGGGATAATGTGAAGCAAGGTTGGTGGATGGGGTTGGAGGTGGTACTGCTGGGGATAATGTGAAGCAAGGTTGGTGGATGGGGTTGGAGGTGGTACTGGTGGGATAATGTGAACCAAGGTTGGTGGATGGGGTTCGAGGTGGTACTGCTGGGGATAATGTGAAGCAGGGTTGGTGGATGGGGATGGAGGTGGTACTGCTGGGGATAATGTGAAGCAAGGTTGGTGGATGGGTTGGAGGTGGTACTGGTGGGGATAATGCGAAGCAAGGTTGGTGGATGGGGTTGGACGTGGTACTGGTGGGGATAATGTGAAGCAAGGTTGGCGGATGGGGTTCGAGGTGGTACTGGTGGGGATAATGTGAAGCAAGGTTGGTGGATGGGTTTGGAGGTGGTACTGGTGGGGATAATGGGAAGCAAGGTTGGTGGATGGGGTTGGAGGTGGTACTGGTGGGGATAATGTGAAGCAAGGTTGGTGGATGGGGTTGGAGGTGGTACTGCTGGGGATAATGTGAAGCAAGGTTGGTGGATGGGGTTGGAGGTGGTGCTGCTGGGGATAATGTGAAGCAAGGTTGGTGGATGGGGTTGGAGGTGG